>NC_135891.1:5603790-6090827 GCF_964194155.1 Cetorhinus maximus
ATAGCATCCCCCATCGCGTGAGCAATGTTCGCTTCTCGGCAGTTTCTTCTCCCTCTCTCTTCTTTCCCCGGGGAGATGGCAGTCATGATGGAGCAGAGACTGGAATGGTTTCAGCTGAAGAGCAATCTGAACAAAGGTATTACCCCAGAAATATCTAAATTGCTGGGTCCAGAGCTACAATAATGGCTCTATTCAATTTTAAATTTTCACTGAGAGATTGCTCAGAGGCTCCCCTGTCTATCTTATGCAGGTACTGCACCACAATTTTGCTGGAGAGGAACCACCCAAACCAATACTGCCCTCCATGGATGGAACCTATCTAAATGAGTCCCATTCAAAAGCATGTTTCCCATTCGCGATTTCATTGTTTGCAAGATTTCACAGGAATGTAACCCCCGCAAACAGCAGGACTTTACTGTACTTACCTAATTTCCTTTTGAAAGCCTTGATTGAATTTGCCTCTATTACTCATTCAGGCAGTGTATTCCAAATCCTAACCACTCACTGCTGGAACTGTTTTTCATCATTACACCTTTAATTCCTTTGCCAACCACCTTAAATCAGCGTTCTCTGGTTCTGATCCTTCCTCCAATGAAACTTTTTCTATCTACTCTGTCTAGACCCCTCATGATTTTGAACACCTCCATCAAATTTCCCCTCAACCTTCTCTACTCTAAGGGGAACAAACCCAACTTTTTCAATTTATCCACATAATTGAAGTCCCCCTGGAACCATTAGCCAGATTTGGACACAATACCTCAGTTGTGACTGAACAAATGCTTTATAAAGGTTCATCATAACTTCTTTGCTTTTGCACTCAATGCCTATATTTGTACAGCCCTCTATTGAATATGCCTTTTTAACTACTTTCTCAACCTGCCTTGCCCCTTTCAACAACATGCACACATGTACCCCCAGGAACATCTGTTCCTGCACCCCCTTTAGCCTTGTAGCCTTTATTTTATATTGCCTCTCCCTGTTCTTCCTACTAAAATGTGTCACTTCACACTTCTCTGCATTAAATTTCATCTGCCATATGTCAGTCCATGCCACCAGCCTGCCATGTCCTCTTGAAGTTGATAAGTAGCTTAATGCCTGTTGTCATGACAGTGGAACACAGCCCAAATTACTTACGGGCATATTGAACTTTTTGAGGAAGGTGTGTTTTTTTTTAAAAGGACATACTAGCAAAAGCTGGCTGAACTGTAAAGTAACCACTTTCTGAAAATTCCTATGTGGACTATACTTGACCGACTAGTCCAGAGAAGCCTTGGGAATGTCACGCCTAAAAAAGTGTCAAACCCACTTCAGACAAAGACACTTGAAAGAGACTGAACTGTAATCTCCTGTGTCCTCTTGAAGTTTATAAGTAGCTTAATGCCTGTTGTCATGACAGTGGAATACAGCCCAAATTACTTACGGGCATATTGAACTTTTTGAGGAAGGCGTGTTTTTTTTTAAAAGGACATACTAGCAAAAGCTGGCTGAACTGTAAAGTAACCGGAGACAATGGAGACTGATTACCACTTCTCAGCAGAAACCATCTCCTGTTGAGTTATGTCTCAGAATGTGGACATGATCTGAGTTGAAAGAAAGCAGATTCTGGGCAAAAGACACATTTGTTTTTCCATTCCAGGAATACACAAGAAAGGGGTTAAAAAGCCAGCTGAAAACCTGATCTGTGTTTTCTATTTCTGGTGTGCTAGTGTGTGCTGTGAAGATGACAGCAGAAGAACAGCAATGAGACATCACTACAGCTTGTAAGTAAACGTCTCCCCTCTCTCTCTCTCTCTCTGTCTCTGGCTGGAGGTAAGTCAGCAAAGCCACAGTCAAAAAGGAAACAAGACAACTCCTTCAGCTAACCTGCAGAACCAAGTGTCTCCAAACCAACTGCTAAACTGCCAAAGTCAGCTCTGCTGGAATCACCCAAGTTAAAGGCTGCAACGTTTTGTCATCTACTCACAGACAAGCCAAAACCTGATTCATATATCTTTTGGACTTCTCATTTCTGATCTGTGTGTATGTGTGTTGCATTTTTATTATCTTTTTCTCAGGTTTTTAGTAACTAATAAACTTACTCTTCCTTTGACTCTGGTTAAATTAGCTCTTTCTAAAACATAAATACATTTGGACTGGGAAAAGGTATCCATGAGGGAAGGGATCCTTTTTAAATTAACCTTGTTACGACCAAATGAGGGGGTTGAATAAAGAAGGGGAGCCGCTCAATACTCCTCACCCAGGAGCATAACAGAATTAGGGTTCTGTTCGGGAAGTTAACAATTTAGGGTATCTCGTGTGGGATCATAATAAATTGGGGGGCCTCACCTGGGAACCGGTCATAACACTGTCTTAGGAACCAGACTAGAAACTGGTTTGCCTTGGATACAGCAGGTTGGGCCTGTTGCGTTCAGGATTAGAGAATCCACTGCATATGGCGACACATTCGTGTTAATGCAATTTTGCTGTAACATGCCAATAAAACCATCTGAAGGGAGCTGTCCTAAGACTCCACTTTCTGACTGTCTCCTGTTGTTGTCAACAGTGCTTCAATCATCCAATTAAAGCTACCTGAACTCTCTACCAACTCTTCACTCACTCAACAGCCTGGTGGTGGCTGACTGGGGTCAAGAGCTCCAGGCAAGTTTTGAAGCCCTTCTTGCCTGAGTGGCCACAGCTGTGGCTGCAGGGGTTATCCCCCCAACAATGGTAGCCCGACTATTGATTTAATTTTTAAACTTAAACATGTGAAGTTGGAGAGTACCTGAAAATGTAGTCCTCAACTCTTCCTCTTACCTGAGCTTCATCTCCTTCCAAGCTGCTGTGCTTCCTATTGACCTTGACTTTAAGAGCCCATCTGCTATCCTTAATTAGATGGCAATCCTGCTCCCTAGCTACTATCTGGTCAATTCAGAGAAAATCACCACCGGATGACTGTTTACCACAAGATATGGGATTGTGACCCCCATTTGATGTCAACATTGGAGTCCTGATCCAAAGGGAAAAATCCTGCCCTTGAGCACAAGTATGTAGACTTATGTTCCAGTGCAGTACTGAGTGAGTGCTGGCAGAGGAAGTTGTCTTTCAGATCAGACAATAATTGGGGCCCTGTCTGCCCTGTCAGGTGGACATAAAAGAACCCATGGCATATATCGAAGAAGAGCAGCAGAGTTCTCACTGGCACCCTAACAACCATAGGAAAAATCCAGGCCAATCTATTTCAAGTGTAGTCACTGTTGTGATGTAGGGAACTTGAAAGTCAATTTGCACACAACAATGTTCAACAAAGAGCAATGTCATAATGACCAGATAATCATAATGACCAGACACTTGCCTTTATCAATCGAGGCATAGATTACAAAAGTAGGGAGGTCATGTTGGAGTTGTATAGAACCTTGGTGAGGCCACAACTGGAGTACTGTGTGCAGTTCTGGTCGCCACATTATAGGAAGGATGTGATTGCACTGGAGGGGGTGCAGAGGAGATTCACCAGGATGTTGCCTGGGATGAAACATTTAAGTTATGAAGAGAGGTTGGATAGACTTGGGTTGTTTTCGATGGAGCAGAGAAGACTGAGGGGCGACTTGATCGAGGTGTAACGCGCGGCCGGTAGCACTCAGCGCTATCTGTGTGGGCGGGGGTAGGAGGGAGAATTGGGTCCTGTGCTCTTTCGCACATGTGTGCGAAAGAGCGATCAATCTCCCTGAGGCTGCTCTGGCAGCATGGAGCTGCCACAGGGCGATTGAATAGATAATAAAACATTTCAATAAATTTTGTAAAAATGTATTTAAACATGTCCCCTCATGTGACACTGTCACATGAGTTAGGGCATGTTTGTAAAGGTGGGAAGTTTTATTTATTTATTTCATAAAAGCTTCAGGAAACCTCATCCCGCCCGTGGATGAGGTTTCCTGAAAAACGCAAAGGCTGTTTGGGCTTTTCACCTGCCCGCCAGCCTTAAGGGCAGTGTTCTTATGTACTTTAATTAATCCCTTAATGGCCTTCATAGGCCCTTAACATTTCGGCAGGCACACAGCCGACTCCGGCGCGTGCCTGCTGAACGAGATATCGCAATGATGCGCGATGATGTCGGGACGCATGCCCGATGTCATTGCGTGACATTTTAGGTGTCGGGCCCGCCCCTGCATGCCAACCGGAAGATTCTGCCCATTGAATGGCTGTCAAGCACCTTGGGGTGTCTTGAGGTCCTGATGGATGTTATATAAATGCAAGTCTTTTTCTTTTCTGAATTCTCCGGTAATCCAGTGCTTATCATGCTAAGAAAATCAAGTAAATTTGTGCTCTTGTGCATTTGGGTACACTTATGTACCAAAGTTTCATCAAACTTTTTAACCGTACTCCCATTAAAGCCCCTCAGGTCTCATTTTGTGTAGCTGCACTGTTCAAGTACGTGTAAGTTTCTTAGATTTTTGCGGCTGCTCTTTTGGTATGAATTGAACCTCCCAAAAAATCAGCGAATGCCTCCCCTGTCACTTTAGACCAGTGAGTGAAGAGTTAGTGAGCTGAAGAGGGCACCAAATTCACTTAACGATTATTGGCTTCAGAAGAAATTTTAATAACCCATGTTAATCACTGGCAGCTGGACTTCATTTTACCATGGTGCTTTTCTTTCTTTCCAGGCATTGCCCTCATACCCAAATCCATGCTTTGATCGACTGAATTAAGGGATGGCTTTCCTATGGACACATCACTCTATTGTCATGGGTAGAGATACCAGCCTATTTGTGCAGCCCTGGAATAGTAGGCAGCAATCCTGTGAGCAACAGCTGAGCAGGTAATAAGGACCATCCCCAACCCATGCACTGGCCACACCTCCCTGAGGCACTGTGCATCAGATGCCTGTGCCTCTCATACAAATTATGAGCAGGAGTAGGCCATTTGGCCCCTCGAGCCTCCTCTGCCATTTGATAAGACCATAAGACATAGGAGCAGAAATTAGGCTATTCGGCTCATCAAGTCTGCTCCGCTATTCAATCATGACTGATAGGTTTCTCAACCCCATCCTCCCACCTTCTCCCCGTAACCTTTGATCCCCTTACCAATCAAGAACCTATCTATCTCAGTCTTAAATACACTCAATAACCTGGCCTCCACAGCCTTCTGTGGCAATGAATTCCATCGATTCACCACTCTCTGGCTAAAGAAGTTTCTCCTCATCTCTGTTCTAAAAGGTCTTCCCTTTACTCTGAGGCTGTGCCCTCAGGTCCTAGTCTCTCCTACTAATGGAAACATCTTCCCCACGTCCACTCTATCCAGGCCTTTCAGCATTCTGTAAGTTTCAATCAGATCCCCCCCTCATCCTTCTAAACTCCATCGAGTATAGACCCAGAGTCCTCAAACGTTCCTCATATATTAAGCCTTTCATTCCTGGGATCATTCTCGTGAACCTCCTCTGGACCCTCTCCAGGGCCAGCACATCCTTCCATAGATATGGGGCACAAAATTGCTCACAATATTCTAAATGTGGTCTGACCAGAGCCTTATAAAGCCTCAGCAGCACATTCCTGCTTTTATATTCTAGTCCTCTCGAAATAAATGCCAACATTGCATTTGCCTTCCTAACTACCGCGTCAACCCGCAAGTTAACCTTAAGAGAATCCTGGACGAGGACTCCCAAGTCCCTTTGCACTCCAGATTTCTAAATTCTCTCCCCATTTAGAAAATAGTCCATGCCTCTATTCTTCCTACCAAAGTGCATGACCTCACACTTCCCCACATTGTATTCCATCTGCCACTTCTTTGCTCATTCTCCTAACCTGTCCAAATCCTTCTGCAGCCTCCCCGCCTCCTCAATACTACCTGTCCCTCCATCTATCTTTGTATCATCTGCAAACTTAGCCAGAATAGCCCTCAGTTCCTTCATCTAAATCATTAATGTATAAAGTGAAAAGTTGTGGTCCCAACACTGACCCTTGCGGAACTCCACTAGTCACCGGCCGCCATCCTGAGAAGGACCCCCTTATCCCCACTCTCTGCCTCCTGCCAGACAGCCAATCTTCTATCCATGCTAGTACCTTGCCTCTAACACCATGGGCTCTTATCTTACTGAGCAGCCTCCTGTGTGGCATCTTGTCAAAGGCCTTCTGGAAGTCCAAGGATTTAACATCCATTGGCTCTCCTTTGTCTAACCTGCTTGTTACCTCCTCAAAGAATTCTAACAGATTTGTCAGGCATGACCTCCCCTTGATGAAACCATGCTGACTTTGCCCTATTTTGCCATGCACTTCCAAGTATTCTGAAATCTCATCCTTAATAATGGACTCTAAAATCTTACCAACGACCGAGGTCAGGCTAATCGGCCTGAAATTTCCCGTCTTTTGCCTCACTCCCTTCTTAAACAGGGGGGTTACATTAGTGATTTTCCAGTCCTCTGGGACCCTCCCTGTCTCGAGTGATTCCTGAAAGATCATCCCTAACGCCTCCACTATCTCTTCAGCTATCTCCTTCAGAACTCTGGGGTGTAATCCGTCTGGTCCAGGTGATTTTTCCACCTTCAGACCTTTCAGTTTTCCTAGTACCTTCTCCTTGGTAATGGCCACCATACTCACCTCTGCCCCCCGAATCTCTTGAACTTTGGGGATGTTACTCGTGTCTTCCTCCGTGAAGACTGACGCAAAGTACCTGTTCAGTTCCTCCACCATTTCTTTGTTCCCCATTATTACTTCTCCAGCGTCATTTTCCAACGGCCCAATGTCCACTTTTGTCTCTCTCTTACCCTTTATATATCTAAAAAAACTCTTGCAATCTTCTTTTATATTACTGGCTAGTTTACCCTCATATTTAATCTTCTCCCTCCTTATTTCTTTTTTAGTTGTCCTCTGTTGATCTTTGTAGGCTTCCCAATCCTCTGGCTTCCCACTGCTCTTCGCCGCATTGTATGCTTTCTCTTTAGCTTTTATGCTATCCCTGACTTCCCTTGTCAGCCATGGTTGCCTCGTCCTCCCTTTAGTATGCTTCTTCTTCCTAGGGATGAATTTTTGCTGTGTCTCCCAAATTATTCACAGAAACTCCTGCCATTGCTGTTCCACTGTCTTTCCTGCTAGGCTCATCTGCCAGTCAATTCTGGCCAGCTCCCCCCTCATGCCTCTGTAGTTACCTTTATTCAACTGTAATACCGTTACATCTGATTCCAGCTTTTCCTCTCAAATTGCAGGGTAAATTCTATCATATTATGGTCACTTCCTCCTAAGGGCTCCTTCACCTTAATCGCCCTTATCAAATCTGCCTCATTACACATCACTAAATCTAGAATTGCCTGTTCCCTAGTGGGCTCCCCCACAATCTGCTCCTAAAAGCCATCTCGTAGACATTCCACAAACTCCTTTCCTTGGGATCCACTACCAACCTGATTTTCCCAGTCTACCTGCATATTGAAATCCCCCATGATCACTGTAATCTTGCCTTTCTTACACGCCTTTTCTATCTCATGGTGTATCTTGTGCCCCACATCGTGACTACTGTTCGGAGACCTGCACATAACTCCCATTATGGTTTTTTTACCTTTGCAGTTTCTCAACTCTACCCACACAGATTCTACATCACTTGACCCTACGTTGTTTCTTGCTATTGATTTAATTTCATTTCTTACTAACAAAGCAACCCTACCCCCTCTGCCAACCTGCCTATCTTTTCGATAGGATGTATATCCTTGGATATTTAGCTCCCAGTCCTGATCCCCTTGCAGCCATGTCGCCGCGATGCCCACCACATCATACCTGCCAATTTTAATCTGTGCCACAAGCTCATTTACCTTATTTTGTATACTGCGTGCATTCAGATACAACACCTTCAGTCCTGTATTTCCCTAACCCTCCTTCTCATTGTCGTCCCTTTATCTGATGTGATTGAAGTTAGATTCCCAGCCCTTTCCAAACACTCTGTCCTATTTTGTGTTCTGGAGACTTTAATAGCCTCTCCTGGGCTCTTCTTCCTTTTCAGTTTTTTCATAATTTTCCATAAAGTTGAATCCACCCCACCACATGCTAACCTGCTGCTTTGTTTCCCATTAGTCATACTTCTTGGAGTTTTACCCTTCCCTTCCCCCCCACTTTCTAGTTTAAAGTCCTGTTGACCACCCTATTTACCCTTTTCGCTAGAACATTGGTCCCAGATCGGTTCAGGTGGAGACCGTCCCAAAAGTACAGATCTCTCCTGTTCCAATACTGATGCCAGTGCCCCATGAAATGGAACCCCTCTTTCCTGCACCACTCCTTTAGCCACGTGTTTACTTCCCTTATTCTCACGTCCTATGCCAATTTGCACGTGGCTCGGGTAGTAATCCAGAGATTATAACCCTTGAGGACCTGTTCTTTAATTTAGTTCCTAGTTCCTGTTAATCCCCAAACAGGTCCTCTTTCCTAGTCTTACCTATGTTATTTGTCCCGACGTGGACCACAACAACTGGACCCTCCGCCTCCCTCTCCAATATCCTTTCAAGCCGGTCAGAGATGTCCCTCACCCTGGCACCGGGCAGGTAACATACCATGCAGCACTCTCGATCCTGCTTACAAAGGATGCTATCAATTCCCCGAATTATAGAATCCCCTACAGCTACCACTTGTCTTTTTGCTCCCCCCTCTTGAATGGCCTCCTGTGCCATGGTGCCGTGGTCAGCTGGCTCATCCTCCCTAGAGCTCTGTTCCTCATCCACATAGGGAGCAAGTACCTCGTACCTGTTGGACAAGGTCAAGAGCTGAGGCTCCTCTGTCCCTGAACACAGGATCCCTCTACCTGCCTCACTTGCAGTCACACCCTGCTGATCCTGACCACTGACCGAATTTGAGGTACTTAATCTACCGGGCGTGACCGCCTCCTGATACAAAGCATCCAGGTAACTCTCCCCCTCCCGGATGTGCCGCAGCGTCCAGAGCTCGGACTCCAGCTCATCAATTCTGAGCCGGAGTTCCTCCAGCAACGAACACTTGCTGCAGATATGGTCACTGCGGCTCGCAATGGGATCTGCCAGCTCCCACATCATACAGCTACAGCACATCACCTGCCCAACCATCTGTACTTAGTTAATTAATTTATTAATCAGCTTTGTACTGTTTTTGTTTCAAATTTGGTGCAGATTTCCTACTAACCAATCAGGTCACAGCTTTCCTGTGACGTCATTTTTCAGTTTTATGCTGTGTCTCCGCCACTCTCCTCGCGCACTTTTATCCTGTGTCTCCACCGCTCTCCCCGTGCTCTTTTATCCTGTGTCTCTGCTGCTCTCCTCACGCTCTTTTATCCTGTCTCTCCACCGCTCTCCTCACGCTCTTTTATCCTGTGTTTCCGCCGCTTTCTTTGTGTTCTTTTATCCTGTGTCTCCGCCGCTGTCTTCGCGCTCTTTTATGCTGTGTCTCTGCTGCTCTCCTCGCACTCTTTTATCCTGTGTCTCCACCGCTCTCCTCGCGCTCTTTTATCCTGTGTCTCTGCCGCTCTCTTCGCGCTCTTTTATCCTGTGTCTCTGCCGTTCTCCTCGCGCTCTTTTATCTTGTGTCTCCGCTCTCCTCGCGCTCTTTTATGCTGTGTCTCTGCCGCTCTCCTCGCGCTCTTTTATCCTGTGTCTCCACTGCTCTCTTCGTGCTCTTTTATCCTGTGTCTCCGCCGTTCTCCTCGCGCTCTTTTATCCTGTGTCTCCGCCACTCTCCTCGCGCTCTTTTATCCTGTGTCTCCGCTCTCCTCGCGCTCTTTTATCCTGTGTCTCCCCCGCTCTCCTCGCACTCTTTTATCCTGTGTCTCCGCCACTCTCGCGCTCTTTTATCCTGTGTCTCCGCTCTCCTCGCGCTCTTTTCTCCTGTGTCTCCACTGCTCTCTTCACGCTCTTTTATCCTGTGTCTCTGCCACTCTCCTCGTTCACTTTTATCCTGTGTCTCCGCCACTCTCGTCGCGCTCTTTTATCCTGTGTCTCCGCTCTCCTCGCGCTCTTTTATCCTGATCTTGGTCAATCTGATTGTGGCCTCAACTCTACTTTTTTTTATTCATTCATGGGAGTTGGGTGTTGCTGCCTATGCCAGCATTTATTGCCCATCCCTAATTTCCCTGAGAAGATGGTGGTGTGTTGCCTTCTTGAACTGCTGCAGTCCATATGTTGTGGGAACGCCCACAGTGCTGTTAGGAAGGGAGTTCCAGAATTTTAACCCAGCAACATTGAAGGAATGGTGATACATTTCCAAGTCAGGTTTAGTTTTTGTTCTTTTAGGATCCCTTTTAATAGTAATTGTTGTGGAAGGTGTCAAGTTCTGTGGTTCAGTTCATCCACACCACTTAGAATCTTAAAACTTTGATAAGGTTTCTCTGGAACTCCTTCTTTAGTAATGTATGGTGCAATTTGCACTGACAGGTTATCAATGAGAAAGATATGACTGGACCATGACAAAGGCTGAAGCACAAGTTTACTGACAAATTTGAGCAGAAAAAAAATCTGAAATGAAAAACACATGCAGCTAACAAAAGCTGCTGCCATATAAAACCATAAATTAGACTTCTTTTTAAAACTAATAGGCATTTACATTTGTTTTTAATCATAAAGATTTAAAGTTTATGTAATTCTTTAAATCTTTTCAGCTATTTTTCTTATAAAGTTGGGACCATGCAAATAGTAATTTACGTTTAACCTAACTGCAATGTTACTTTGGATGACGAATTAGACAGATCCTGCAAATCTATCCAAAATAAACAGTCCCTGTCTTGAACAAACTTGCACCCAGGAGTGCACTTAATTATACTTAGGTTTATTTATTTGTGTTTTTTAAGTCAATCTACGTTCCAAAACAAAACATCTTTGGTAATCTATCAGTGGAGTTTTCTGAACAGCAAGCAAATATTTCAGTGCCAAGTTAAAACTATATATTCATTCACCCTCCCAGAGAAAAGGTTGGTGGTTTATGTCTCTCTAGTCTGCTGACATGTGAATTGGTTTTCCATTTTGGCCCTATTTTTTACCTTTGAGATACTTTATCACGAGTTAAGAGAATTAAAAACTTGTAGGACTCAATTTGTAACTTGTTCATGTAGAATAGGAACAGGAACCTCATATCTATTTTCCCACCTTTACTCCATATTCCTGGATTTTCTTACCTAAGAAAAACTATCAACCTCGGTCTTGTATATTTCAATTTGCCTAGTTGTTTTGCCCCCTCTAACGAATGCAACCTGCAATGGTATAAATAGTTTTTTTTTTCAAAAGACTGTAGCAAGAATCATCCCTTCATTTAATTCAAAATTAAATGCCATTAGAGGGAGAACTTCAAGAATCAGAAAAGTCCATCAGGCGCCACAAGCCATTCCTCCTCTCTTTTAACTTTTATTCTTTCTTACTTATACATGTAAAGGGTGTCAGCCCTGGGAAATGGAGTATCCTTCATGTCAGGCTTCTGGGGTCTGGCTCTCCCAGGTCAGGGACAGCACAGACAGATGAAGGGAAAAGCTGCTTCTATTCTATTTGATTAGCAAAATAAAAGCACATGGAATAGGAAGCAATATACTGGCAGGGATTAAGGATTGGCTAACAGGCAGAAAACAGAGAGTAAGAATAAACGAGTCATTTTCGTGTTGGCAGGCTGTGACTAGTGGGGTACTGCAAAGATCAGTACTTGGGCCCTAGCTGTTCACAATATATATCAATAATTTGATTGTGGGGACCTATTTTGTAGGTTTCAATGAGATTACCTCTCATTCTTTGAAACTCTAGAGAATACAGGCCCGGTTTGCCCAATCTCTCTTCATAAGGCAGTCCCGCCATCCCTGGAACAAGTCTGGTGAAACTTTGTTGCACTCCCTCTATGGTAATAATATCCTTTCTGAGGTAAGCGGACCAAAACTGCACACAGCACTCCAGGTGCGGTCTAACCAAGCTTCTATACAATTGAAGCAAGACTTCACTACACCTGTACTCAAATCCTCTTGTGATAAAGGCTAACATTCCATTAGCCTTCCTAATGGTTTGCTGCACCTGCATGTTAGCTATCAGTGACTTATGGACAAGAACACCCAGGTCGCTTTGTACATATACACTTTCTAATCTCTTACCATTTAGGAAACACTCTGCACATATGTTCCTTCTATCAAAGTGGATAACCTCACATTTTTCCACATTATATTCCCTCTGCCATGTTCTTGCCCACTCATTGGCCAGGATTTTCCCCTCGGCGATTTGGGAGCGGGGCCAGCTCGCCGAGGGGACAATGACGTGGGATGATGTCGGAAGGAATCCCCAAGGTCATCCCGGACCCTTTAAATTTTTAGGAAGGCGGGCGGACAGCGAAATCAGCTGTCCGCCTGCCGACCTGTCAATGGCCAATTGAGGCCATTGACAGGCTAGTTAAGATAATTAAAGACTTGCCTGTCCAAGCTTAAATCTGGCGGGTAGGCCAGGAGCCACAGCGGGCTCCAGATTATTCATGAAACTTCATCCACTGGCGGGATGAAGTTTCATGTCTGTTTTTTAAAAATGTAATAAATTTTAAGTGTTTATTATTAACATGTCCCACCTCGTGTGACATTGTCACATGAGGGGGACATGTTAAAAATATTAATATTTTTCTATTGTTAGAGTTTACTTACCTCTCACGAATCTCCCTGAGACAGGACTTTGCCTCAGGGAGCAGTGCGTTCTTTTGCACGCATGTGCAAAAAAGCGCACTTTGACAGTTGGGGATTCTCTCCCCCCCCGGAACAGGAAGCGCATAGCGCTTCCTGTCGGGCAGGCTGCTAGGTGGGCCTTAATTGGCCCACCCACTCAAAATGGCGGCGGGCCCCGTTTCGGTGGCGGGGGTCGGCTGTCCGCCCGCCGCCGAGCCGGTGGGGCCCGCACGCCATCCAAGGGTAAAATTCTGCCCACTAAGCCTGTCCAAATCCTCCTGTAGCTGCTTTACATCTTCCTCAAAACATACATTTCCACCTAGCTTTGTATCATCTGCGAACTTGGAAATATTACATTTGGTCCCCACATCCAAATTATTCATATATATATTGTGAATAGCTGGAGCCCAAGTACTGATCTTTGCAGTATGCCACTACTCACAGCCTGCCAAAGCGAAAATGACCCGTTTATTCTTACTCTCTGTTTTCTGCCTGTTAGCCAATCCTTAACCCATGCCAGTATATTGCGTCCTATTCCATGTGCTTTTATTTTGCTGATCAACCTTTATCAAAAACCTTCTGAAATCCAAGTATACTATGTCCATTGACTCTCCTTTAACAATTTTGTTCGTAACATCCTCAAAAAACTCCAACAAGCTCGTCAAACATGATTTCCCATTCGCAAATCCATGTTGACTAAGCCCAATCAGATCATGATTATCCAAGTATCCATTTATCACATCCTTTATGATAGATTCTAGCATTTTCCCTACTATTGATGTAAGGCAAACAGGTCTATAGTTCCCTGTTTGCTCTCTTCCTCCCTTATTAAATAGTGGGGTGACATTTGCCACCTTCCAAACTTCAGGAATCATTCCAGAATCTATAGAATTTTGAAAGATGATCCACTATCTCTATAGCAACCTCTTTCAACACTCTGGATGCAGAATATCAGGTTCCGGGGACTTGTCAACTTTCAGTCCCATTAATTTCTCCAATACAACCTTCTTACTTATACTAATTTCCTTCAAGTCCTCATTTTCCCTAATCCCTTGGATCTCTAAATCTAGGAGATTTCCTGTATTTTCCTCAGTGAAAACAGATACAAAAGAATCATTTAGCTTCTCTTTCATTTCTCCATTCCCCATTTGAATTCTCCTGACTCTGTCTATAATGGACCCACATTTGTCTTAGCCAAAGGCTTCCTTTATACATACCTATTGAAGCTTTTACAGCCTGTTTTTATGGGCAGAATTTTCCCCCCGTTGGGTGGGGGGAGGGTTTTAGGAGTGGGTGTGTGGTGGTGTGCCTCCGATCGGTGCCCCCGATTGGGGGCGCGCTGCCATTTTACATGGGCGGGCCAATTAAGGCCCACCCAGCATGACGTCCACATGCGTTCCCTGTGTGGGCAGGGGGGAATCCCTAAACAGAGAGTGCGCTCTTTCGTGCATGCGCGCGAAAGAACGCACTCATCTCCCTGAGGCTAAGTGCTGCCTTAGGGAGATCGGCGCCAAATTTCAAAATGAATAGAAAAATCAATAGAAAAAAAAATCCCCTGACATGTCCCCTCATGTGACACTGTCCATCACTTTCATTAACATTTTTATTAAAAATTTAAACACCTACATGAAACCTCATCCCGCCTGTGGATGAGGTTTCATGCTTTTTCCAATGCCCTCCAGGGCTTCTAGCCTCCCCGCCAACTTAAGGTTGGCCTCAATTGGCCATTGACAGGTCGACGGGCGCACAGCTGATTCTACTGAGCCCCCTCCTACCTGAAAATTGAAATGAGGCGTGGTGACGTCGGACCCCGCCCCCCACTCGCCAACTGGGAAATCCTGGCCTATGTTTTTTGCTAGATTGCATTCATTTTCTATTCTCCCTTTCTTTACCCGTTTCTTGGCCTTCCTTTGTTGCATTCTATAAACCTCCCAATCCTCAGGTTTACTACTATTTCTGGCAACTTTTCTTTTAATCTTATACAATCCTTAACTTCCTTTGTCAGCCATGGTTGACTGACATTTTGGGGGGTTTTTGCACCTTGAAGGAATGTATAGGTGCTGTAAGCTATGTAATAGTTCTATGTAATAGAGATTTGAAATCCTGCAAATGCTACAGAGAAGACACTGATAACCCAGGCACACACAAATGTTAAAATCTGCTAAGAACTGCTGAAAAAGGACTAGGAAAAGCAAACAAACTGAAGGCTGCAAGTAAAATACTGAGTGCTTAACATGGCTGCTGTAAACCTCCCCCTCCCAGCTCCTGTTGAATTGAAAGGCAATACATGGAAGAACTGGCAGTTTTTCCACTTGCAATGGCAAAACTACGAGATTGCAACAGACTTAATTAACAAGCCGGAACTGATAAGATTAGCCACACTTCTAACACTGTTGGGGAATGACTAACACAAAGTGTATACCACTCTAAATCTAACCGATGAACAAAGAAAGAAGATGGTAGAGATTTTGAAAGCCTTGAACAAATGCTTTGAACCCCCAGTGAATGTCACGGATGGACACTATGTATTCAATACTAGAGCTCAAGGTGAAAATAAGACCATTGAACAGTATGTGACTGCAGAATCTTGTGAATTTGGACAGCTAAAAGATGATCTGATTGAAGATAGATCAGTCTTAGGCATTTGAGACCCTTCAGTGAGAGCAAGTCTACTGAAAGATGACAAACTGACACTTAAGGAAGCGATAGACATGTATCTAAATTAGTTAAGTTGTGAAATGTCAGCTAGAGCGTATGTATGGCAGAGCAGACCAAGAGATACATTATGCTGAGAGAATTTCAAGACTGATAGAGCAGAGCAATCGCAGACAAAGGGCAGGTTACAAATACTGCACAGGACCTCATACAAAGGAAAAGAAGGATTGCCCAGCATGGGGAAAGTGTGTTTCAACTGAAAGAAGCAGAATCGTTTTGCACACAAGTGTTTGGCGAGAAAGAAGAAAAACAAGCCTATACAGATGGCTACGGGAGAGATAGCAACAGAAGAGTCTGATGAAGAACTATACATGATTCAACAGGTTGCTTCTGTCAAGTCTATAGTGGTTTGTGACCATTACAATGATGACTGCAGGAGGAGAGTATCAAGCGAATAAGAAGTGTCACCTAGACACTGGTGCATCATGCAACACCATGACCTTCACAGTCTTGTACGAAGTAACTCAACATGATGATCCAAAAATGAAGCCATCGAAATAAGGTTGAGGCTATATGATGGCACGGCACTCACACTGAGAGGACAAATTAGTCTAAGACCCCAATGCAATGGCAAGAAGGAAGGTCTAGAGCTCCAGATCATAGATGGAACGCAACAGCCACTCATCTTAGATGAAGCAAGTCTACAGCTTGGACTGGTAACCCTGAACGTACCAACAGAGAAAGGGCAACAAAAGACGCTAGAGAAAGGGCAGCAAAAGACCCCAGAGGGAGGGCAACAATATTCAAGTAAACCACACGATGGTTGCTGACCATGTCAGGGCAATGAAATGCAGGAGCTGAAGGTAAATGAAGCAGTTCAACAGGAAAATGTCCACATCAAAGCTGAACTGGAAGATTTGAAGCACAAGATTCAAGCTGAGTATATACCTTTTAAAATGCACGATAAACTGAAGTCTTCAATGAACCAAGCTGTGTGAGATCTGAACAAACAAATTTCAGAGATGACACAAAGGTACCAAGAGGAAATAACGACCCTCAATTCCACAGTCAGCAAATCAAAGTAGGAGTTGAAAAAACTCAACTAGATGTACAGTAAGGCAAAACGGCAGGCAGAAAAGGCAAGCAAAGAAGTTGCAACCCTGAAAGACTGCTTGAAGAAGCAATGTGTAGCCATGGAAAAACATGAGGAGCCAGTCAAGGTGCAAACCCTTAACGCTCTCAACAGGAGTCAGCCACATGGAAACGTGGTACATGTGTAAAAGAATTGTCAACTCGATCATATGAGGTGGAGCTGAACAACAAATATACTGGCACAACAGCAGGCATATACGAACAACTAGTGAAGCTGTTACTTCACAGTGTGATACTGTTCCTTCACAGCAATCAGCCGATCAGGAAAATGGGATTTCACCAACTGTACTGAGTACAGAACTACTAGCAATCCCAGAGGCCCACATGTCCCCAAGAATGGCAATGGAACCACAACAGTTGTTAATGCATCAGAACAGTGGGTGTATAGTGGGTAACATGGGTAACTCACAGTCACACATGATCGTGCATGCAAATTTGTCTTTTGTTCGCTAGGAAAAAGGGGATGTTTGTATCTTCTGTTTGGTATGAGAAAAGGGATGTTTGGGTTTGAAATGCAATCAGTTCTAATTGTCCTATCTGATAGGTCACTTCTACCATGAGGCACTCTCTGTAAGCAGACATCTTAAGATCATTTCAATAAAGACCAACAATGAGAAAGCACTGAGAAGCTCTGCTGTCTTTAAACATGAAACATATTCTGTCTCAACAATGGACCTCATTAGAAGAGCAGATTCTTTTGCACCAGCACAGATTTGTTTCCATGCTGACTATCCTAAGCCTGTCTGAAATAAAAGGCAGACCTTTACTGGCTCCTGGGTGGCAGGCTAGGAGGGTGTGGGGCCCAGTAAACCACTGGAGAGCCATGTCAGGTTGGTTCCCTGACACAGTCCTACCACCGGGGAGGTTTCCCACTGGTGGGCAATGGAGGCTTGGAGGCTTGGCTGCTGGCCAACTGGAAGCAAGAGACCTCTTTAAAGACAATCTTCTCTGCACTCTCTCCAGCACCTCTACATTCTTTTTATAATATGGCAACCAGAATTGCATGCAGTACCCTTCTATTTACCTTACCAAAATGTACAACTTCACATTTATCCTTATTGAATTTCATTGCTAATAATTTGCCCATTCTGCAAGTTTATTAATGTCCTCCATTAATTTTTGCCATCTTCCTCAGTATTGACTATCACCACCTCCCACCTACCATCTCCCAGTTTGGCATCATCCACAAATTTAGAAATTGTTATTTGATTCCAACGTCAAAACTGTTAATGTAAATTGTGAACAGCAGTGGCCCCAGCATTGTGCTTTGGGCCAAACACATTTCTCTTGGGATCTATACAACTGAAAGAAACTTCCATTCCATCATTGATTTGTTAGTCACTAAACCAATACAGCACCCAGTTTCCAACTAACTCTTAAAATGCTTTTCTCTTAAGCTGCTGGCACCAGAGTTTTTCTGATAAAAGATTCCATGCCACTTTCAAATAAAAGCAGAGTTCTCCCCTGTGTACTGGCTAATATTTATCCATTGCTAATAATAAAATGGATGATATTGCTATTACCATATTGCTATTTCTGGGACTTTGCTGCATACACATCGGGCGGAGTTTTCAGAACCCACTGGCCGCGGGTGTGCTAGGTGGCGTGCACAGAAAATATGGCACGACCTGCTTCACGGGGTGAAGGCAGGTCGCAATTGTCCGCTCAGCCTGCTAATGGCAGGCTGTGTTTCCCGCCATCGGCCGGCAGGGAGCTATTTGTAATACATCAGCATATAATTAAAAGGCCATCCCGCCAGGCTCTTGGAACCCCACTGTCTCATCCATCCACATTAGCGAGAAAGCACGTTGACGTGTTTCACAACAGCACATAAGGAACGTGCACTTGGCGGCCTTCACTTTGGGGCAACTGAGGTGAGTGAGCAGCAGCATTCTCCACAGCTCACCTGTTGTTTACAGGCCTCGGGGCGCCAGGGGGTGGGGGCAAGTGCTGGCCAGCCTCGGAGGTGACTGCTGAGGGGGCCGGTGTCAGGGGGCAAGTTCTGTCAGCCTTGGAGGGAACCATTGTTGGCTGGGTTGGGGGGTGGGGGGTGTCAAGTGCTGCCCTGGCGCTGCATCGCATGCAAAGGCAATTGAGGTCAGGGTATGCGAGGGAAGTGGCCACGCATTAGGGATACCTATATAAACTGACCATGCAACTGAGACAGATCAGGCGCAGCCACAGTGATACGACTGGGATCGGGCTCCGAGCCTGCCCCGCTACCAAGTGCTCCATACCTTACCCCCCACCTCCGGGCACAGACTTTGAGTTTGCTGCCACTTTATTGGACAGCGAAACAGTTGGACTGCACAAGTTGTACAATTTCCTTGCCAATGCTGGCCATGTAGCAGTCACTGCTGGAGGCACTCACAGTCGCTTGTAATCTCAGTATCCTGGTTTGGGCCAGTGTCCCCCATGTCGCAGGTTGACAGGGCAGCCATGCAGCACACTCATAGCTGGCCATCCGAGGGGTGAAATGCACTCTCCAGGAAGCATTAAGGGGCGGTCACACAGGGCCAGGAAAGGTGCTAAGTACAGCCATGATAACCACGTCTCTCTCTCTTTCATGCTGCAGGAGGACCACATCAGGATCATGGTTCCTGATGACCTAGCTGTATGTCTGATGGCCTACAGAGAGCAGAGAAGACTGAGGAGAGAGAGAGACTGAGGCTCCTGGCTGCGCAAATGCAGGATCAGCAATCTCATGAAGAAAGGGCAGCAGGAGCTCCTGAACACGCTGCCCAGGAGTGACAGTGAGCCGTGGCTGGTCAGTGCCTAGCGACACCCAGGGTCTACAGACACTGCCTGCCATTCCTGCAGATGACTGAGAACCAGTGTCACCGACGACTGCGTATGTCTAGGGACCCGGTGGCTCACATCTGCCACTTACTGCAAGACTTGGCGCCAAGGGGACATGGAGGGCATCCACTGCCAGTGGCTGTGAAAGTGACCGCGGTGCACAATTTCTATGCCAGTGGCTCCTTTCAGGGCTCCACAGGTGACCTCTGTGGGATTTCACAATCTGCCACCCACAAATGCATCCGTGAGGTCATGGATGCCATCTTCTCCATTGCACACAACTTTGTGCATTTTGCCCAGGACCGGGACAGCCAGGATGCAAGGGCCATTGGATTAGCCCTGATCCTGGGATTCCCACAGGTGCAGGATGTAATTGACTGCATTCATGTGGCGCTCAGGTCTCTGTCGCTACACTCGGTGGACTTCATCAACCGCAAGGACTTCCACTCACTGAACGTGCAGCTGGTATGCGACCACCAGAAACACATCCTGCAGGTGTGTGCACGGTTTCCAGGGGGTGTGCATGATGCCTACATCCTGAGTCACTCACAGATCCCTGCAATCTTCCAGGGTCCACAGAGGCTGGAGTGTTGGCTCCTTGGGGACAAGGGCTACCTGCAGAGGCTGTGGCTGATGACACTCGTGCTTCAGCCTCAGACTGCAGCAGATTGACGCTATAATGAGGCTCATGCAACAGCTCACAATTTAACGGAGCAGACCGACGGGATGCTGAAGATGCGGTTCTGGTGCCTGCACCGGTCTGGTGGAGCCCTGCAATACAGTCCGTAGAGGGTGTCACGCACCGTCGTCGTCTGCTGTGCCCTTTACAACCAGCAATGGGGAGATGAACTGGCTGAGGAGGAGATGGAGGAGCTGGAGGTCTCGGATGAGGAGGACATCGACGGGAATGAGGGTGAGGGGGTCCTCAGTGGTGACAATGACTGGAATGAGGCTCTTGCACTGGCTAAACGAGGCAGGGGCACTTGGGAGGCCCTCATAGCTGCCAGATTTGTGGAAGATGATGAAGACATGCAGTGAGGTGTCTCCATAGATCCTCATATCACAGTTGTGAACGTTGGACTCCGGTATGGCTAATGGCAGCGCCAACACCCTCTGTGAGAATGCTCCTGTCATGGAGATGCAGTGGAGACCCTAATAGTCGCTCGATCGCAGGAAGATCATGACAACATGCTGTAAGGACACTCCATCGATCTTCACATAGCCTCTGAGAATGTCTGACTCCTGTCCGGCCGAGGGCAACTCCCTTGCACTCCATGATCAGGGCCATCTCAGTGACGCAGCCATGAAACTTTAGAACCATCTGATGCTGTGTCCGCCTTCAGCACCTGAGCCCTTTAGGAGCTGGTGCACAGCATCACTGGTCGCAGATGCTGGTGTAATGGGGGCCAGCCCCACCTTAAAGGTGCTGAGAACACACAAAGAGAATGAGAGAACTCTGTGGTGCCTGCCCACTACATTCTGGCAGCAATGACCAGCACCGCCGAGGTGCAGGCATCAGTAATGTTTCCAGGGAGTGTGAGGCTGGACCATCACTGTAGTCTGAAGGCTGCGCAGAGCACAGGGAAGAGGCCCTGGACTGAGACACCTGCCTTTTATCTTGTGCAGACAGGTTTCACATCTGAGTGACAAAAACACTGCTCATCAGAACAAGGAGCCATAGGCAGGGAGACATTCTTAGAAGTTTACTGACAATAGTGAACATTATGTACAAGCGATCAACACTCATGGCTAGGCTTTGCAACTACTTTTACCTAACTTTCCTAACCCTGTCTTGGTGCTCACCAGGCATCCACAGCAGAGGTGGAGGCAGCCTGCTGACTGCGATGCCCTGCCTGTGATGACTTTGGCGGGCGTCTTCTGGAAGGCCGAGACTTGGTGGACCCCGGCCTGCTTTCGGGGTCCTGATGTGTGACAGTGGCACCCTCCTCGGCCTGTGATGTTGGAGCTGTGGAGGTCACAGGAAGAGGGGATTAGGATGGGCCGGTCACTCCCAGAGTCACCTGGGTGATTGGCCTGGGTCGTGCACCTGCTGATCCTCCTCCCTAGGGGTGCCCATGGGCCCCTGCCTGACTCCGTCAGCAGAAGCGGTAGTTGGAGTGAGATCGAGCTGCCCAGCACTCCTCTCACATACACACTGTTGGAGGCCAACTATGGCATCAGTGATGGAGTTAAGCCCACGCAGCAGAGCAGAAGTGACGTCCTGGACCAAGGTTTCTATGGCAGCCGCCATCCTGCCAGTGTTGACCTCGTTGCATTGCAATGCTGGCGCTATCACCTCAGCCTGAAGACGGACGGACTCCTCCATCGTGCCTTGAAATCTGAGGAGGGCAGCGGACATCCCTTCCTGACGTTTCCTAGCTTGCCTTTCCGGCTCTAGCAACTGTGACATGACCGAGTCCAGAGGCTCATCATCTGACTCGGACTCAGCAACGTTCTGGCCTCCAGTAGTCCTCTGAGTGCAGGGGACCTGGGAAGTCCCTGCCTTCACCTGCTGTGGATCAGAAAGTGCGATGTGCTCACCAGATTGTGATCCTGAGGCTACTCTAAAGTTAGGTCCCACCAAGGTGTGTCTCTCTGCGCTGGTGGAGGGTGTGGATGAGTGCTATGACGGGTCTTCAGGGAGGATGCCTCCAGAATTCCTCATCAGAGGTTTCTTTGGGGTTTGATTGGAGGTCCTGGTTCATGGATTCTGTCAGCTGTTTGGCAGATGTGCCTGTGAAAACAAGGGGAGATAATTAGTGCATGGCAGTAGCCTGTGAAAGAGGACACATCACTCACGGCATGCTTGTCTGATAGATGTTACACTGCTGGATCCTCACTTGGTAGAGCAGTGCTGACCTCACCGTCAGCACAGGACCAGTCCCGGTCAACGCTGGCCAGCTGGATGGCTCTGTTTTCGAATTCTGACAGAACTTTGATCTCCGGCACCCCTCCACCTGTCTTCGACCTTTCTCTCCTGTTGTGAGCCAGTTTGTCCTGCATGGATAGAGATGTGGAGAGTGTGTCAGGATGCCTGCCGGGCCAGGTGATAAGTATGCCTGGCCTGTGTGGGTGGTGAGTGGTCCCATGGACGGGATGAGGACAATGACGGTGTGTGTGAAAGAGTGAATGGTGATGTCCCTTGCACTGGCAGTGAGTGAGTGCCCTCTGGATGTGTGATGGGTGTGTGAGTGTATGAGTTCAGTGTGATGAAAAGAGTGACTTACCCTGGTGGAACAGAGGAGATCATTCATCCTTTTGTGGCACTGGGTGGCGGTCCTCCTCTGCAGGGCGTTTGCACTGACCACCGCTGCCACCACTTTCCAAGCCAGGTTGGTGAATTTTCTGCCCATCCTGTGGCCAGAGTGGGGGTACAACACAACCCAGCGGGCCTCCACGACATCCAACAGTCACTTGGGGGACCTGTTGTTGAAATGGGGGCTGCAATCTTTTTTCCTTTGATGGCCATGTCTCCTGGGCAGTGGTGGTGAGCTGGTGGTGATAAGCGCTTTGCTGGCAGTTGCCTTTTAAAGATGGCGGCCAGTGGGGTGATGGCGGGCAGGCGAATGAGAGCCCGCACACCATGGAAACGGTGTGTTTCGCGGGAGTGAATAAATAATGAGGTGGGCTAGGGACGATACAGTGTGAAAACCTGCCATTTTCGTCGGCGGGTAGGACTCCATTTTACCCGCCCGTTACCGTACTTATTGCAGTTTTGGGAAAATTTCGACAATTGGCTGTAAAACAGTTTGGGATATTCTTTCTATCTTTATTTCTTTCTAAACTCACTCATTTTGCATGTTATTTCTCAAAAACTTCCATATATTCCTTTTGTTAAGAGCAGTTAGAAGATATCTTTCCGACTCTTCTCTACAGAACGTGCCTACTTACTGTCCTCATATACACTGGCTACCCTCACTCAAATGGCCATCCTTCACATGTTAACCAACAGGAATTTCTAGGATTAGATTTTGTGTTACGGCAAAGCTTCTTCTCACATTTCCTCTATGCCATAGCCTTGAACTTGCATCATCCTCTAGTTCCTCCCCCTTCACGCCTTCTCTTAGCTCATCTTCTCCATGAGATCCACCTCCTGCTTCCTTAATCCTATTCCACTAAACTGTTGACCACCCAACTTCCCTTCCTGGCTCCCATGTTGGTTGATATTGTTAATGGTTCTGTCCCTTCAGATTTTCCTTTGGCAGATTTGGCCAGCATCTACCCATCACTCTGATTGGTTGGGAAGCCCAGAACAAAGAACAAAGAAAAGTACATTACAGGAACAGGCCCTTCGGCCCTCCAAGCCTGCGCCGATCATATTGCCCGTCAACTAAAACATTTTGCACTTCCGGGGTCCGAATCCCGCTATTCCCATCCTATTCATGTATTTGTCAAGCTGCCTCTTAAACACCACTTTCGTACCTGCTTCCACCACCTCCTCTGGCAATGAATTCCAGACACTCACTACCCTCTGCGTAAAAAAACTTGCCCCGCACATCTCCTCTATAGTTTTCTCCTCTCACCTTAAATCTATGTCCCCTAGTAATTGACTCTTCCACCCTGGGAAAAAGCTTCTGACTATCTACTCTGTCCATGCCACTCATAATTTTGTAAACTTCTGTCAAGTCGCCCCTCAATCTCCGTCGCTCCAGTGAGAACAATCCGAGTTTCTCCAACCTCTCCTCATAGCTAATAACCTCCAGACCAGGCAGCATCCTGGTAAACCTCCTCTGCACCCTCTCCAATGCCTCCATATCCTTCTGGTAATGTGGTGACCAGAATTGCACGCAATATTCCAAGTGTGGCCTAACCAAGGTTCTATACAGCTGTAGCATGACTTCCCAGCTTTTATACTCAATACCCCTGCCAATGAAGGCAAGCATGCCTTATGCCTTCCTGACTACCTTATCCACCGGCGTTGCCACTTTCATGACCTGTGGACCTGTACACTCAGATCCCTCTGCCTGTCGATGCACTTAAGGGTTCTGCCATTTACTGTATAATTCCTGCCTGTATTAGACCTTCCAAAATGCATTACCTCGCATTTGTCCGGATTAAACTCCATCTGCCATTTCTCCACCCAAGTCCCCAACCGATCTATATCCCGTTGTATCCTTTGACAATCCTCTTCACTATCTGCAACTCCTCCAACCTTAGTGTCGTCTGCAAACTTACTAATTAGCCCAGTTACATTTTCCTCCAAATCATTTATGTATACTACAAACAGCAAAGGTCCCAGCACTGATCCCTGCGGAACTCCACTAGTCACAGCTCTCCATTCAGAAAAGCACCCTTCCACTGCTACCCTCTGTCTTCTATGACCAAGCCAATTCTGTATCCATCTTGTCAGCTCACCTCTAATCCTGTGCGACTTCACCTTCTATACCAGTCTGCCATGAGGGACCTTGTCAAAGGCCTTACCAAAATCCATGTATGTAACATCCACTACCCGTGGGATGCTAATGCCATTACTGAGTTAAAGAGCCACAGTAAAGTCCACTGACTGAACAAATTGGTTGCTGACCCTCTACCGGCCTCTCTACTGCATGCAGATCTGTTATGATAAAATTCTGCCCTGTGTTTCAGGAGGATGATCTTCTGAAAATCTCAGAGATGTCTGATTTTTTTATTACAAAGTGAAGGTTTTTATTTTGAATTGTCTGGGTTTGGTTCTGTTACAGGATGATACTGGCCACTGAAACATATCTCCATCAAAAACGGAGCCAGGCATCTGAGCAGCGTCATATTCAGTAATACGCAGGAAGAGTATTTTTACTATGTAGTAAGCAATCTCTGGAAGAGGTAAGAACTTCACTTGCTCACGTTACATGTGCTTCAAATTATTCTGAGTTGGATTTATGTGTAATAGTGGATGAAACTGGTTATAAATGTACAGCATGAGCTGAACTGTTGAAATTGAGTAAAAATTGATTGAATTCCAAAGAGATGAACTTTTATAGTAGGAATGCTCTTTTTTCCTTATAACCCTACAGTGCAGATGCTTCTGTTCCTGCATCTGACATATTTATTACAAGAGTACAGTGCAGAGGGGAAAATGGTATGCACTCCTTTAGGGGGTGTGTGTTCCTATTTACTCAGTTCTCCTCTACATGAGATGATGCAAAATAACCAGATGCGGGAACAGGAAAATTTTCTCTGAATGTCTGATTCAGGTATTAAATTGATCAAAATAGACAGAAATTTTTCTTTAATTAATAAAGCTATCACTTATAAAGCAAAGCAAAATTAATATTTTTAATTTATTCTATTTTAATAGAACATTCGATAATTTTCCCAGCATTCTAATAGAACCCTTGGAAGTTTACAACACCAAATTAAGCCACTGGCTGGGATTTTATGTGCAGAGCATAGATTCTCTCATGCAGTGGGTATGCATTCGCACTTCGATTTGGGATTGTTCCTTCGATGTGGTTGCTCATGTCTTTCAGGATGCTGTGGCTGGTCATCATCTTCCTTATCTGAAGATGCCTCATGCTTCACTATGTCCTTATTGGCCAAGGACCCCCTCTGCAGTGCCAGGTTGTGCAAAATACAGCAGACCACCACAATCTGGAAGACCCTTGCTGGGGTGTATTGAATGGCCCCATTGACAGATCAAGGCAACTGAATCTCAGCTTCAGGAGGTACATGGTCTGCTCGTGGTGTGGCTGGTGTTGTATTTCTCCTCTGCTTCTTTCCTTGAGTTCCTCACTGGTGTTATAGCCATCTCTTTAAGGGCTAGTCCCTAAGGAAGAATCCAACTTTGAAGGCAAACAGAGGAAATGCAATCAGGCACCTGGGAATGTCTGAGCATGTAGCCATCATGACTATTTCCAGGGCACTGAACACACCTCAGCAGTATCTGTTGGTGCTGTCTGCAGACCATTGGCATTGAGGGAATGGAATCCCTGCTGTTAAGGAAGATTGCTGGCTGGTCTGTGGGAGCCTTTATGCTCACATGTGCAGTCTATTTCACTTTGTACCTGCGGAAATCTAGGTAGTCCTGAATTTTATGGCTCTCTCAGTCTGACTGTCTGGATCAGTGCAGTACTGGCTAGCCCATCTTAAGTGGCTATTTATCACCACCTTGTTCCAATGGTATAGTGCTGATTGGGAGATGCCATATTGGGAGATGGAATGAACCAGAGATGTAGAAGTTAAGGGCCACAGTGACCTTCACCGACACTGGGATTGGATGACCACCAATAACTTTGGGGCTCAGCTTGTCCATCATCATGGGCAAAGATCTGTAATGGCCTCTCGGGAGAGGCACAGTCTTTGGTGACACTGCCATTCTGATATATGGAGTTGGCTTTCTGTACACCTTTTCTGTACACCCTCTTTCAGTACACCTTTGCTGCATGATACCTTCTTCTTTGTTTAGGAGCCTGCTTGTGGCCCCATGTGGCCTTCTGTCACTTTCCCACCCCGATGCTGCCATGAGCTGGCTGCTGTCCAGATCCCTGTCTTTGCAGTCCTCTCCTCTCAAGGGTAACTAGAGAGGGGCAATAAATGCTGGCCCAGCCAGCGAAGCCCACATCCCGTGAATGAATAAAAAAAAGATGCTCCTCCTCACTAGAGGACTTATCCTGAGTGAACGATGCCCATGGCAGGTGGCACTCTGGGTCTGAAGGGCCATTCTCTCAGATGCTTCTGTTACAGACCGGGATGGGAGGGGTGCACAGTTAATTCTAGCCCCAATTCTCCGCAGGTTAAAACAATAGTTTAAATGTTTAATTCACCCACAAAACTGGCCAATTGCTACCCTTTGATACTGTTATTCCCAGCATAAAAATACTCTAATACTTCTTCCAATAAACACAAAAAAATTGATTTATTATAAAACAAGCTACTTTTTAAAAACAAGTTAATCAAGCGGTTAACATACAAGTTTAGAAGTGCAATAATTTCCCCCTTTTAAAAAAACAGATATTCGGACTTCCAAAACTCATCCACAACCAAAAAACAAGACAAAACAAACACAGTCCCCTGCAGAGGCGGGAGTATGGGAACGTTTCTTTTGAAAGGATAAAATTTGAAGAGATCTCGACGCTGTTGATCTAACAGAGTTCTAGTCACAATAACTTTTCCTCTTCCTTTCAGATGCCAAGGAACACAAGCTCCAACAACTTATTGATACCAATGCCCATCCAGGACCCTACACCTCTTCCCGTCCCTCTGACCCCATCCTGTCTTCTAATCCCAGCCTCTGACCTTCCCCTCTCTGATGCTGAACGTCCTGTACTCAGCAAAGGACTCAGTTTCATATCCTTACTCCCTCATCTCAATGAATTTCGGGCTCAGCACAATGCTGAACACTTCTTCCACTGCCTTTATCTCCGTGCTCACATTTTTGGGCAGGAGTCCTCCCCCTGTTCAACGGATCCTTTCACCCGCCTCCAATATTCTCCCTCCACCTGGACCCCTCCCTCTGGCCTCTTAACTGCTCTTGATCTTTTCATTGAGAACTGTCGGCTTGACATCGGCCATCTCATTTTCTCTGCCCCTCTTACCCACTCTAACCTGTCTCCTTCTGAACTTGCTGCACTCCGTTCTCTTAGGTCCAACCCTGACTTTGTCATCAAACCTGCCGACAAGGGTGGTGCTGTTGTTGCATGGCATACTGACCTCTACCTCGCAAAGGCTGAGCACCAACTCTCAGATGCTTCCTCCTACTTCCCCTTGACCACGACCCCACCACCAAATATCAAGCCATTGTTTCCAGGAATGTCACTGACCTCATATCCTCTGGAGATCTTCCCTCCACAGCCTCCAACGTCATAGTCTCCCTACCCCGGACAGCCCACTTCTACCTCCTGTCCAAAATCCACAAACAGGACTGTCCCGGTAGACCGATCGTGTCAGCCTGTTCCTACCTCACAGAACTCATTTCTTCCTATCTTGACTCCGTTCTCTCTCCCCTTGTCCAGTCTCTTCCCAACTACATCCGCGATTCCTCTGACACCCTACCTCATATCAACAATTTCCAGTTCCCTGGCCCTAACCGCCTCCTCTTCACCATGGACGTCCATTCCCTTTACACTTCCATCCCCCACCAGGATGGTCTAAGGCTCTCTGTTTCTTCCTTGAACAGAGGTCCGAACAATAACCATCCACCACCACTCTCCTCTGCCTGGCTGAACCTGTTCTGTCATTGAACAATTTCTTCTTAAACTTGTTCAGGTCTTGCTGCATTTGGACATGGACTGATTCAGTGTCTGTGGAGTTGCGAATAGTGCCGAACATTGTGCAATCATCAACGAACATCCCCACTTCTGAACTTATGATGGAAGGAAGGTATTTGATGAAGCAGCTGAAGATGGTTGGGCCTAAGACACTATGTTGAGGAACTCCTGCAGCAATGTCCTGGGACTGAGATGATTCACCTCCAGCAACCATAACTATCTTCCTTTGTGCTAGGTTCGACTCCAACCGGTGGTGAGTTTTCCCCCTGATTCACATTGACTCTAGTTCTGCTAGGGCTCCTTGACGCCACACTCGGTGATATTTTGCCCTGATGTCAAGGGCAGTCACTCTCACCTCACCTCAGGAGTTCAGCTGTTTTATCCATGTTTGAACCAAGGCTCTAATGAAGTCAAAAGATGAGTGAACTTGACCCAAACTGAATATCAGTGAGCAGGTCATTGCAAAGCAAGTGCTGCTTGATAGCACTGTGGATGCCCCCTTCCATCACTTTACTGATGCTGGAGAGTAGACTCATGGGGCGGTAATTGGCCGGGTTGGATTTGTCCTACTTTTTGTGTACAGGACATAGCTGGTCAATTTTCTACATTGCTGCGTAGATACCAGTGTTGTAGCTGTACAGGAGCAGCTTGGCTAGGGGCACAGCAAGTTCTGAAGCACAAGTCTTCAGTACTATTGCCGGAATGTTGTCAGGGCCCATAGCCTTTGCAGTATCTCGTGGCCTCAGCCATTTCTTGATATCGTGTGGAGTGAATCGAATTGGTTGACGACTGGCATCTGTGATGATGGACACCACCGGAGGAGGCCGAGGTGGATCATCCACTTGGCACTTCTCGCTAAAGATTGTTGCAAATACTTCAGTCTTATCTTTTGCAATGATGTGCTGGGCTCCTTCATCATTGAGGATGGGGATATTTGTGGAGCCTCCTCCTCTAGTGTGACGTTTAATTGTCCACCACCATTCACAACTGAATGTGACAGGACTGCAGAGCCTATTTCTGTATCCGACGGCTGTAAAATCGCTTAGCTATGTCTACCACTTGCTCCTTATGCTGTTTGGAACACAAGTAGTCCTGTGTAGTAGCTTCACCAGGTTGACACCTCATTTTTAGGTATGCCTGGTGCTGCTCCTGAGTACAATTCTGCTGCAGCTGATGGCCCAAAGCCCCTCATGGATGCCCGAACTTGAGTTGCTAGGTCTGTTCGAAATCTATCCCATGTACTATGGTGGTAGTGCCTCACAACACAATAGAGGGTATCCTCAATGTGAAGGTGGGACTTTGTCTCCACAAGGACTTTGCGGTGGTCACTCTTACCGATACTGTATGCATCTGCGGCAGGCAGGTTGGTGAGGATGAGATCAAGTATGTTTTTCCCTCTTGTTGGTTCCCCCAACACCTGCCGCAGACCCAGTCTAGCAGCTATGTTCTTTAGGACTCAGAATCTCCGAATCACAGAATTTTAACGGCACGGAGGGAGGCCATTCAGCCCATCGTGTCTGCACTGCGTCTCCAAATGAGCATTATGACCTAGTGCCATTGCCCTGCCTTTTCCCCATACCCCTACACATTGTTTCTATTCAAATAATCATCTAATGGCCTCTTGAATGCCTCGATTGAACCTGCCTCCACCACACTTCCACGCAGTGCATCCAGACCCAATCCACTCGTTTTGTGAAAAAGTATTTTCTCACTTCACATTTGCTTCTTTTGCAAATCACTTTAAATCTGTGCTGTCTTGTTCTTGATCTTTTTACGAGCTGGAACAGCTTCTCCCTATCTACTCTGTCCAGCCCCCTCATGATTTTAAACGTCTCTATCAAATCTTCTCTTTGCATTCTTCTCTCCAAGGAGAACAGCCCCAACCTCTCCAATCTATCTTAGTAACTGAAGTTTCTCATGCCTGGAACCATTCTTGCAAAGCTCTTCTGCACTCTTTCCAATGTGTTCACATCCTTTCTATAATATGGCACCCAGAATTGTACACAATATTCCAGCTGAGACCTAACGAGCGGCTTATATAAATTCAGCATAACCTCCTTGTTCTTGTACTCAATGCTCCTATTAATAAAGCCCAGGACAATATATGCTTTATTAACTGCCATCTCCACCTGTCCTGCCACCTTTCATGAACTATGCACACCATGGGAAACACCCAGGTCTTTCTGCTCCTGCACCCCCTTCAAAATTTCACCCCTTATTTTATATTGTCTGTCCATGTTCTTCCTGCCAAAATGCACCACCTCACACTTGAACTTCAATTTGCCACCTATCTGCCCACTCTACCAACTTGTCTGTGTCCTTTTGAAGTTCTACACTGTCCTCCTCACAGTTCACAACACTCCCAAGCTTCGTATCATCCGCAAACTTTGAAATTGTCTCCTGCACACCAAAATCTAGATCATTAATCATTAATATATATCAAGCAAAGCAAGGGTCCCAATACCAACCACTGGGGAACTCCGCTACAAACCTTCCTCCAGCCTGAAAAAAAATCTATTGACCATTACTCTCTGCTTCCTATTTTTCAGCCAATTTTAAATCCACGTTGTTACTGTCCCATTTATTCCATGAGCAATAACTTTTGTCACAAGTCTGTTGTATGGCACTGTATCAAATGCCTTTTGAAATCCATGTACACCACATCAACAGCATTACCCTCATCGACTCAGCCAGCTTGGTCTATAGTGGTGCTTCTGAGCCACTCTTGGTGACGGACAATGAAATCCCCCATCCAGAGATTGCAAGTGTTTTGCTGGAAAGAAGAAAAGCAAGCCTATAAAGATAGTTAAAAGCAAAATACTATGGATGCTGAAAATATGAAACAAAAACAAAAATTGCTGGAAAAACTCAGCAGGTCTGACAGCATCTGTGTCGAGGAAGACAGAGTTAACGTTTTGAGTCCGTATGACTCTTCATCAGAACTCTTCATCTATAAAGATGGTCATTGGAGAGATGTTGGAAAGTTATTCCAATGAATCTCTTTACACCCTACAACAGGTTGGCATTGTCAAGTCTCAAGGCAAAAGATGGTTTGCGACTATTGGAATGATGACTGCAGGAGAGCATCAAGCTAATGTGAAATGTCAGACAGACACTGGTGTTACGAGCAACATCATGAGCTTTCGGACCTGTTTGAAGTTGCTTGAGATGGTGACCAAAAAATGAAGCCATTGAAGATAAAGTTGAGGTTCTATGGTGGAATGATGCTCACCCCAAGAGGACAAACTAAGCTTAGAACCTGATGCAATGGGAAGAAAGAAGATCTACAGTTCCAGATAGTAGACACTAAGCAAAATCCCCTCATCTCAGCTGAAACAAGTCAAAAGTCTGGTTAACCCTGCGCGTACCAGAAGAGATTTGCAGCGTTTCACAAAGCACCAAGCCATTGACTGTTGAACAGATGCTGACAAATTACAAAGATGTTTTCACAGATCTTGAATGTCTTCCTGGTAAATATCATCTTGAAGCAGATGAGAGTGTGAGACCCACTCAGCATCTTGAGGAGAGCTGCAGCTGCCGTCAAGTCCAGCTGAAAGACAAGATAGGGAAGCCTGAAAATTTGTGATTAATCAAGAAAGTGACGATTCCTACAGACTGGATGCACAGCATAGTAGCCAGAGCCATCCCTAGGGTACGGCAAATTGGGGCAACCACCCCGGGCCCCTCATTTGGGGAATGCCGTGCTTCGACATCGCAGTGTCAGGTGTAAAGCGTGGGGTGAACTAGTTAATGTCTTTAAATCGGGAATATAGTGCATAGCGTCCGACCTGCAGGGTAAGACAATCACTTGCAATGTTTATTTTCGGTCCCCGGCAATTTAAACCCTCTGCTTCTTATTTTATTTTTCTTCCAGCACACATTTGCAACTAACATTTGCTTAAGTTGAAAGATGGACAGTCATTGTTTTTTTGAAAAAGTTGAATTATTTTCTTGCATTGTGTTTGTAATTTTTAAAAAGTTGAATGCAATGAATGTTCTCACTCCGACATTTAGGCTGGAATTTTCCAACCCCTTGTGGTGGGGCTGGTGAGCCATTGAAATATCCATTCACATCAGCAGGACTGGGGCTGGGATTCCAGACCCAGTGAGGGACTGGAAACTTCCGGCCTTAAAGCTTTTTCCAGTTGGGGTGTGGAGCATATTAATAAAAATGTTACAACAGGATCCCATAGAGATCATGGGCAGAATTTTGCCCTCGGATGGCGTGCGGGCCCCACCGGCTTGGTGGCAGGCAGACAGCTGACCCCCGCCACCAAAACGGGCCCTGCCGCCATTTTGAGTGGGCAGGCCAACTAAGGCCCGCCCAGCAGCCTTCCCGACAGGAAGCGCTATGCGATTCCTGTTCCGGTGGGGGGGGGAGGGAGGGAATCCCCAACTGTCAAAGTGCGCTCTTTCGTGCATGTGCGCGAAAGAGCACAGTGCTCCGTGAGGCAAAGTCCTGTCTCAGGGAGATTCGTGACAGGTAAGTAAAATCTAAAAATAGATGAATATTGAAATTATTAACATGTCCCCCTCATGTGACAATGTCACACGAGATGGGACAGGTTAATAATAAACACATAAAATTTATTAAATGTTTAAAAAGCGGACATGAAACTTCATCCCGCCAGTGGATGAAGTTTCATGAATAATCAGAAGCCCGCTGGAGCTCCTGGCCTGCCCGCCAGCCTTAAGGTTGGACGGGCAGGTCTTTAATTATCTTAATGAACTTGTCAATGGCCTCAATTGGTCATTGACAGGTCAGCAGGCGGACAGCTGATTGCGCTGTCCGCCCGCCTTCCTAAACGTCATCCTGCGTCATTTTCCCCTCGGCGAGCGGGCCCCGCCCCCAAATCGCCAAGGGGAAAATCCTGCCCCATGGATTTCTCCTTAACAAAATGAGAGCCAACAATTATGTTCAGCCTTGGAAGCAAAGTGCAGTTTTACGTGCGACACAGTTACAACAGTCAATAGTGCAGAACATGTTTGCAACCAAATGCTCAGTAGCTGGGATGCTGCTGGTGCTCCTTTTCACACACACACTCAGGGGCCCAGACGTCAGAGGAAACTTGTATAAAAATGTTATGGGACGCCCACCTAGTGTAATTTGCCCCAGGTCCCGCACCTCTGCTTGGCACAGCCCTGATATTAGCGGTGAAAAAGTCTGGAAAGTTGAGAGTGTGCATAGATCCAAAGGATCTCAGCGAAACTTTGAAGAGATATCACTACCCCATGCCAATCATTGAAGAAATTTTGCCGCAACTTGCGAAGGCAAAGGTGTTCACCATCCTAGATGCGAAGAAGCCAACACAGTTCATGATCAGCATCTAGTGAGACTGCTAGAGAGTTCACGAGATGAACCTGAAGCTGTCTCTGTGGGAAAATTGAACAAAGACATGATTGAACATTATCTAGCAATGATCACCTTCCATCGCCAAGTTAGGGAGTCATTGTGAAGCTCTTGGGCTGCCCTCATTCCAAGCATTTCATCCCCAGATTCTATCTTGCAGCTGTCGCACCGCCTTAAGGATCTCTGGAAGCTGAAGCCACCACCCCACCACTAGCAATGCCCCAGGCATGACAGCGCTTTCACAAAGGGGGTTGGTTGGATCTGGATGAGTACAGCCAGGCACTATCAGCCTTAGTCAGGGCACTGTCAGGCTGCCTCCTTTGAAGTAGACTAGAACCCAGACTTGCACTAATATAATGATTGTAATCATTGAGGTGTGTAAAGCCTGAACCTCTCAGGTGCACTGTGTAGGGGTCTTTGGAGCATTTTGTAAATGGTCTTTAGCAGTTTCCCTTTTACAGTTATATCCTTCTGAGCTTTGTGCATTCCTATGTCAGGGATAAGTGGTCTTTAAAATCCAATCAACATTTGGCCCCAAGCCACATGGATTCTCGCAAGAATGCGCACCGTGAGTTAAGGTGCCCAATCCTTCAGCTGGCATTTGAGTCTTCCTAACATGTCTCAGCTGAGTCTTGCTCTCCATGTCCTGAAGCAGAAATTATTAGGGTGCCCCTTCAATTGGCCCAGAAATGCAGTAGTCGACTCCTCCCACAAGCCCTCAGGTCCTTCCCTTGGCGATTTTTTCCCAAGGTTATTTTTCAACTGTGTCATTCCATGAGCTGTCAAAATGGTGCCGCTCACTTCAATTATGAGACCAGCTTCCAACGCCACCGCCCTCCCCCCACCCACCTGTTACCATCCAAGTCTTTCCTATCGTCCTGGAAGAGCTTTATATGCAAGTTTCCCTCCAATCACTCTCCTGCACCCCCTCCCCTCTAATCCTGGAGCCCATCATAATTCTTGTAGATATCCCTGTCCTCCCCGTGAACTGTTTTCTGTTAATGTCCTGGTGCCCTATGTTGACCTGACTCTTCCCTATCTTGAGGCCCTATGCACAGTGACCTAACGATCCCCCCCACCGCCACCATGAGACCATCGAATGCCCCCTCTTAGTTACTAATTTCCCATTTATAGGCTGCAGATGCCTCCCCTGACTGTGACTGTGCCATCTGTGGTCCGGTACCAAGCACCCAACTCCCAGGACCGAAATGTGTGAGGGACTGACCATGCCATGCACGCCATGCTGTGCGTGACTAACACAACACAGGCAGGCCCTCCCCCTTCCAGGACTGGGAATAGAACATGTGCGCCAGGCACAACACTGTAGCATGGTGTGCACTGCCCAGGACTGCCATTACTTTCTGGCCCCGACTGCTTGGTGCGCACTGCCCAGGACTGCCTTAGACTTATCCCCCCTACTGTGTTCCTTTTACCCCCGGCAGTTATGTGTCTTGTCCATCCCTACCCTCCTGTGATCTAACCACCCTCACCCTCTCAGCCAGGTGCCTCTGTCCTTCCCTTTCCTCCTGGGATCCAGGGAACACCCCTCCCCTAGTCATGCCTCTCTGTTCACCCCCTCCTTAGGGTGTGCCTTCCAGCCCCTTCCCTTGCCTCTGTCTAGTTCACACTCCCAACCCCGCCCACCTCCAGGTCAGGTTTGTGCCTTCCAGCCGTTTCCCTTGCCTCTGTCTAGCCCCACCAACAACCCAATCAAGCGCGTACCTTCCAGCCTATTCCCTTCCCACTGATCTTGCCTAAGCAGCCCTGGCACAGAGTTGGAGAAGCCGTGAATGCCGCACAGTGAAGGGTGGGCAACAGCAGCACACACAAACCCCGAAGTCACGACAGAAGTGAAGTTCACCAGGTGCATGTCAGTTATATCTGGTTGTGATTCATGATATTTTAATCAGCTGCCAGAGTGGCCATTAGAGTTGGAGTGGAGCATGAATTCGGCAAGCTAGGTTTTAAATGAGCTTTCATGAGATGCAAAGGCATGCAATTGCAGATTCCGACCCATCATGAAACTCAGAAGCGGAAAATTGCAATCCATTTTCACGCCTGCGGGAAATTGACTTTTTGCTGCAAGTCTTCCTGTCCTGCCTGTCATGATGCCAGCTATTGGCGGGACCAATAAATCCTGCCCTTAGTCTGATGGACCAGGTTAACTTGTCCCACACTACATTTTCCTATCACCGGAATTTTTCGGCCCTGTTGGCTTCGAGCATCATGGCGGGTGGGAGTGGGACAATATGGCAAGAAGGCTAAAAATTGATTTCAAGCCAGTGTGAAAGCACAGCGGGATCATACGATGGTGTCTGCTATGGCAGAACGCCAATCTTGTTGGTGGCCGGCGTGAACTCCATGTGCATCCTGGTAATGGGATGCAAAGTAAGGCCCGACCGGAATTGTTCCCTCCGCCAGATTTAACGTTGTGCCAAAGGGAAAACACGTTGGCCCATAACACACCTGGCCAAGTGTGACATTCAAAAGTCGGGACTTACCGTTAGGCCTTGCTCAGATCATGGACATCCGAGGAGCAGAAGATGCTGGAGCCCTACAGTTATTGGACCATGGAGGAGCATATGCATCACATATGGATGGTGGATTCTCATGCATATGGCTCTGCCACGAAGCAGCTGACGTAAGGCGGGAGGTCTCCTTTGATGTCTCAGGTCTGCTTCGGAGCATCATGGTCTTGGCTTTGGGCTGCCATAGATGATCAATGGGGGCGGGAAAGGAAGGTTCAGCTGTGAGTGGGAGAGGAAGGTGTAGTTGTGGTGGGAGAGGATGATCTATGTGTGAATGGGAGAGGAAGATGCATTGGGGGGGGCAGTGAGTTGTTGGGGGGAAGCTAAGGTTTTGGGGGGTTCAGATTGGGAGGGCAGAGGAGGGAGTACAGGGGGAGGAGGGTGTAATGGAGGAGAATGCGGCGACTGGGGCGGTAGGTGTAAGGTGGGCAGAAGGTGCAAGGAAAGGAATTTGGAGGGGGGGGGAAGGAGTTTGGGGGAGAGAGCTCGGAGAGGGGAAGGAGTCCAGGGGGAAGGAAAGAATTCGGAGGGGGGAAAGGAATCCGGGGGTGAGCAGGGGAATTTGGAGAGGGGAGGAACCCGGGGGAGGAAGGTGTCTGGGAGGTGGAGGGAGTTCAGAGGGGGGGAAGGAGTCCGGGGAATAGGAAGGTGTCCAGAGGGAGGAAGGAGTTAGGGTGGAGGAGGGAGTAAGGGTGGAGGAGGGAGTAAGGGGTGGGTGTTGTCCAGGTGAAAGTGCAAGGGAGGGATCTGTGGAGCCAATGACAGCCTCCGGAGGAGCAAACCAAGGGTGGGCATTGTAGGAGGGAATGTTGAGTATGAGAGGGGGCAGAAGGAGCTGGATGGGTGGGAAGGTGAGGGTGCATCAGTAGCAGTAGAAGGGATGGCGAGAGTGGTTGGTGGGGACTCAGAGGCAGACACAGACCCTGGGGGTGGGAAGGAGGAGGTTGGGGAGGTCAATGTGGATGGGGCTGGCATTCTCAGGAAGTTAGGGAACATGCATATTCACCTGGACGCCCTGGAAAGAAAAGGGTTTGGGTTGGTAGATGACAGTGAGGAGGTGATGCCAGGGGGGTCAACAGTGATGGGGAAAGGAAATGGGTGACTGGAGAGGGGAAAGGACAGAGCAGCTGATCAGAAACTTAACGACTACCATGGCTGTCTAAATCGAAAGTAAACGGAGCCTCGTGTTGGACGGGCAGAGGTGCTGCATGGTAGTACAATCAGGGGGTGGGCAGAGATGCAGGTCAGCTCAGATGGACAACTGAAAGAGAACACCAGCAGGCAGCAATGAACATATTTGGGACAGTAAGGTGAGTGTGATGGCTGAAGGATCTGCGTGCGTGGGAGAGTCCTTGCGCAAGGCTCCAAAAGGCCCTGCCACACACACACACTTCTCCCCCCAGAATCACTCATGGTCTGGCTCCATGCAGTTGAACTGCTAGTTGGGGGGGAATGCAGTGGGAGGACTTGTGAAGCCTGTCAACGAAGCTGAAGGACAACATTACACATTATTCAGTGAAAGTGAATATATTTACAGATTATAAAGTGACAAAATGTGTTCACCCATGCACCCATTTGTGATCAGCATTTCTTAACTTTTCTAGGCCTACCACTTCTTCTAGGTGCTGCCCTGATATCTGCAGCAGGGGCGGAGACAGCTTGTGCAATAGTTGGCCCTGTTGCCTCTGATGACTTCAGTGTGTGTCCTCTGGAGAGCTAAGGCCTTGAGAGTGCTGGCTTGCTTTGGCTCTCCTCCTGTGGGCCAGCTGCTCTCTCTGCGGTGACAGAGGATGGGTTGAGGGGGTCATAGGCAAAGGGGACTTGGAGGGAGTGGACAGCCCCTGAAATTCTTGAGTGGATGACCCAGGGATGTCCAGCTGCCTCTCCTCCTCCCTTCGGGTGCTCGAGGACTGTGCCTGACTCTTTGAGGGGAAGGAACACCTGGAGGGATGTCGAGGTGCCCCAATTCCCCATCGCGTTGCCACTGCAGGAAATCACCCAGGGCTACTGCGATGGAGTGTAGGTCTGTGCGCATCTCCGTGTTCTGCTGGACCAGGGTCTCTATGGCGTCCGCATCCTTCCCAAAGAAACTTCTATGTGTGCACATGTGGGCATCACTTCATCAGAGAGCAGGCAGATGCAGTCTTACAACTCGTGTGCCACTCTGTTGAGGGCTTCCAACAGCTCTGCGTGATGTTCCCCCACCTCCTGCTGACTCTCCACAATAAGTCGGAAGGCTGGATCCAGAGGCTCATCACCTAACTTGGACCTCTGAGATGCCTCTTCCTCAGCAGTCCTCCGAGTGCCTCAGCACCATTTTAAATGGGCGACCCCTTATCTTTAAACAGTGCCGCCCCTTAGTTCTAGGTTCTCCCACAAGAGGAAACATCCTTCCACATCCACCCTGTCAAGACCCCTCAGGATCTTATATGTTTCAATCAATTTGCCTCTTACTCTGCTAAACTCCAACGATACAAGCCTAGCCTGTCCAACCTTTCCTCATAAGACAACCCGCCCATTCCAGGTATTAGTCTGGTAAACCTTCTCTGAACTGCTTCCAACGCATTTACATCCTTCCTTAAATAAGGTGACCAATACTGTACACAGTACTCCAGATGTGGTCTCACTAGTGCTCTGTATAACTGAAGCATAACCTCCTTACTTTTGTATTCAACTCCTCTCGCAATAAACGATAACATTCTATTAGCTTTCCTAATTACTTGCTGTACCTACATACTAGCCTTTTGCGATTCATTCACTAAGACACCCAGATCCCTCTGCATCTCAGAGCTCTGCAGTCTCTCACCATTTAGATAATATGCTTCTCTTTTATTCTTCCTGCCAAGATGGACAATTTCACATTTTCCCACATTATACTCCATTTGCCAGATTTTTTCCCACTCACTTAACCTATCTATAATCCCTTTGTAGCCTCCTTTTGTCCTCTTCACAACTTACTTTCCCACTTATCTTTATGCATCAGAAAATTTGGCAATCATCCCATCCATCCCTTCATCCAAGTCATTTATATAAATTGCAAACAGTTGAGGTCCCAGCACTGATCCCTGTGGCACACCACTCGTCACATCTTGCCAACCTGAAAAAGACCTATTTATGCCTACTCTCTGCTTCCTGTTAGCCAGCCAATCCTCTATGCCAATATGTTACGCCAATATCATGAGCTTTTATCTTATGCAACAACCTCTGATCTGGTGCTTTATCAAATGCCTTCTGGAAATCTAAGTACAGTACAACAAGGGGAGGTGATGGCATAGTGGTATTGTTGCTGGACTAGTAATCTGGGGACAAAACAAAAACAGAATTACCTGGAAAAACTCAGCAGGTCTGGCAGCATTGGCGGAGAAGAAAAGAGTTGACGTTTCGAGTCCTCATGACCCTTCAGCAGAACTGAGTAAAGTTAGGAGAGAGGAGAAATATAAGCTGGTTTAAGGTTGCGGGGGGTGGGGGGGGTGGGGTGGGGGGAGAGAAGTTGGGGGGGGTGGGTGGTTGTAGGGACAAGCAAGCAGTGATAGGAACAGATAATTAAAAGATGTCACAGACAACAGGAACAAAGGGGTGTTAAAGGTGGTGCTATTATCTAAGAAAATGTGCTAATTAAGAATGGATGGCAGGACACTCAAGGTACAGCTCTAGTGGGGGTGGAAAGACTGACGACAGGGTATTACAGTTATAGGTTTAAAAATAATGGAAATAGGTAGGAAAAGAAAAATCTATATAAATTATTGGAAAAAACAAAAGGGAGGGGGAAGAAATGGGAAGGGGGTGGGGGTGGGGGGAGGGAGTTTAAGATCTAAAGTTGTTGAATTAAATATTCAGCCCGGAAGGCTGTAAAGTGCCTAGTCGGAAGATGAGGTGCTGTTCCTCCAGTTTGCGTTGGGCTTCACTGGAACAATGCAGCAAGCCAAGGACAGACATATGGGCAAGAGAGCAAGGTGGCGTGTTAAAATGGCAAGCGACAGGAAGGTTTGGGTCTTTCTTGCGGACAGACCGCAGGTGTTCTGCAAAGCAGTCGCCCAGTTTGCGTTTGGTCTCTCCAATGTAGACGAGACCGCATTGGGAGCAACGAATGCAGTAGACTAAGCTAGGGGAAATGCAAGTGAAATGCTGCTTCACTTGAAAGGAGTGTTTGGGCCCTTGGACGGTGAGGAGAGAGGAAGTGAAGGGGCAGGTGTTGCATCTTCTGCGTGGGCTTGGGGAGGTGCCATAGGTGGGGGTTGAGGAGTAGGGGGTGATGGAGTGGACCAGGGTGTCCCGGAGGGAACGATCCCTACGGAATGCCGCCAGGGGGGGTGAAGGGAAGATGTGTTTGGTGGTGGCATCATGCTGGAAATGGCGGAGGATGATCCTCTGAATGCGGAGGCTGGTGGGGTGATAAGTGAGGACAAGGGGGACCCTATCATGTTTCTGTGAGGGAGGAGAAGGCGCGAGGGCGGATGCACGGGAGATGGGCCGGACACGGTTGAGGGCCCTGTCAACGACCGTGGGTGGAAAACCTCGGTTAAGGAAGAAGGAGGACATGTCAGAGGAACTGTTTTTGAAGGTAGCATCATCAGAACAGATGCGACGGAGGCGAAGGAGCTGAGAGAATGGGATGGAGTCCTTACAGGAAGCGGGGTGTGAGGAGCTGTAGTCGAGGTAGCTGTGGGAGTCGATAGGCTTGTAATGGATATTGGTGGACAGTCTATCATCAGAAATTGAGACAGAGAGGTCAAGGAAGGGAAGGGAAGTGTCAGAGATGGACCATGTGAAAATGATGGAGGGGTGGAGATTGGAAGCAAAATTAATAAATTTTTCCAGGTCCCGATGAGAGCATGAAGCAGCACCGAAGTAATCATCGATGTACCGGAGAAAGAGTTGTGGGAGGGGGCCGGAGTAGGACTGGAACAAGGAATGTTCCACTTACCCCATAAAGAGACAGGCATAGCTGGGGCCCATGCGGGTACCCATAGCCACACCTTTTATTTGGAGGAAGTGAGAGGAGTTAAAGGAGAAATTGTTCAGTGTGAGAACAAGTTCAGCCAGACGGAGGAGAGTAGTGGTGGATGGGGATTGTTCGGGCCTCTGTTCAAGGGAGATGCTAAGGGCCCTCAGACCATCCTGGTAGGGGATGGAGGTGTAGAGGGATTGGACGTCCATGGTGAAGAGGAAGCGGTTGGGGCCAGGGAACTGGACACTTTTTCTTAGATAATATCACCACCTTTAACACCCCTTTGTTCGTTTTGTCTGTGACATCTTTTAATTATCTGCTCCTATCACTGCTTGCTTGTGTCTACAACCACCTCCCTCCCTCAACTTCTCTCCCCCCACCCCACCCCCCCCAACCTTAAACCAGCTTATATTTCACCCATCTCCTAACTTTACTCAGTTCTGCCAAAGGGTCATGAGGACTCGAAACGTCAGCTCTTTTCTTCTCCGCCGATGCTGCCAGACCTGCTGAGTTTTTCCAGGTAATTCTGTTTTTGTTTTGGATTTCCAGCACCTGCAGTAGTTTTTTGTTAGTAATCTGGGGACCCAGGTTTGATTCCTACCATGGCAGATGGTGGAATTTGAATTCAATAAAAATCTGGAATTAAAAGCCTAATGGCCATTGTTGAAAAACCCCATTTGGTTCACTAATGTCTTTTAGGGAAGGAAATTTGCTGTCCTTACCTGGTCTGGCCTACATGTGACTCCAGACTCACAACAATGTGGTTGACTCTTAAATGCCCTCTGAACAAGGGCAATTAGGGATGGGTAACAAATGCTGGCCTAGCCAGCGATGCCCACATCCCATGAATGAATAAAGTTCCCCTTTATTCACAGCACATGTTACTTCCTCAAAGAATTCCAATAAGTTGGTTAAACATGATTTCCGTTTCACAAAAACATGTTGACTCTGTCTGATTACCTTGAACTTACCCAAATGCCCTGCTATAACTTATTTAATAATAGCTTCTAACATTTTCCCTATGACAGATCTTAAGCTAACTTGCCTGTAGTTTCCCACTTTCTTTTTGAATTGTGGAGGTACATTTGCTATCTTCCAATCTAATGGGACCTTCCCTAAATCTAGGGAGTTTTGGAAAATTAAAACCAATATGCATCAACCATCTCATTGGCCACTTCTTTTAAGACCCCAGGATGAAGTCCATCAGGACCCAGGCACTTGTCAGCCCACAGCTCCAACAATTTACTCAGTACCACTTCTCTGGTGATTGTAATTTTCCTGAGTTCCTCCCTCCCTTCCATTTCCTGATTTATAGCTGCTTCTGGGATGTTACTTGTATCCTTTGTAGTGAAGACTGATGCAAAATACTATTCAATTCATCTGCCATCTCTTGTTTTCCATTATCAATTCTCCAAACTCACTTTCTACAGGACCAATGCTCACTTTGTTAACTCATTCCTTTTTTTTACATATTTATAGAAACTCTTACTATCTGTTTTATATTTCTGGCCAGCTTTCTCTCGTACTCTAATTTTTCCCTCCTTATTAATCTTTTAGTCATCCTTTGCTGTATTAATCTTATAGTCATCCTTTTTGTCAGGCATTCCTTCACCAGTCTGTTACCTCACCCTTTTGTTGTGTGCCAGCTTGTCCTGTATGAAGGCAGATGGAGAGAGTGTAAGCAGTACGCCTGTCAGGCCAGATGAGAAGGATGCCTAGCATATGTGGATGGTGAGTGGTGCCATGGACCAGATGAGGGCATGGTCCGCAGGACAGATGAAAGTCTGTGTGAGAGTAAATGGTGATGTCCCTTGAACTGGCAATGAGTGAGATCCCTGTGGATGTGTGACAGATTTGTAAGTACATGAGTTGAGAGTGATGAGAAGAGTGACTTACCCTGGCAGAATGGAGGAGATCATTCATTTTTTTGTCCTCTTTTGCAGGACATTGGCGCTGACCACCGCTGCCACTGCCTGTCATGCTGGATTGGTGACCTTGCTTGCTGGTCTTTGCTCAGAGTGGGGGTAGAGGACTTCACGGCGGGCCTCCACTGAGTCCAGTAGGCGTCCAAGGGAGGCGTTGCTAAATTTGGGGGAAGCATGTCTCCTCCCTTTGGCAGCCATGATTTTGCAGCAGCTCCCGATCCCTTAGAGAATGCTAGCTCTGCGCAGGAGCACCCTTTAAATATGGCACCCTGATTACTGAAGGCCTGAGGTGACAGCGGGGTGGGAAAATCAGAGGCCACACCGCCAGCAGTCCGGTGTGTTTCCCAGGAATGCATTATTAATGAGATAGGACGCGCCAGGAATGTGATGATTAAAAACCCGCCATTGTGGCCGGCAGGTAAAACATCCTTTTTCCCATCCGCTATCGCACTTTGTGCAAATCTGGGACGATTCTGCCCCATGTTCTTCGTTGTGTTTTCCCGTGTATGGTTATTTTGCATTCATTTATTAATTACTTGTTTGCACGGAGTATCCTTAGTCTCCAGGTAAACTTATTTTTATTACTTAAACAATGCAAGTTGTTGTTGTTCACTGATTTCTATGTATGATCTCTTTCATATTACTTAGATTTCTTTTGCAGTAAATTGGCTTACTTTCTATGCTGCAATATTAGGGTATTTCACTGCTTCTCTATGCATATCAAATTAATTATTTGCTTGATATAACTGTGTTTCTTACTGGCTTCTGAGAATAGCACTACATTGAATAAGAGCAGCACTTCCTTTGGCAATCTGACTGCTGATAAATTCTGTACAGAAGGAGTTTCTACTGCCCCTTAGCTAGAGCAAACTGATATTAATCCCACTACCCTGCACTCTCCATGTAGACCCTATATCCTCTTTATGCCGTTTTCCCTTAAAAAAGACAACGGTCTCTGCTTCAGTTCAAATATGTGGAATGGATCAACTCAATGCCATGGAGCAAAACATGAAATCATTAATTCATGAAATAAAAACAGAAAATACTGAAAATACTCAGTGGGTCAGAAAGTACCTTTGGAGAGAGAAACAAAATTAAAGGGCTGAATTTTCCCAAATCCCACGGTGATGGATTTATAGGTGGTACTGGGAGCAAAATTAGAGTCTCGCTTTGGATGGCTCCCATCCTCAGTGATCTTGTGGAGGTAGGGTCTGATTGACAGCTAACTGCCTGATAAATTAAGGTCTAAATTGGAGTCAAATAGGTGACACCGCTGGGTTCTTCCCAACAGTGGACAGGCCTGAAACCTGTTGTTGCTTGGAGACAGGCTCCTTAGTGGCAGACCAGGGGCCCTTGAGGTCTCCTTTAATTTCTCTCAAGGACTGCGAATGCTAAAGGGCTATAGCTGCGGCTGCAGCTGCAGCTCCCCCTCAGCACTAATGGCCTGGCAGCTGTGGTCCTACTTTTCACACTTCTATAATTCTTCAGAGGACTTCTTCATCTGGAGGCACCCTTGCGTTCTTCTACCTACATCGACAGCCACGCACCTCTCCCAGGGGCTGTCACCCAGACATCACTACAGGCCCTGTCATTGGGTCTGCTGGCTCCCTGGTCTGCTTGCCGTCCTTAATTGGCGGGCCATGAGGAGGATGCGGGGGGGTGCTCCCGGAGGCGACTTCTTAATTGGCTGCCCCAAGGAAGATTCCAAGCAACTGCCCACCATGACCACTTCCAGGTTCCTGACTCTGAATTGAGCACAATGTCGAGGTCCTGATCTTGGCAAAATCTAGCCCAGTGTTTCAGACTGATGACATTTTATCGTATCTAGTACATGCTAGAGATGAGCAGCTTTTAAGCAAGTAAAGAGCTAAAAGAAAGGAAGCAAAAATAGAGCAAAAGGGAAAGATCTGTGACTGGGGAAGATGGACACAGCTATGAAAAAGATCCACTGCAAAATGTGGAGGAAAACCAAAACACCTACCATGGAACATGCAGTAGAACCACGACAAATGAATGGGGTGGAATATTTCTTCATTACAATCCTAAGGATTTGTGTTAACCAATGTCTTCCATCAACAAGTATCCTTTATTTATTTAATGTACTGCAAGTTGCAAAATAGTGGAGTTGAGACCAAATGAAACCCAACTTAAATCAATGCAACAATTTATTAGATATTACAGAGAAGCAGATAACAGTAAGAGCAAATAATACTGCATTCACAAATGGGAAAAATGAGAATGTTCCTCCACACAATACTGATTACATTGGCAATGCATGGCTGTTGGCTGTATAAGACATGACTGTTATAAAACCACAAAGCCAGCCGCAAAGCAAGCAACTGACAAAAATATGAATAGGGGACCTGGGTTCAGATGTAGTCTAGAATGATGGAATGAAGGTCTCCTCGGCCTGATGGCTTCAAGTGTTCTAACGTAAAAGGAGTCTGGGGCAGTCTTGACCTGGTTCCTAGTGGACATGAGCCCACAGCAAAAACTGGAACTAAACTGGTAGTCTAATTCAAAGAAAGAAAAAACTTCCATGGTTTACATGGCTTCAGAATGTCCCTAATCACTCCACAGCTGATTAAGTACATTTTTTGAAGTGTAGTCATTGTTATAATATAGGGAAATGCAAGAGCCAATTTGCACACAGCAATGTTCCAGAAACAATGAAGACATAAATGACCAGATAGTCCATTTTCGTGATGTGTTGCTTGAGGGATAAATATTGGCCAGAAAACCGGGAGAATTACCCTGCTCTTCTTCAGATAGTGCCACTAGAATTTTCACATCCATGTGTGAAAGTAGTCAGGACCTTTGTTTAAAATCTCATCTAACTGACAGCATTTTTGTCAGTGCAGCACTCCCTCACCGTTGCACTGGAGTGTCAACTAGATTATGTTCTCATGTATTTGTAATTAGGGCTTGAACCCACAATCTTCTGATTAAGAGACATGAATATTGTCACTGAACTATGATAGACAATGGACTGAAAGACTGTTATACAGTAACAGTAGGGTATTATTACTGAGATTGGGGCTGAAACATATTGGTTAACATAGAGACAGCTCTACTTTGCATCTAATTGTGATACAGGGAAAGTATTCAATTTCTCAGCAACTCACCTTGCTGACTATAAAATTCACATGCAAATCCAATATACTTTTGAGGGTCAGGAATGACAGCAAATGTAACACATCAAACAGCTAACAGCCATGTCCACATTTATGCTGTGGCTCTTCTTTTGACCTTTGGCTTGTACGGGGCAACAGAATAAACAAAACCATTAACAACTTTTCCATAATCCTGAACCACAGCATAAATCAACAAATTCAGCCTAAATATAAACATACTTAAATATAACAATAGATTTTTGATTCACTGATACACTTGAAACAATGGTAAGTATGAATATAAAAATTATATACGATAACTGAATGGAGTTTTATCATTTACATCAAACTGCATCCACTTTTAATGGATGGACATGGATGGTAATACTTCTATAAAATTCAAATTATTACTGTATGTTGTGGGTTTCCTGCAAACTCTGTGGGTAAATGTTTGATTTGGCAGAACTGACCAGGTCAAGTGAGATTAATGGTGGGCTGGATTTTACGCTCTCCCATCAGCGGGTTTGAAGGTGGTGGGGCTCGTAAAGTTCAGCGGCCGCCCTGATAGCCGCTTACCTGCCTGTCCTGAATTGTCTGAAATTTTACTGGGGTCGGTGAGGCGTTGGGCGGTCTCGAGCCTTTTGGTATTTTATCCGTGATGTGGGAAGGCAAATACCACGCAAGAAGCCCGACAGCTTTAGATCACATTCAAAACCATTTCAAAAACAACATTACAAGGGTACAATCCAGGTTAAACTTTTACAAAATGTATCACCAGGTGCATCAGTACAAACAATATTACAATCATTTACAGCCTTTCATTTTGATCTGTACAGCCCGAGGAGCTCTAAACAGTTCCCAGTCTCTCGGTGCGCTGTGGTAGAAAGGTCTTAGACAGCGACCCTTCCCCATTGCGCCTTTGCGGCAGCTGCCCCAAGCTTTAGTGCGTCCCTCAGCACGTAGTCCTGGACTTTGGATTGTGCCAGTCCGCAACAATCGGTCGGGGACAACTCTTTGTGCTGGAAGACCAACAAGTTTCGGGCAGACCAAAGCGCCTCTTTCACCGAGTTGATGATCCTCCAGCTGCAGTCGATGTTTGTCTCGGTGTGTGTCCCTGGGAACAGCCCGTAGAGCACAGAGTCCTGTGTCACAGAACTGCTCGGGATGAACCTCGACAGCAACCACTGCATCTCTCTCCAGACTTTCTTTGCAAAGGCACAATCCACAAGGAGGTGAACAACGGTCTCTTCCCCACCACAGCCACCTCGAGGGCAACGTGCAGAGGGGGTGAGACTCCTGGCGTGTAGGAAGGATCTGACGGGGAGGGCCTTTCTCACCACCAGCCAAGCTACGTCTTGGTGCTTGTTGGAAAGTTCTGGCGATGAGGCATTCTGCCAAATGACTTTGACAGTCTGCTCGGGGAACCATCCCACAGGGTCCACCCTCTCCTTTTCCCTCAGGGCCTCTAGGACGTTACGTGCTGACCACTGCCTGATGGACTTGTGGTCAAAGGTGTTTTTCTGCATAAATTTTTCCACCAGGGACAGGTGGTACGGTACGGTCCAACTACTTGGAGCGTTCCGCGGCAGCGTGGCCAGACCCATCCTTCGCAACACCGGGGACAGGTAGAACCTCAGCACGTAGTGACACTTGGTGTTTGCGTACTGAGGGTCTACGCACCGCTTGATGCAGCCACACACAAAGGTGGCCATCAGTATGAGGGCGATGTTGGGCACGTTTTTTCCCCCTTTATCTAGAGGCTTGTACATCGCGTCCCTGCAGACACGATCCATTTTCGACCTCCAGATAAAGCGGAAGATGGCTCGAGTGATCGCCATCGCACAGGAGTCTGGAATGGGCCAGACCTGCGCCACGTACAGCAACAGCGAGAGTACCTCACACCTGATGACCAGGTTCTTACCCGCAATGGAGAGGGAGCGTCGCTCCCACATGCCCAGTTTCCTTTTCACCATAGCCACTCGCTCCTTCCAGTTTCTAACGCATGCCCCGGTCCCTCCGAACCATATCCCCAGCACCTTCAGGCCGTCAGCCCTGACAGTGAAGGGGACAAAGGATCGGTCAGCCCAGTTCCCAGAGAACATGGCCTCGCTCTTCCCACGATTTACCTTGGCTCCCGAGGCCAGTTCGAACTGGTCGCAGACGTGCATCAGTCTGCGCACCGACAGCGGATCCGAGCAGAAAACGGCGACGTCGTCCATGTACAGGGAGGCTTTTACCTGAGTGCCTCCACTGCCTGGGATCGTCACTCCTCTTATGCCCGGATCCTTCCTGATGGACTCGGCAAAGGGTTCTATGCAGCACACGAAAAGGACAGGCGAGAGAGGACAGCCCTGCCTGACTCCAGATTTAATCGGAAAGCTATCTGTTTCCCACCCATTGATTGAGACTGCGCTACTGATGTTAGTGTAGAGCAGTTGGATCCAATTTCGAATTCCCTCCCCAAACCCCATTTTGGAGAGCACATCCCCCATGTAGGTGTGCGATATTCTGTCAAAGGCCTTCTCCTGATCCAAGCTGATGAGGCAGGTATCCACACCCCTGTCCTGTACATAGGCAATCGTATCCCAAGCGCCCGACAGCTTTAGATGCGCAGGTTGCTGCTGGGCAATGGCGGGGGGAACCTCCATTGGGGGCCCATTGAGGCACCACCCCTCACCAGGTCATCCCCTCTTTAACTCCCGCCTAGTCTGGAACTGCCCCACACCCCAACCCCTACAGATTCAGGCCAGATTTGGAAGATTACTGGGAGAGAGGATTGATGATCGCAGTTGGAATCCTGATTGTGGGAAGGTGGAACAGGGCCATATTGGAATGGTGTAAATGCCGCTATCACCGGAGTGGGAAATAGTTTTGCTTGGTGGGCGGGGTTAAAGCACTCCTGCTCCTGGCCCACAAACAGTGCGGGGAAAGCATTTAGTTGTTCAAAGCAGCAGTCCTCACCTCCCATTAGCTTCGGATCTCCCAAGGGCTGGGAAACTCAGCTGGTCTATGTTAAAGCTGAGAAACTGGTTAAAATCTGAAGCACATGCCCTTATTAAAATATTTAAATGAATAATCCACTTTTTGGAAGCGGGTAAGTTGCATACTTCCCATGCCTCCTTAAAAGTGGAAGTCATGGGTTCGAAGCAAGATGGGTTTGTGCTTGTGATTTTGTACATTTTAATATCGCTCCCATTTTTTGTGGTTAAAACTAACCCCAAAGTTGCCAGTTCACACAAGTTAGAGCATCTCAATACCTTCAAAAGAGTGAAAAGATTTGCAGAGAAATTAATATGCCTTTATTATTTTACTGAAATTGTTACATTATTGAATTAATTTTGTCGACCCTTATTTGTTGCCCCACGTTGCCCTAGTCAGAGTGCTCTAAACTCACGTATTTAGGTTACATTGGGTTATTGGGGCATTTCTCCAGTTAAGGTTTCTGGGTGAATTATGTAATTTTTTTACACTTGATCTTTTGTCAAGCTCCAACATGGTATGTTATCTACTTCATCAAATAAACATAAGAATGAAGTCAAAAAGGTGTCTTACACAGCAAATAAGAGAAAGTAATTAATTTGACTTATGAGAACAAAATAATAGTATTGTGATATATTAGTAAAAGAGAATATGCACCTGTCCCCGTGTTAGTCTTTATTCGTATGTCAGTATCTGTACATGTGCTGGAATTTATTCCTGTGTCAGTATCTGTACCTCTGCTGGTCTTTATTCTTGTGCCATTTTCTGTACCTGTGCTTGAATCTATTTCTGAGTGGGTATCTGTACCTATGCCAGTCTTTATTCCTGTATTGACATCTGTACCTGTGCTGGTATTTATTCCTGTCTTGGCATCTGTTCCTGTACTTGAATCTATTCCTTTATCAGTATCTCCACTTGGTGGAATCTATAAATGTGTCCACCTGTACTTGTACTGATATTTATTCCTGTATCTGTCCTGTCTGGTATTTATCTCTTTGTTGGCATCTGTTCCTGTACTGTTATTTGTTCCTGTGTCTGCTTTTGTACCTGTAGAGTATGGAATCTATTTCTGTATCATTATCCGTATTAGTGCTGGAATCTATTCTGATGGCAGTATATATTATATAGTGGTATCCAACACTGTGCGGGTATTGCTGTTGTGCTGGTATCTGATATGTTGCAAGCATCTGTCCTTTGTTGGTATCTGACATTGTGTAGATATCTGTCCCTGTGCTGGTATCTGATATTCTCTTGACATGTGGCTCTCCTAGTATCTATTCTGTGTTCTCATCTATTCTTATGCCTCTACCTGTGCCTATCTGACAATATGTAGGTAGCTGCCCCTGTATTGGTTTTTGCTATTGTGCCATCTCTTGTCCCTGTTCGATTATCTGCAACTGTGTTGTTATTTCCATCTCTGTTGGTATCTGTCACTATGCAAGTATATTTCCCTGTGCTTCATTTATACATACCCTGGTGCATCTGTTTGTAGTTCAGCTACAATGTGGCTGACACCAGCGAGAATTAAGGCTATCCTCTTAAGTTCTGAAATTTTATGATGAATAAGCAATCCCTCATTTTTCTTTTATAAATTTTAATGACTAGCAGCTCTTACAATTTATTTCATCCCCAAGCTAATTGCTTACCCCATTCTATTTCATCACTCTCTGACAGAGAAGATATGAGTTGTTAATTTCTTTTGTACCTATTTGTCCTCAAATTGGGAAAAGGTGAAATTGCTATTTCCTTTACAGCCTGACATTTAAATCCTCACTTCTTTTGAAACATACTAACTACCATGCTAATAGAAAATAGTTAGAACTCTTTCAACTAAGGCTAGAATTTGGTAAAAATGGGCCATGCCATTATATTTTACCAAAAATATAGTCAAAACACTACAGAAGGTGAGCATAAAAATGTACAAAACTGGAAAACAACATTGTGTCCTAGCTGATAATTTGCAATATTTGAAAATTACCACTTCTCTATCTCATAATCTTAGGGCCCTTTACATGCCAAATATCTGTCCAGTTCCTCCTTGTGCATTATGATGGGCCTGTAGCTATTTCTGGAGAAAAGCTGGAAATCCCAGGGCAGTATTTTTAGGGACGGAGACCTGATACAATGGATCTCTGTCCCTATTTCCTCTCAACCCTCCCTGCAAACTAGTGTTTCCCAGAAGTAACAAAAGAAAATATGCCTTATCATGTTCCAGTGGTGAAATCAAATTTTGGCTGTTTATGTGTCTAGTGACGCCTTGTACAGGGCAAGTAAGCCTTTGGGGTTGAATTGGTTCCATCCTGACATGTTGATAGGAGACTGGAACCATGTTGTTCCTCTGCGATAATCAGTACTCCAGAGCATTGTTGATGAGTGACCGGTCAGCCTGGCTCATTGATGTAAACTGGAGGAGCAGGCGTGCCATTGAGAGTCAAATGCTTTCCACACAGCTCCAAATAATCCTGGGAACCAATGACCTAATAGCTGGGGTGGGAGGGAGGGAGGGGTGTTGCTGTTAGCTGGATAACCAAGAAGAAACTCATTGCTACATTGTGTTGGTAAACAAGTTGGTTTTAAGTGGTCAAACTACGAAAGACTCCCTGTGCAAGCTTCTGAGTTCCTAAGTCTTGATTCTTGACAACCTATATCCAAGTTCTCTGGATTTAATTACATGGGATTTGTCTCTATGGCAAGAAAGATGAATAGAAATTTTAATTTAATGGAAATTAATTTCAGGTGGAAGGTGGTCTGCCATTTGTACTGATGCAGTTGAAGTAACTGTGGTATGAACTGTGGTGCTTAATTGTTCCATATTGTTCTTCAAATTAAGTAGCAGGAAGAGAAACATCAATTTTCTCCTTTGGAAGCTGTGTGAATATAATGATTCATTGACCCTTCCCCAGTTACATTGCTGTGTGCTCTATGGTGGACTGTAATACAGACAGCTATTCCTCCAAGGCTGTGCAAATCTGGGCGATGAACTAGATCTTGCACAAGAAGACCACATGATTGCTCTGAAAAAAGCAAATGACAGCAGACTCCAATTAAAATTCTTGGAATTAAAGGTAAGAAGGGAAGTCAGATGAAACTTTATCATTAAAGGGGGAATGAACATGTGGAAGTGGCTGTTGAAGTGGCATTATAAATTGGTTCATGAGGCAATTACATGTATTTCTAGAGAGAAAAGACTGAGCAATATGATGAGAAGGTTGTCCAGATATGGGTGAGTTGTATTAAATAGCAATACCCTTGTTTGGGCAGATTTTCCTCATTAATGCTTTGGTAAAAGCCATTCTCTGAGCTGCATCTGATAAAGGAAACATGAATTTGGAAAACTATAGTAATAATACAGAATTTTCCTCTTTGTGTACGCCTAGGTGATATAGAGGGAAGTCTGCCCCCTTGATCCATTCTGTTCCTAAACATTTTTATTTTCTCATGAGTGGTGAGATAGTCCTCAATGAGCTGAAGCCCCCCCCACCCCCTTGTCTTTGGTGATTCTCTTAAAGGCATTCTGTCTTTATGATAAAGTGTTTGGCAAATTTGTTTTTATTTATTTACAAAGATATTGTGTGATGATGTAAATCGCACCATTGTGTATGCAATTGATAAACACCTCTTCTAGTTGCTCTCCCTTCCTTCCTCACTCCCCAAAAACATTTGCCAAACAGTTTTTTTAGATGCGGCCAGTGACCCTTTAATTTTACAGAAGTGGCACAGAACAATGAAAGGCTCTAAGTTTTTATTGTTGATTTGTAGATAATTCTCAGCCAATTGGAGTCTATCTCTATCTTTACCCATAATCCAAATTGACAATAACCAAAAAGAAGGCATGCATATTATTTTTTGTTCATTTTATAAGCGGGCCGGCTGTGCTTTTTTTTAAATTATGAGACAAACTGCTTATGTTCTATCCAGACACTTGGCATTCAGCTTCCGGCAATAGCAGACAGTATTGAAAAAACGGCAGTGGCAGAAGGCACAAGGGTTGCAACATGGTGGAGATGGCGGTAGACACATTCCCCAGAGCTGCACACAATGACCATTGTATGGTCTTAGCTTCTTCACCTTATGGACCATTGCAATCCCGTTGTTCTATATTTAAGGAAATGAAAATTAAAGATGAGAAGATTGCAATACAATCACTATAATAATCATACTTACAAAGATTTTGTTAAGGCCATATTTCAATTACTCATCTGCATTCTGTCCGGATTGAATACTGGAACCAAGGTGAAAGGACAAGGTCCAAGGTTCAAGACATTGCCAAAGAATGAAGAGAATGGAATAGAAAAATGAGGGAAATCAAAACGTAAGAGTTGTGGTAGCATAAAGCTTTGGTTTTAAATACTTGTAGTTTGTGGGAGGAAGGGAAGATTGAGGGAGGGAAAGAGTTCTGTAAGTCCTAGGAAGGATTGCGTGCAATTTAGAGATAGTGTTAGGAATTTTGATTAAAGTAAGGGTACAGGGAGGAATACCACATAGAATTGTGTGATTGGAGTTTTGGAGCAACAAGTTCAGAGGAGGAATAAACAGCAATATTGATAAATAGAGGAAGATACAAGAAAGATTTCAGTGGAATTCATTTCTATTTTCTTTCCCCTTTTTCTTCATTACTTTATCACACCAGACGCCATTCACTTGGTCAACATGATAGGAAAGTGATACACTTCTCAGTGCTCTGCCAATTCCAAATTTATAAGCTGTTCGGCACTTGGCTGAGAATAACTCCCAAAGATGACTCTCACTTCTGTTGTCCCTATCAGTAGGAAACTGCTTCTTGCCATAGAGACAGAACTGAGATCAAAACCATAAATCCTGCCTGCCACCTTGTGGCAGAACAAGTTAGTAATCCAAAATGCTGAAGTACAGAAAATGAGGAAATCTTTGGTACCAAGATGTATGCAAAATAAGCAGTGATGATTTACTCCATTCTTTAGCTTTACTATCATTCTTAATTAAGAGAGCTCATGATAAAAGGCACCAAAGATGCTCTCACTAGTTGAGGTACCAAATATCATGTTTGCATTGAATACGTACAGGTTTTAAATAAGATTGAGGCCTGAATGTTCGCAATGATGGAGAAGGTCTCCAGCTTATCCAGAATGGCACTCGAGGCCTGAATCGAGAAGTACCACCCCTGAACCCGTCGCTCACCATTTTCACAGTGGGGAGGGGTTCTGGGATGAGTTGCACTTTGCAAATCTATGGTTCATAGAGGCAACTAGACATGTTAAATTTCAGCTGCCTTCAGTCAGATGCAGGTTTTATTAGTGGGATGGCCAAAAGCACGACTTGTGCACTTTAGACCTATCAGAAGAAGGTCTAAAGTTAGCAGAGTTCTTTGGAGAGGTAGGGTGCCCTTTTGGAGAGGTAGGGTACCATTCCGGATTTGGTCCCAGGACAACTTTGGGAGAGGTCAGTTGCCCTTTGGGAGAGGTCAAGTGCCCTTTCGGATTGTTAAAATTAGACATGAATGTGTGTTAAGAAGTGGATAGACTGTCAAAAGCATTGGAATTGTCATGGGAACTGTCAAAAGAAGGTTTCAAAGGAGCTGTCAAGCTGTTAAGCTGTCAAGGAATTTAAATCTCCTGCACTTTAAATATTTGAAAAAGAATCAGTGCTTGCTATTTCACTCTGCCTGTTGACATAAGCCTGAGGCTTATCATTATAGGATTAGTGCTGCATGACTGATTTCACAACCTATCATTATCACGATGTGGTGCCTACAAGTTAACAGTTTGATTGACAGCTTCAAGTGCTTATAAAGTCTTTGACATGGGACTATGGGTGGAATTGTCCCAGACTAAGACAATTGTCCCAGACATTTTACCCGCTGGCCGCAATGGCAGATTTTAGCACCATTTTGTCCTCTTCCCAGGGAGTCCCACCTCATTAATAATGCATTCACGGGAAACATGCCAGATCGCTGGCGGGCATGCTTGGATTTGCCTGCCATGCCATGACCTCAGTGCTCCCTCGCTCCCGACGCCATATTTAAAGTGCACCAGAGTGCAGTCTACTTCATGTCTACAGACCAGGACTGCTCCAGGCGACAGATGGCCCCGAAAGCAAAGGTGATGGCAGCCCTCTGAGGGACCTAATGGACGCAGTGGAAGGCTGCTGCGAATGCCTCTACCCCTGCTCTGGCTGTAGGAGGTTCACCAGAGTCACCAATCTGGCCTGGGAGGCGTCGGCAGCGGTGGTCAGTGCCATAGAGGCACAGAGGTGGTCAGCCATCCAGTGCAGGAAGAGGATGAATGCTCTCATCTGTTCCGCCAGGGTAAATCAAGCATCTCATCACTCTCAACACACACTTTCAAACCCATCATACATCCACAGGGATCTCACACCTCAAGGGACAACATCACTAGCTCTCACACACACCCTCACATCTCCATCAGGTTCAATTCCCCTGGAGCTCACGTCCTCATCCCATCCATGGTTCCGCTCACTACAGAAACGTTCCACGCATCCTTATCACCTGCCGTGGCATGCACCCTGCTCACACTCTATATCTGTTTTCATGCAGGAGAAGCTGGTTCACAACAGGAGGGAGAGGTCCCAGGCTAGAGGTGGAGTGGCCAACCTTAGGCCACTCGCTCACTCTGAGGAGTGTGCAAGTGCGCTGGCTTGTGAGGATGTAGACTGTGCCTGTGGCAACAGTGAGGTTAGCGGTGAACACCCACATGAAGATCCTGCACTGGATCATCCCTCTGTCAAAGCAACTGAGAGTTCTTTCTCTCCTGTTTTTGACACTGCAGCCATGCACTAATTATCTCTACTTCAGTTCAAGGGAGCTCTACAAAGCAACCAATGCACTCACCAACCAGTCCCTCAGCTCCTTCCAGGCCCTCACCTCCACCGAAGAGGACACCTCCTCCATTGAAGAGCTGGAAATAAGCAGACTGGAAGACCCATCACAGCACTTACCCACACCCTCCACCAGCACAGAAACACACACCTTGGTGGGATCTAGATCTAGAGCAGGCTCAGGTTCACATTCTGGTGGTCACTGCACGGACATGTGTCCAAGGCAAGAGGAGGCAGGTTCAGCCGAGCTTCCCAGTACTCAGAGACTGTTGGGGAAGAGGCATCTCAGAGGTCTGAATCAAATGACAAGCATCTGGATTCAGCCTTCCAACTCATTGTGGAGAGTCAGCAGAAGGCGGGGGAACATCATGCAGAGCTGTTGGAAGCCCTCAACAATTCTCTACCCCAGAGAGTTGTGGAGGCTAGATCACTGAAAGTATTTAAAGAGGAGGTAGTTAGATTTTTGAAATATCACGGAGTTGAGGACTATGAGGAGCTGGCATGAACAAGGGGTTGAGGCCTGGGGCAGATCAGCCATGATCTTGAGTAGTGGGGCAGGTTTGAGGAGCCGAATGGCCTACTCCTGCTCCTATTTCTTATGTTCTTATGCTCTCAACAGAGTGGCACGTGAGTCGAAGGAGTGTGTTCGCCTGCCCTCGGATGAAGTGATGCCCACATGTGCGCACATGGAGGTCTCCACGGGAAGGATGGCAGACGCCATGGAGACCCTGGTCCGCAGAATGCAGAGATGTGCGCAGACCTGCACTCCATCGCAGTAGCCATGGGTGAGTTCCTGCAGTGTCAATGCGAGAGGGAAATTGGGCACCTCAGTGTCCCTCCAGGTGCTCCTTCCCCTCAAGGAGTCAGCCAGGGCCCTCGGGCACCTGAAGGGAGGAGGAGTGGCAGCTGGACACCCCTGGGTCATCCACTCAGGATCGTCAGAGGCTGTCCATTCCCTCTGAGTCCCCTTTGCCTATGACCCCCCTCAACCTTGTCCTCTGTTACTGCAGAGTGAGCAGCTGGCCCACAGGACAGCCAAAGCAAGATGGAGCCCTAAAGGCCTCAGCTCTCCAGAGGACGTATGCCGAAGTCATCAGAGGCAACAGGGCCAACCATTGCACAGGCTGTCACCACCCCTGCTGCAGATGTCAGGACAGCACCTAGAAGAAGTGGTAGGCTGAGAAAAGTTAAGAAGTTCTGATCACAAGTGGTTGCACAGATGAACACATTTTGTCACTTTATAATCTGAAAATGTATTCACTTTCACTGAATAATGTGTAATGTTGCTTTCCAGCTTCATTTATAGGCTTCGTAAGTCCTCCCACGGCATCTCCGCCCTCCGAGCAGTTCAACTGCACGCAGCCGGACCATGAGTGATTCTGGAGGGAGAAGTGTGTGTGGCAGGGCTGTTCGGAGCCTTGCGCAAGCACTCTCCCACACATGCGGAGCTTTCATCCATCACACTCATCTCACTGTCCCGAGCATTTGTAATGCTGCCTACTGGAGTCTCTTTCAGTTGTCCATCTGAGCTGACCCGTATCTCTGCCCACCCACTGATTGCACACCCAGGCAGCACCTGTGCCTGTCCAACATGAGGCTCTGCTCCCTTTCAATTTCTGCGAGATGGTAGTTGTCAAATTTGAGATAAGCTCCACCCATCCTTTTCCCTCCCACAGTCACCCATGTCCTTTCCCCCATCACAGTCCACCCTCCTGGCATCACCTTCCACCTCCCCACCATTATCCTCCAGCTCGAACCTTGTCGTTCCAGGATGTCCAGGTGAACGTGCACATTTCCTACCTTCTTAAAAATCCCAACCCCATCCACATTGACCTCCCCGGCCTCCTCCTTCCCATCCCAGGGTCCATGTTTGACTCCACGTCACCAACAACCACCCTCGCCGCCTTTTCTACTGCCACCATCACACCCTCATCCTCCCACCCTACCGGCTCCCTCTGCCGCCTCTCACACTCACCATTCCATCCTACCATGCCCATCCTGAGTTTGCTCCCCAGGATGTAGTCATTGACTCCACAGACCCCTCCCTTGCACGTTCACCTGGACATTCCACCCCCTTACTCCTTCCTCCACCCTTACACCTTCCTTCACCCTTACCCCCCCTCACCCCTCCAATCTCCCTCCTTCCCTGGGACATCTTCCCCCTCCAAACTCCCTCCTTCCCCTGGACACCTTCCCCCTCTGAACTCCCTCCTCCCCCCAAACATCTTCCCCCCCCCTCCAAACTCCCTCCTCCCCTGGATACCTTCCTTCCCTCTCCCAACCTCTCACTCCCTGACACCTTCACACCCCACCAACTTTACCCCCCCTGACACCTTCGCCTCCCCCTCCAATCCCAAACTCACCCCCCACTGACACCTTTCCACCCCCCCTCCCAACCTCACCACGCCGCGCCCCCCCCACCCACCGACACTTTCGCAGCCACCCTTACAACCTAACCCACCTCCCGGTACACCTTCCTCTCCCACTCACACCTAGATCTTCCTCTCCCTTCCTCCAACCTCACCGATCATCCATACCAGCCCATGGCAAAGTGTGTGAAGTTCCGAAGCAGGTCTGATGCATCAATGGAGACCATGGAGAAGATGGTGTGAGCCCATGGCAAAGTCCGTGAAGTTCTGAAGCCACAGCAAAGTCGAAGCTGCTGCGTGGCGACCTCCCACCTTCCAAGAGCTGCTTTGCGGCGGAACCATGTGCATGAGGATCCACCCAGCATGCAATGCACATGTTCTTCCAGGGTCCGGTAGCTGTAGCACTCCAGCATCTTCTTCTTCTCGGATGCCTGCGATCTGAACAAGGCACTAAAGGTAAGTCCCAACATCCGCACGTCACGCTTGTCCAGATATGTTCTGGGCCAGCATGTTTTCCTGCCAGCCTAACGATAAATTGGACATGGGGACACGATTCTGGTCGGGCCTCACTTTGCATCCCAGTAGTGGATGCAAAAGGGGTTCACACCAGCCTCCAGCGGGATTCGCGATCCACCACACTATCGGATGATCCTGCTGTGATTTCACGCTGGCATTAAACCGTTTTCTGCCCCTCTCGCCGAATTCTCCTCACTCCCGCCCGCCATTGCGCCCGCCACCAATGGGAGCGGAAAATTCCGGCCTATGAGTACAAATGCACCTTGGTAGAAGCGATTAAGCGGTTGAAGGAATTTAAATGTAGTGAATGGCTTTTTTCATCAATAGACACTTAGAAATTTATTTTATTTCCTCTCAGATCCCGCGATCAGCCCATGATGGATACTGGGTGACTTGGCATGGAGGGTGTAAGGGAAAAGGGTGATTGTGTGGGAGGCATGAGTTGGCACTAAGTTGGCATAGGGGCTATAAAGCGCCATGGGGATTTGGTAGAGGCACATAGGTTGGCATGGAGGGTATGAGGGGCCAAGGGGGGTTTGGGTGGGGGTATAGGTTGGCATGGTGGCATGAAGGTCCATGTGGCATATGTGGGACATGGATGGGGCACGGGGAGTGTGTAGTGCGGGGGTGATGGTGAGAGCTACAAGGCTGTTTTTTTTCCTTTATCTTTTTTGAAGCTGGGACAAAGAGCCGGATGACCGAGGCTGGCCTTTTGTCCAGCCCGCTTCCGCACCCAGTGCAGCCCTTGTGCTGCCCCTGAACTGTTTCTAGAGTTGGTGGCCATGACTCCTTTTATACCCAATCCCCTCAGAACAAAAATCAAAACTTTGGAGCTGTTTTTCAGGAGTTGGGTTCGTGGCGCCAGGAATTCTCTTGACTCTGCGCACGCAACCCAAGTCTGAGCTTGCTTCAAGTCATCCTAGTCTAATGCTTCCTTCAAAGGGCTTAGAAACTCTCAATTTTTGCACAAGGCACCTGGGATTTCTACTGTTAGGAATTTCTGTGACTCTTTGGGAGGCAGGAATTCTGTCTGCCACAAAGACATATCCATATTTGTTGCATTTGGTTCGTCCACTAGGCTATGGGATGTGGAGAATTGTGGCTATATTAGGGAACTGGTGTGTGTGTAATGTGTTCAACTGTCTCAAGGGTAGCCAAGAAGGGAGAAATCTTTGGAAATATTTTCAAATCATGGCAAGTTGAACTAATTGCCCCAAGATTGATTCAACTGTCCTAGAGGGATTTAAGATTTAAAATCTCACCTTTGTCCAACAGGTGTCTCTTGTGCACACCTTTCCTACTGTATAAGTGACAGGAATACACTATATGACATTTTACCATTATTTGTGTGTAATTATATTAAGACTATCCACATGTAGGCTTGTCTATTGCTAGCCAGTGCTTAGTCTAGTAACATTTTTACAATTGGCTGCAGGTACAACAGTTAAACGCAGCAGGAACAGTGTAAGAAGGAAACAGTGGTTCCTGATTATTATTATGAACATAGATCTCGAAAATGTGAAAGGAGGGTGAGCATTCTGGTGTGTATGCACTGGTTGTGCGTGAGGACCTCGCTGTAGCAGTGCCTCATCCAACAAGCCACAGAACAGTCAGAAACTGACTGCATAAACTCTGCTGCAACAAATGACAAAAGAGGAAGGAGAGAGAGCTGAAGCCCAGCTTGAGAACTCACATTCTTCAGGGCAACTCTTTCCCTCTCTGTCCTTGAAGAGCCGTGGTTCTAGAATTGGAGCCATGCCTCCAGGATTGGCCTGCTGAGTCACCTGAGGATTCATAAATCACAAAAGCTGGCAGACGCCATCCTTGTTTTGCGGAACTGATGACGATGATGATGTGCTGTTATAGGCCTGCTTCCGTCACTGGCATTCTCCTCAAAGTTTGTTGAGTGGCAATGAAGTCAGGACCTTTGCCAGACAGTGGGATGAATCCAAGCTGTGCTACCTACTGAATCAGCTGGCATTATTGACTGACTCATGTTTGGGCTGTGTAGTTGTTGAGCCCCTCCGCACCCCCCCCCCACCCCCCCCCCCTGTAAACAATCAAGCTGCCTCATTACTTCAGAGACTTAAATAAAACAAATTCTTACTCCCTCAGTTTCAGAGATCCAGGTCCCAAGCCCCTTTTCTCTTAAAAAGTAGCAATTTATGTTAAATTGTAATTCTGACATCACCTATTCTTCGGTATCTTGCTTGAGGAGACATAAATGTAGTAGAAAAGCAAAATGAAGGGTCATCATCAATGTTAACTCTGATGCCCTCCAGAGATGCTGCCTGACCTGCTAAGTCTTTCCAGCATTTTCTGTTTTATTATAAATGTTAGTAAGCCACTTAACTGTAGGTAAGGAATTCTAGCCAAGCTAAATTCTACCCTCAACTGGCATTCACACTTGCATTCTGACAGCATCGCATTCTGACAGGATAGCAATCAGAAGTAGGAACCCTGGCCAGCATTTTGCCTCCTTGGCCTAAGGATCACAAGTCAACTATAAATTTAGTTCTGTGTCTCTGGCTAATTAGCTAGGACCAGAAATTGGATTTGTGACCTCCCTGGAAGTATGACTCAGTGTCACATTGGGCAGTGGATTTACCCACTTACGTAATTTGGAAGATCCTAAAATGTTTTATTTCAATGCAGATTACAGTAAGCATCAATCTACAAAAAGCTGTCTGATTTTACTTACTTTTTTGTGTTGACTGGGGCTCATTCTTCCACCATCTCTTCTGAAATTTATTTTCCTACTGTTTGGCAGTTCTGTAAGGAAGATACAAAAGGGTTGGGAAACAGTAGAGTCAAAGTCTGAAGCACAGTGTTAACTGCTCTGATAGAACAGGAACTAGAACTTCTGAGATGAACAGGGTTTTCTGGTCCCCTTCCCGCCCAAAGTTAACAGACCTTTTGCTGGTTTGTCAAATTTCCTGTCCTGCCCGTGATGATTCCTACGATGGGCAGGACCAGAAAATCTCACCCAATGACTTAGAAGTACTGAGGAGTTGAATACTCATTTGTCTGAGTGCTATTACCTTCTACCAAGTTTCCATTATGAACATAGGTCATAAAATATGTTGTGCCACTTTTAATTTTGTGGACAACACTGAACCTTAGACTTCCAGTGGTGTCATGCAGGACCAGGACTAACATTCTCGCAGGGAAATTTGCTAGTGCTGTTGGGGAGGGTTTAAACTGGATTTGCAGGAGGATGGGAATCTGAGAGGGAGCTCAGATTGGAGGGAACAAAACTGGTGTCAGGAAGTAGAAAAGTAGTAAGCAAAATCAGAAGGCAAATGAAGCAGAGGCAAGCATTAAATAGAATCAGAATGTGGAATAATGTTAAAAAGACAAAGTTAAGGGCACTTCATCTGAATGAATGCAGCATTCGCAACAAGGTAGATGGTTTGAAGGCACAAATGGGTATGATTTAATTGCTATTGTGGAGATGTGGTTACAGGGTGACCGAGACTGGAAACTGAATATTCAAGGATATTCGTCATTTAGGAAGGATAGGCAAAAAGGAAAAGGAGGTGGGGTAATGCTATTAATAAGGGATGAGATCAGTACATTAGTGAGAGAGAATCCTAGATCAAAGGATCAAGATGTAGAATCAGTTTGGGTGGAACTAAGAAACAGTAAGGGGCATCAAACATTGGTGGCAGTTGTTTATAGGTCACCAAACTGTAGTAGTAATGTTTGGCACAGTAGGAATCAGAAAATAAGAGCTGCATGTTATATGGGTGATACACTAATAATGGGGGACTTCAGTTTACGTATAGATTGGGTAAACCTAATGAGCACTAATGCTGTGTAGGATGAATTCCTGCAGTGTGTATGAGATGGGTTTCTGGAGCAGTACATTGAAGAACCAACTAGGGATCAGGCTATTTTAGATTTAGTATTATGTAATGAGAAATGACTAATTAATAACCTTGCTGTAAAGGAGCCTTTAGGAAATAGTGACCATAATATGATAGAATTTAACATTAAGTTTGGAAGTGATATGGTTCATTCCCAAACTAGGGTCTTAAATCTGAACAAAGAAAACTATGAAGGTGTGAGGGGCAAGTTGGCTATGGTGGACTGGAAAAATACACTAAAACATTTGATGGTAGACAGGCAATGGCTAGTATTTAAAGAAGTATTACATGGTCTACAACAAATGTATATTTCTCTAAGACACAAAAACCCAACAGGAAAGGTGAATCAACTGTGGCTAACAAAAAAAAGTTAAAGATTGCATTAGATCAAAGGAAGTGGCTTATAATGTTGCCAGGAAAAGTGGTAAGACCGAAGATTGGGAGCAATTTAGAATCCAGCAAAGTAGGACCAAGAAACTGAGAAAGAAATATGATAAAGAATATGAATGCAAGCTAGCGAGAAACATAAAGGCTTCTTCAGGTATTGAAAAGGAAAAGATTAGCAAGGGTCCATTACAGGTGGAGACAGGAAAATTTATAATGGCAAATAGGGAAATGGTGGAGAAACTAAACAATTACTCTATCTTCATGGAGGAAGATACAGAAAATCTTTCAAAAATACTAGGGAATCAATTGGCTTGTGAAAATGAGGAACTGAAAGAAATTAGTATTAATAGAGAGATAGTACTTGAGAAATTAATTAGATTGAAGGTTGGTAAATTCCCTGGACCTGATGAGTTACATACCAGAGTGTTGAAGGAGGTGGCTAAAAAGATAATGGATGCATTAGTGGTTATCTTTCAAAATTCTATAGATTCTGGAAAGTTTCCTGCAGACTGGAAAGTAGCAAATGTAACCCCACTATTTAAGAAGGGAGGGAGAGAGAAAATGGAGAACTACAAACCTGTTAGCTTGGTGTCAGTAGTAGGAAAAATGTTGGAATCTATTATAAAGGATGGGATAACCAGACAACTAGAGTTTTTTGAGGATGTTACTTATAGCATAGATAAAGGAGAACCAGTGAATTTTGTGTATTTGGATTTTCAGAAGGCTTTTGATAAGATCCCACACAGAAGATTAGTAACCAAAATGAGAGCACATGGAATTGGGGGTAATATATTGATTGGACTGAGAATTGGTTAGCAGACAGAAAATAGGAATAAATGGGTTATTCTCAGGATGGCATGCTGTTGCTGGTGGGGTACCACAAGGATCAGTGCTGGGGCAACAGCTTTCACGGTTTAAATAATTAATTTGGATGTGGAGAACAGATGTAATACTTCCATTTGCTGATGACACAGAACTACTGGGGATGTAAGTTCTGAGGAGGATGCAAGGAAACTTGGACAGGCTATGTAAATGGGCAAGATGGAATATAATGTGAATAAGTGTGAAGTTATCCTTTTTGGTGGAAAAAATAGAAAGGCTGAATATTTATTAAATGGGGAGAGATTGAGAACTGTTGATGTTCAAAGGGACTTGGGTGTTCTTGTTCATGAGTTATTAAAAGCTAGCAGGCAAGTGCAGCAAGCAATTAGGAAGGCAAATGATATGTTAGCCTTCATTGCAAGGGAATTTGAGTACAGGAGTGAAGATATTTTGCTGCAATTATGTGGCGCCTTGGCAAGACTGCACCTGGATTATTGTGTACAGTTTTGGTCTCCTTATCTAAGGAAGGATATCCTTGCCATAGAGGGAGTGCAATTGAAGTTCACCAGACTAAACCCTAAAATGGTGGGATTGTCTAATGGAGAGAAATTGAGGACACTGGGCCTTTATTCTCTAGGGTTTTGAAGAATGAGAGGCAATCTCATTGAAACTTACAAAATTCTTACAAGGCATGACAGGGTAGATGTAAATAGAATGTTTCCCCTGGCTGATGAGTATAGAACCAGTGAACACAGTCTCAGAATTAGGGGCAGGCCATTTAAGATTGAGATGAGGAGAAACTTCTTCACTCAGAGTGGTGAATCTTTGGAATTCTCTACCCCAGAGGGCAGTAGAAGCTCAATCATGGAGTATGTTCAAAACAGAAATCAATAGATTTCTGGATACTAATGACATCAAGTGATATGGGGATAGGATGGGAAAATAGCATGGAGGTAGATGGTCGGCCATGATCTAACTGAATGGCGGAGCAGGCTTGAGGGGACAATGGCCTACTGCTGCTCCTATGATCCTCGTGCTACAGCTGAAGAGCTCCCTTTGGTCTTCAGGCGTCAATAGACCTGCACCTGAAATATCTGCTCACCTTCACACATATTATATGGTAGTGGCGCTCAATCAGTGCCAATGGATATTTAAACAAGCTGTCTGTACTATTTCAGTGTTGTTATTAATGTTTGGATGGAACCTCCAGGAGGCCTCCAGGGCCCAATATCAGCTTGATTAGCTCAATGGATTTTTGATACCATAATTCTCTGAAAGCACATGTGCATGTAGACCATAAAAAGGCCCAACAAAATTTTGGTTTCATAAACAGTGGCATATAGATTTGAGCTTGTACAAAGCACTATTTAGGTCATAATTTTGAAAACTGTGTCTTTGGCACCATATTATCAAAGGCCATTAAGGACAGAGAGTATGTATTCTGTAGATGATGCTAAATATAAGAAAGTATAGTTATTTACAGAGACTTAAGATGCTGCATTTATAAGGTCAGGATCCTGTATGCCTTTTTTACAGCCTTATTAATTGTCCTGCCACCTTCAAAGATTTGTGTATGTGAACCTCTGGCCACACTGTTCCTGTACCCCCTTAGGTTTCTACAATGTGGTTTGTATTCTTCCTTCCAAAATGAATCACATCACACTTTACATTAAATTTCACCTACCATGCTTCTGCTCATTTTACCAGTCTGCCTATGTCCTGATCTGATTCTATCCTCCTCATTGTTCACTAAATTTCCAAATTTTGTGTTATCTGAAAAAATTAAAATTATGACTCCATATTCAAGTCCAAGTCATTAATAAACATTAAGAAGAGCAGTTGTTCCATTATCAATCCCTGATGGATACCACTGTATACATTCCTCCAATCTGGAAAAACAACCATTACTCTCTGCTTTCTATCTCAGCTAATTTCATATCTACTCTACCACTGCCCCTCTAATCCTGAGTTTACATTTTCTAACAAATCTATAATGTGGCACATTATGAAACACAATTTGAAAGTTCATATGCGCATCAGCTGGAGTATCTTCATCAACCCTCTCCATTAGTTCATCGAAGAACTCAGATAAGTTTTGTCAGATGTGATTTATCTTTAAAAATCTATGTTGTCTGCCAATTATTAACCTTGTTTTTTTCAAATTCTCACTAATTTTATCTTGAATTATAGAGACTAAGGGAGTAAAGTTTCTGGGGCCAGGGCAGGTGGAGAGCTAGCATATTAACCAATAAATGAAGCCCTGAAGGGATAAATTAATTCTCCAAAGATGGTAACATATTCCTTTATAAGAATTTTTATAATTTATAGAGTCTTACTCTTCATCCCTTCCTGTCCTAATTTTCATGGCCACTGTCAGAAATGGTAGCCCTGATGCAACCTTACAGACTGCCCACTCCAACCATTTAAATAATCCTATACCTAGGCCAGGATTTTACAGTCGGCGTGCGGAAACAGGCCCAACATGCCGGCGCATAAAATGACATGCAATGACGTCGGGCGTGTGTCCCTACGTCACTGCGCACCATCGCGATATTTCGGCAGGCGGGCATGCCTCCGCCCTCATAGTGCGCCCGCCTTCCATTAATTAACAGACCAGTTAAGGCCCTTGAGGCAACAACTGAATTTGATTTTGCGCAGCCCGTGCGATTTTCAGGGCATTGCATGGGCACAATGGGCAGGTAGGTAGGCCACATTTTCAAAAACCTCATACATGGGTGGGATAAGAGGGGTGAGTGGGCTTGCTAATGCGAGTTGTTAGAACTCTTACTGCTACTTGCTTGTGTGAACAGGACAACTTAATTTCTCTTCAGGGCTGCTTTAACAGAAATAACAGGCTTCAGTTCAGGACACCGGAGGAGTCATAACACTTGAGGCCTTCCAGGTATGAGACAGCCTTCCCTTACCCTGGAGATTGTGGTCTCCATTGGAGGCACCCCCTCTGAGGAGGAAGAGAGGGCCCGAAGGGGGAGGAGGCCAGGTGTCCCTATGCAGCCTCTAGGGGAGCGACCTGTGGGAGGACAGGCACTGGCACAAGGGGTGCAGGGCCAAGAGGAAGGGAAAGGCGGAAGGGGCTGCAGAAGCTGCCACTATACTGCTCCTAGGGTTTACAGGCAGCAATGCAGCTACCTCCAAGTGTCTGAGATGCATTGCCAAAGGAGGCTATGCCACACAAGGGAAACAGTGACCTCCATCTGTCAGATGATTGGCCCTGAGATCAGCTCCAACTGCTCCAACCCCATACCAGTGGTGCTGAAGGTCACAGTGGTACTCAACTTCTATGCCTCAGGCTCTTTCCAGGGGTTGGTGGATGATCTTTATGGAGTCTCCCAATCAGCTGTCCACAGTTGTGCCAAGCTGGTGACAGACGCTCTGTTCAGGCATGCATTAACTTTCATTCACTACCACACGGACGAGGCCAGCTAGGCAGATCGAGCCAGAGGCTTTGCCACGACTGTTGGGTTCCCCTGCATCCAGGGCGCAATTGACTGCACACATGTGTGAGCCAGGAGCCTTCGTCAACAGGAAGGGATTTCGCTCCATGAACATGTAGATAGAGTGTGACCATAGGATACTGATTCTACAAGTCTGTGAACGGTACCCAGGCAGCTGCCATGACGCTTACATCCTAAGATACTCCCAGGTGCCGAGGCTCTTCAGTGCTTCAGCCCGGCTGGATGGATGGCTGCTGGGCGACAAGGGCTATCCCCTCAAAAGATGGCTTATGACGCCTCTCCACCATCGAAGAACAGAGGCTGAGCAGTGGTACAATAGGAGCCATGCCTCCACAAAGGTGGTGGTAGAGAGAACCATCGGCCTTCTCAAGATGCGCTTCCGATGGGTGGACCATACAGGGGTTGCCCTGCAATACTCCACAGATCGTGTGTCACTGATAGTGGTTGCCCGCTCACTCTCCACAATCTGGCGCTGGAAAGTGGGGCGCCATGGAAGAAGAAGATCTTGATGCAGCTGCTCTGGCAGCAGACGATGAGTCCAGTAGTGAGTCCGAGGATGAGCATGCTCAGGAGAATGCCAAGGGGATAGACGCTGACCTAGGTAACCTCCAGGGAGGCAGGGACACCCAGGATGCTTTGATCCAACGCTCCTTCAGCTAGCCTACTAAAAATGAGCCACAATCACATGCCAGGGCTGCAGGCTCCATACTCGATAGCTGACAGGAACATTTGCTTGGTGAACAATATGCACTATGTGTCATTTCAATAAAGCTCAATGACAAACAAGTCACTCATAATGTCATGGGTTACCCTTCACCTGCAAAACTGATGAAGCATCCAGAGCCTTGTTGAAAACAAACACATATACTAGTGTGGAGCCTGGCATACATAAATCAAATTAAATGTTAAGGTGTTCAACAACACACCAACTTAATAAGAACTTAAAAGCCCGTGTTATGTCTAAGGTGATTTATGTTTGCGTTTGCAGGTGCTACATCTAGGTGCTCCCCCCTCGCTGGCACCGGCATTGGAGACAGCCTACTCACTCTGCTGTCCTGTTAGCCTTGATGACCTTGGAGGGCATCCTCTGGCCTGTGGAGACTGTGCTGGCCCCACCTGGGAGGGAATGGCCAGTGGCATGGTTGGCAACTCCCCAGCCGCCGCAGCCTCATCAGATGCCACGATCACTGGCAGAGGGAATAAGGAGCTGCTGCCCTCATCCGGAGCGCCCTGAAAGGAGCCCGCAGAGACGACAAGCAGCTCGTGCACCAATGTCAGGTTGCTTTGGACCTCCCTGTTCACCATTGATGGATGGGCACCTAGCTAGGATACTGGGTGCCCAATCCATCTCCCACACTGACAGTAACCACCTGAAGTCATTGCCAGTGTAAGGGCTTGCAGGTCTGAGCGCATCCCCAGGAAGCCCTGATTCAGTTCCAGGAGGATCCTCTCCATGAGAGTCGTCACTCTCTCCATGGAGGAGACAGTGCACTCGGCCATGAGGGTCATTGCATTGCTCATGCTCTGCATGGACTCCTCCATCACAGACACGATGGCATGCATTCCCTCATGTATCTCCACCAGATCCTCCCGCACAGCCTGCTGGACTTCCAGTATCTGCTGCCTCAGGGACAACTCCAGATGCACATCATCAGCCACCGTCTGAGCAAGTTCCTGGTCCCTAGCAGTCCTCTGACTGCCGGTGTCGGCTCTCTGCCTCCGCTTGCACCTCAAGCGAGTGTGAAGTGGCCTCACTGCTGTGCACCAAGATACTAGCTGACAATCTAATTCCCACCAAGGTGCTGGTATCTACACTGGTGCCTGCCTGGCTGAGACAGTGTGATGCTGGTGCGTTTAGATCCTCTGTGTCCTCTGGGGTGCGGTCCTTCAGGCTCCTGACCCCAAGGGTCTTCTGGTGAGCCTGAAAGGAAGAACAAGGACATGTGATTAGTTGAAGTCATTACACTGTTACTCTGTATGCCTAGCACCCAGATCAAGATGCCCTCGTCTTTCCATTATCAATGGGGATTCCATGTTTGAGGCTCGCATCAATATACAGACAACAGTGGAATGATTGCTATGACAGACATTCTGACCTCAGTGCACTGCACTCTTACCTCCCTGTGGTACCCCAACCTCACCGCGGCCAGTTGATTTAGGTGCATGGTGCCTCTCCAGCTCCAGTGCCTCCTGCTCATATCTGGTCAAGATTACAAGGTGGAGCGGGCCACCGCCAGTCCGCAGCCTCTCTGCGTTATTGTGGGCTGTTTTCTCCTGAAAGAAGAGAGGGGCATTGATTAGTCCACCCTGTATCTGCGTTGCCATTGCAGCCTGGCCAACCGCACCTGAGGAAAACCTTGCGGGGCTCAGCTGATTCATGACCCTGGAGCCGCAAAACACTCATTCCAAGCAGCCAGGGCTCTGCCCATTCCCCAGATGCTGCCTTACTGACATTTGCCACTCACACTATAAGAACCCTGAGGTCCGGTGAGGGGGACACCTAACTGCTGTGCTAAGTGACCCAATCTAGCACAGTACTCACCCTTCCTGATCGCAGGACGTCATTAAAGCACTTGTGGCACTGCACCCATGTGCGCCTCACCACTTCATGGGAGCTGACCTTGGATGCCACCTCCTTCCAGGCATTTTTGGTTATGTGGGGGGGCCTCCTCCTCCTGTCCCTTGGGACAAGGATATCCTGGTGTGCTGCCGCCTCCTCCAGGAGGGCAGTGAGACACTCGTCTGAAAACCTCGGGGCCGACTGCCCCGCCGACCTACCCGCCCTGTTCTCCAATGACGTTCTGCATCCGTACAGCAGCACAAATTCAATGGCAGCCTTTGCACGGCTGCCTGCGCCATTTTAGAATAGGCTGCTGGATCGCCATTGGACCCGGCAGACATTGAGCTCCCGACCCCGCCCACCTCTTCCCGCTGATCCCGGAGATGCGCAATATGCTGGGCGGGTCTTAATTGGCCCGCCCCTGTAAAATGGCGGTGCGTACCCGATCACCTCCGCCCGCTCCCGCTGAGCCTGCCCGATGTGGGGAAAATTCAGGCCCTACAATTTAGGATGTGGTCTCCATTAGTGTCTGAGGTCAGATGAGAATTCTACTCCATTGCCCTTCTGCTACCAGATTGGGATTCCCAGAAAGTTGGCTCCTAAGAGTTTACCTGTAACTGATTTTCGATTAATTGATTTATGCACTTAATCTAAATATTCAGTTTCTACTGCAGTTGCCATGTCTGATTGGGAGATCCCCAATGAAATTACTGGCAAGAATTTTATTTAATAACAAAGTCAGTATCTTGCCTGGCAGAAGTTGAAAATTAATTAAACAATATAAGAAGCAAATTGGAATCGTTATTTTAAACACCAAGTTCAGAGCTTGTAGTAACCTCTGCAAGCTAGTACTATAAGCGCAGAGCAGACAGTTCCAGGAATCAAGTCAAAATCAAGGATAGAACCCTTTAATCGTAGAATGCTGCAACTTTAAACAAAATAACTTAACCCATTCATACTGGAAGTTAATTTCAATACCTAAATTAACTGCTTAACCCTCAGTTTAAATGCAAGCAACTTATTTAAAAGAAGTAAAATAATCTCTTTGCCCCATTCACACCACTCCCCACATACCCACCACTCAGGTATCAAACAATCTCATGACTAACCTACTATGGAGATGCCAGTGTACTTGGATTGCTTCTCAGGATGGAGATCAGAAATATTCTTGTTTTGTGGAGTTTCTGGGAATTTTTCTTCCATAGCTAGATGTGAGTATACAAGGAGGCAGCAGGTGTATTGGAGAATCCAACAAAGGTACGTTGTCTTAGCCATCTTGAATGTTGGAGAACTAAAGGATAGGCAAAATAAAACAGGTTATTACTTGTGCATCTACAACAAAGACGGCAACATCTTTTTCTATGATAAATAAAGAACTTGCAATTATATGCTTTTTACATCCTGAATATAGACCAAACCACTTTATACTCGATAAAATACTCTTGAAATGTAGGTGAATTGTTGTTGTGTAGGCAAACGTGCCAGCTGTGATGTGCAGAGGAAGATCTCAGAATTTCACAGAGAATTTCACAGAATTGTTACAGCGCAGAAGGTGCCATTTGGCTCATCGTGTCTGCACCGGCTCTCGGAATGAGCAATTCACTTAGTGCTATTCTCTCACCTTTGCTCCACACCCTGTACATTCTTCCTTTTCAGAAAACAGCTGAATTCCCTTTTGAATGCTTCAGTTCAACCTGCCTCCGCCACACTCTCAGGCAGTGCATTCCAGACCTTAATAACTTGCTGCATGAAAAATCTGTTTCTCATATTGCTTTTGTTTCTTTTACTTATACGTGTGCCCTCTCATTCTCGATGATTTCATGAGTGGGAACAGTTTCTCACTATCGACTTTGTCCAGATCCCTCCTGATTTTGAATTCCTTTATCAACTCTCCTTTCAGCCTTCTTTTCTCCAAGGAAACCAGTCCCAACTTCTCCAATCTATCTTCATACCTGAAGTTCCTCATCCCTGAAGTCATGCTCATGAATCTTGCCTTCATTCTCTCCAATTCCTATACATCCTTCCTGAAGTGTGGCACCAGATCTGGATGCAGCACTCCAGCTGAGGCCAAACTAGTGTCTTATACAAGTACAGCATAGCCTCCTTGCTCTTGTACTCTATGGCCCTATTAGTAAAACTTAGAATAATGTATGCTTTATTCATTGTGCTCTCAACCAGCCCTGCTGCCTTCAATAACTACGCACATATACAACCAGGTCCCTCTGCTCCTGCATCCCCTTTAGAGTTGTACCCATTATTTTATATTGCCTCTCTTTATGTTCTCTCTACCAAAATGAATCACTTCACAATTCTCCCCATTGAATTTTATTTGCCACCTGTCCGCCTATTCCACCAACTTGTCTATGTCCTTTTGAAGTTCTGCACCATCCTCCTTACAGATCACACTGTTTCCAAATTTCATATTTCCTAAATTTTGAAATTGTGCCCTATATGCCAATTTTTAGGTCATTAATATATGTCAGGAGAAGCAAGGGTCCCAACTCTGACCCCTGGGGAACTCCACTACAAACCTTCCTCCATTCGAAAAACATCCATTAACTGCTACTCTCTATTTCCTGTCATTTAGCCAATTTCATATCCAAGTTGCTACTGTCCCTTTTATTCCATGAGCTATAACTTTGCTCACAACAAGTACAGTGCGACACTGTATCAAATGCCTTTTGGAAGTCCATTTACGCCACATCAACAGCATTGCTTTTATCAACCCTCTCTGTTACCTCTTGAAAAAACTCCAGCAAATTAGATAAACATGAGTTTCCCTTAAGGAATCCATGCTAGCTCTCCTCAATTAATCCGCAATAGTCCATATGACTATTAATTTGGTCCCAAGTTATTGTTTCTAGAAGTTTCCCCACCACCGAAGTTAAACTGACTAGCCTGTAGTTGCTGGGCTTATCTTTACACCCATTTTTGAACAAGAGTGATGATTTTGAAGAAGAAATGCTTGCAATTCTCCAGTCCTCTGGCACCACCCCTGAGTCTAAGGAAGACAATAATAAGGCCAGCGCCTCTGCAATTTCCACTCTCACTTCCCTCGGTATCCTTGGATGCATTTCACCTGGTCCTGGTGCCTTATCAAGTTTAAGTACAGGCAGCCTATCCAATACCCCCTCCTTATCAATTTTAAACCCTTCTAGTGTCTTAATTATATCCTCCTGCACCATGGCCTGGGTAGCATCTTCTTCCTTAGTAAAGACAGATGCAAATATTTCAACTATGCCCTCTGCCTCCCCTTTTTGTAAATCCCCTTTTTGTCCCTAATCAGCCCCACTCCTATTCTTACCATTTATATGCCTATAGAAGACTTTGGGATTCCCTTTTATGTTGTCTGCCAGTCTCTTTTCGTACTCCCTTTTTGCTTCTCTTGTTTGCTTTTTCACCTTTCCTCTGAACCTTCTATATTCATCTTGGTTCTCAATTATATTTTCTACCTGACATCTGTCATAAGCACATTTTTTCTTCTTTATCTTAATCTCTATCACCTTTGGCATCCAGGGAGCTCTGGATTTGTTCGCCCTACCTTTCCCTTCTGAGGGAATATATTTTGACTGTGTCCGAATTATCTCTTCTTTGAAGGTAGCCCATTGTTCAGCTACCGTTTTTCCTGCCAACCTTTGACTCCAATTTATTCTGCCCAGATCCATTCTTACCCCATTGAAGTTGGCTTTCCCCAGTTAATTATTCTTTCTCTAGATTGCTCTTTGTCCTTTTCCATAGCCAACCTGAGCTTTATGATACAATGATCACTGTTCCCTAAATGTTCTCCGACTGACGCTTGATCCACTTGGCCCACCTCATTCCCAAGAATCAGGGTCTAGCAGTGCCTCCTTTTGTCATTGGACTGGAAACATTCTGTTATAAAATTATCCTGAACACACTTTAGGAACTCTTTCCCCTCTCTTTGCACTACTGCTATCATAGTCTATGGGTGGGATCTTCTGGTCCCGCCAGCAGTGGGAATCGTGACAGGCAAGAACACTTAATTTGGCGGGAGGCAAAAAAATCTGTTTCCTGACAGTGGGATAAACTGTTTGAATTTTGTTCTCCTGCCTTTCAAAGCAGGTCAAGCTTCCTGATGAACAATGTTGGGAACCTCATTTGCATACATTAGCATCTCATGCATGCTCATTAAAAGGCCATCTCCTTGGAATTAAATTTACCATCCAAATTAAGTTCCCAGCCAGCGAGAATTTAGAATGTTCATTTTTATGACTGTATATAAGTTGTATGCACCTGGCAAGCTTTACCTCTTTTGCAACTTTCGCCTCTTTGAGGACCTCACATAACTTCAATCATACCGTGTGCCCATAGCAAAAGCTGCACCAAGGCTGGACACAGGAGGTAAGCTAAACAGGGAAGGGGGTTGGTAGTAGGTGGGAGATTGTCCAGGGAAGGGAGGGGGGGAGTCTCCAGGGAAGGTGGGGTGTAGAGATTGGCCAGGGAAGTGGGGGGAGAGTTTCTTAGAGGACGGGAGTCAGTGGTATCAATGGTAGGGTCCTGGGAGGTCAATTCAGGGTCTGATGATAGGAGTTACAGTCAGAGAGGGCAGGCGGATGTGGCAGGTCTGGGGTGAGAGTTTGGTAGGTGAAAGCCTCTTAGGGGGGAAAGGGTCATGGAGGGGGACTAGACAAATGGCTCAGATAATGGGAAGGGACAGGATCAGGGTGGGCATAGGGATGGTAACGGGTATAGGCTCTGAGGGGAGGGAAGGCATGTGGAGCTGGATCGTGATAGGGTCCAGGGGAATGGGGGCAGGGGGAATCAAGGGTGACAAAGGGGAGAGAAATGGTGATATTGGGTGGGTCAAGGGTGATAGGGGGATGTTGGTGGTAATAGGGGAAGGGTAGAAGGTGATGGACTGAGTCTGAAATGTGATGCACAGCATTTTTCAAATCTGACCTTGACCACGCAGTCAGTGAGTAAGTGAGATTCCTTGGAGTGGGAGAAGGGTCTTTTCGGGTGTGCGGAGTTCCAAGTCAGCTCAAGTGGCTGACAAAAGGGATACCCTAATAATTATGAGGCACAACTGGATGTCAACCATGCTCAGTTGTGTTGACCTCTATATGGTCAAGCCCAGATGGCAGCAGTTTTGTTCCCAACTCATGGGTCTCATAACATTGAGATCCCAGCAAGGTGTGGAGCTGCCGTTTATTCTGTGCCATTTGCCATCTCCTGCAGTCAGAGGCAGGGAGGTAGGTGGATGCCTATAAGGGGCAGGGCTGGTGGACGGCAGCCAACTTGCGACTCCAAACCTCCATCCTCCCAGGCAAATGGTCATGGCTGATAAGGGCTCATGTGGTTAGTCTTTCTATGCTGCCTAGGCAATGGCAATGACTCTATAGAGTCTCGAGGGCAGTAGAGACAAGCGGAATAGTATCAGAGGGAGGCTTCTTACTGCCTGTCTGTCATCACCCTTGTCAAACAGCAATGTCTCCATGCACAGTCATGTATGAACGGGAGGAACACCCATCTCTGGTCCTCCAGCATGTCCTCCACCTGGAAGGGGTGGGGTGGGGGTGCCATGTCTAGATGGAGGTCAGACGAAGGGCTTAGCACTGGCCTGCTGGCTTTGAGCTGGAGGGAAACCTGTAAAGGACATGCTCACTAAATTTATCACTTCCATTCGTTCACAGATCTACTGAGGCATTAATGATGCAGGCTACAGACAACCCTGCCTTGGTGATGGCTCTCATCCAGATGAGGAGAAGGAGGGTCCATCACAGGTTGGCACAGGGCCAGGTGGAGTCAGGGTCTGAGCAGCAAGAGGTAGTAGGGTCTCAAGAAGGTCAAGAGGCTGGCGAACATGGTCCACTGCAACAGTGACCACTGGCCCAACCATGAATGTATTGCAGGTGGTGTTCTTATCTAGAAATGAGTGAAAGTCAATGCCGTAGACGCCTTCATATGTCCTGGGATATGGTTGCACACATCTGCTAGCTTCTCCAGTACAGGCAGTGGCTGCAAGGACCCAGGAGGAGGAATACGGAGCTCCTAGCCTGCATTGAATGAATGGCTGTCCAGGTGCCATTTAGATATGGTACCAGGACCTTGGACCCCATGAGATAACGGTAGGGCTGGCAACTTGCTGCCTGCCCCGCCATGAGATTCACTGAACTCCTCGTGGATGCATAATTAAAGAGCTGAACAGCAGAAGATCACATGTGTTCAGCCATCCTGCCACCCAGCAGGACTCACGCTGATTTTGCCGCCTGTCACCGGACTTAAGACTCCAGAACGGAAGATTCCGCCCTATATTTGGATAATTAAAGTCCCTCATTATAACTACTCTATAATTTTTAGACCTCTCTGTAATTTCCTTGCAAATTTGTTCCTCTACATTCTTCCCACTGGCTGGTGGCCTATAGACTACATCAAACAATTAGAACCACAGAACCATAGAAAAGCTACAGCACAGAAGGAAGCCATTCAGCCCATCTTGTTCCTGTCAGCCCGAGGACACCCAGCTGCCTTTTCTAATCCCACCTTCCTGCACACAGCCCGTAGCCCTGCAGCTTACAGCACTTTAGGTGCAGATCCAGGAACTTTTTAAAAGAGTTTAGAGTTTCTGCCTCTACCACCAACTTGGGCAGCGAATTCCAGACACCCACTACCCTCTGCATAAAAAAGTTCTTCCTCATGTCCCCCCTACACCTTCTGCCACTTATCTTGAATCTATGTCCCCTGGTTCTAGAATGCTCCACCAAGGGAAACAATTTTATCCTGTCCACTCTATCTATTCCCCTCATAATTTTGTACACCTCAATCAAGTCACCTCTCAGCCTTCTTTGTTCTAAGGAAAATAACCCCAACCTATCCAATCTCTCCTCTTGGCTACACTTTTCTAACCCTGCCAACATTCTTGTAAACCTCCTCCGCACTCTCTCCAGAGCTATTATGTCCTTCCTGTAATGTGGTGACCAGAACTACACACAATACTCCAGTTGTGGCCTCACCAGTGTTTTGTATAATTCCAACTTTATATCCTTACTTTTATATTCTATACCTCTGCCAATGAAGGAGAGCATTCCATCTAAAGCAAGCCTTCTTTACAACCTTGTCTACTTGAACTGCTGCCTTCAGGGACCTGTGTACTTGTACGCCAACATCTCTCACTTCATCTACCTCTCTTAGTATATTCCCATTTATTTTGTAATCCCTGTAACTATCTGACCTCCCTAAATGTATGACCTCACACTTCTCTATGTTAAAATCCATCTGCCACATTACCGCCCACTCCACCAACCCATCTATATCGTTTTGCAGATTATGGTTATCCTCGACACTATCCACTACTCGGCCAATCTTTGTGTCATCTGCAAATTTCCCAACCGTGCCTCCCACGTTCACGTCCAAATCATTAATATATAACACAAACACCAAGGGTCCCAACACCGAGCCCTGTGGAACACCACTTGAGACAACTTTCCATTCGCAAGGGCATCCATCCACCATTACCCTTTGTTTCCTGTTATAAAGCCAACCTTTTATCCAGTTTGCCACATTACCCTGAATGCCATGGGCTTCCACTTCCCTGACCAATCTGTCATGTGGGACCTTGTCAAATGCCTTGCTAAAATCCATGTACACAACATCCACTGCACTACCTTCATCAACTCTTCTTGTCACTCCCTCAAAGAATTCAATCAAATTTGTGAGGCAAGACCTTCCTTTAACAAATCCATGCTGACCATCCCTGACTAGTCCATGCCTTTCCACATGACAGTTAATCCTATCTCTCAGGATTGATTCTACTAATTTGCTCACCACCGATGTAAGACTAACTGGCCTATAATTGTTTGGCATTTCCTTTGATCCCTTTTTAAACAATGGAACTACGTTTGCATTTCTCCAGTCCTCCGGTACCTCCCCTGTATCTAGTGAAGATTGGAAAATCATCCTCAGAGCATCTGCTATCTCCTCCCTGACTTCCTTCAGCAGCCTTGGAAACAATCCATCTGACCCTGGCGACTTATCAACTTTCAAGGATTTCAGCCCTTCGAGTACTTCCTCTCTCTTTATGACTATCCCGTCCAATATCTTGCAGTGTTCCTCCTGGACTACTATATCTACATCCTACCTTTCCTCCCTTGTTCCTAAACACTCGCCAAATAGATTCTGTCCTTGATCCCTCTGGGATATCCTCTTTCTCCAGGACAGAAATGTTTTCCTTAATCAATACTGCCACCCCTCCCCCTTTTCTTCCTTCCCTATCTTTCCTGAACACTTTGTATCTAGGAATATTTAACACCCAGGCCTGTCCTTCTTTGGACCAGGTCTCTGTTATAGCCACAACTTCATATTTGCACATGGCAATCTGCGCCTGTAACTCACCAGTCTTATTTACTACACTCTGTGAATTCACATACATGCACAGTAACCCTAATCTAGAATAAAGGCAAAATACTGCGGATGCTTGAAATCTGAAACAAAAACAAAAAATGCTGGAAAAACTCAGCAGGTCTGACAGCATCTGTGGAGAGAAAGACAGAGTTAACATTTCAAGTCCGTATGACTTCTTCAGAGCTAAAGGGAAGTAGAAATATGGTGAAATATATACTGTTTCAGGGGGGTGGAACAGGTGAAGCTGGATAGAAGGCCAGTGATAGGTGGAGGCAAAGGAGAGATTGCAAAAGATGTCATAAACAAAAGGTCAAAGGGGTGTTAATGGTGGTGGTACTGGCTAAAAGAGGTGCTAATGGTGACATTAAGAGTGGAAAGCAGAATGTGATAATAGCCAGACCAGGGTGAGCGCTCTGGAAAGAACAACATCAACAAGTCACAGATGGCCCTAGTGGGGGTGGGGTAGGGGGAGGGGATGGTGGTGGGAAAAAAATTGAAAATAGGCTAAAAGGTGGGGATAAAACAATGAATAAAAATGGAAATAAATTTTTTTTAAAATAAAAATAAGTGGGGGGAAAAAAATGAATATTGAAAAAAGGGGATCAAAAAGGGGTGAGGATGGAGGAGAGAGTTCATGTTTTGAAGTTGTTGAACTCAATGTTAAGTCTGGAAGGCTGTAACGTGCCTAATCGGAAGATGAGGTGCTGTTCCTCCAGTTTGCGTTGAGCTTCACTGGACCATTGCTGCAGGCCAAGGACGGACATGTGGGCATGAGAGCAGGATGGTGTGTTGAAATGGCAACATTCTGAGATATCAGCTTTTGACTCTGTGAATCACCTTTTGACTCTGTGATGAGAGAGATACCACCTCAGTACTGAAAAACATCTGAAGTATTCTTTATAGAATGAAGGCAACACAGTTGACACTGCATGAAAGGAAAATGGAAAAAATTGGACAGTTGAAAGAAATGGTTTAGGGGAGGTTTTTGAAAGAGATTGGAAGTCGGCGATTTAGAGAGCTTTAAAGGGGAAATTCTGGAGTTAAAAATGACTTGCATTTATATAGACTTTTCACAACATGGGACATCTCAAAGTTCTTAACAGCAGATGAAGTACTTTTGAAGTGTAGTCAGTATTCTAATGTAGGAAGCATGACAGCCAATTTGTGCACAATGCGCTCGCACAAGCAGCAATATGGTAATGACTAGATGATCTGTTTGACGGGTACTGAAGATAACCGAGTGATCATGGAGGGAAAATCATAGGGAGATGTTAGGGCACTGCAGAAGCTACCAAGAACAATTAGGATGGTTTAGAATTGTGGGGAGTTGAATTTTGTTTACATTGTTGAAAAGAATGGAATGTTACAACAACAACTTGCATATAAATAGCACCTTTATTATAATAAAATGTTCCAAGACGTTTCACAGGAGCATTATAAAGAAAGATTTGACACCAAGCCACATAAGGAGATATTAGGGCAGATGGCCAAAATCTTAATAAAAGCTGCAGGTTTTAAAGAGCATCTTAAAGAAATTAAGAAAGGTAGAGGGCCAGAGATTTAGGGAGGGAATTCCAGAGTTTAGGGCCTAGACAGCAGAAGGCATGCCACCAATGGTGGAACAATCAAAATTGGGGATGCTGCACAAGCCAGAATTAGATGGGCAGATGTCTCAGAATGTTTTCCTGCTGGAGGAGATTACAGTGTATAAATAGACCATTTGACCTATCAAATTTCACTAGTGTTTTTTCTTGATGAGTCAACCTAATCCCACTTGCCTGCTCTTCGCCCATAACATTTTTTTGGCATCTATCAAATTCTCTATTTTAAAGTAGTCTGTAGGTACTGAACTTTAAGAAAACATTCTGGTAAAGTTTTTCAACATGACAGGATGTCCTATATGCAAAGGATTGAGAGAAGCCAGAATTCATGTCTTTAAAATGAAAGGCATTTTTAAATGCACATTTAGCTTATATTGGGATTGGAGAGTTACAGGCAATGAATCCAAAAAAAAGGGAAAGTGTCAATGAAACCAGGACCTCAACTTTCAGGATGGCAGGAGCTTGGCCCCTGCCTTCTGAGGAACATATCCTCACCTACTCCAGCAGCCCCGATGCCAATTTACACTCTAACGAACATTGATTGGCCTAAGGTGGGACTTCCTTTCGAGTAAAGGTGGAAGTCCCAGAGAGCAGGCTGGCCAATCATACTAGCCAGCCGCTTTCCAGGCCGGAAGAGGCACTGTAGGGAGCTGCTTAGAACTAAGTCCCGGGACACAGAGGACAGGTAAGTGGCAGGGGTACCAGGTGGGAAGGTTAGGCAACGTTTGGAGGGTTCGCCAGGGCGTCAATCGAGGTCTCAGGAATAGGCTGGGTGGGAAGTGAGGGCCAGAGGTCACCAGACTCTGAGGGAAGGGTGCCGCCAGTCAGAAGGGGCCTTCTGATGGAGGCACTCCTCCACTTCCCATCGAGATCAAACTCAGTTTATTTCCGGCCTTCCTCCACTGAGCTGCCATCAGCCCACCAGCCTAAAATTGAGGTTGGGCGGGAAAACGCCCTGGGCCACTTAATGGCTGTGATTGGAGCAAGGGTGGACTTCCTGTTTGAGGCCCTGACAGCCCCACCATAAAATCGCTACCAGGTTGGGGTGGGCGGGAACCCAGAGGGAATCCCATCCATTCAATTTAATGCTACACCCCCCCCAACTTCCATCACCTCAGAACCCACTGGTGGGAGGGAGCATAAAATTCTGGCCCAGGAGTTAGATGTTGTTCCTTCTAGTAGTGGAAGATATAAAAATAAGCTAACAAATGCTGTGTAGATTAAAAAGAAACTGGACAAATATTTGAGTAAGAAAATACCTGTTGTATAGAATTCCAATTGTCCAACCTCCTTTCACTTCATTCAGCATATAGGGACAAATTTTCACAGTGTCAGGAAGTCTCCACAGACCTTTAAAAATGGTGAGGGGGACTGAAATGTGGAAAACCTGCCCCCATTTCTGGCAGATCAATTTTTTGCCAGCATGGGGCAGGCATGAATCACAGAGGAGGGAAACCCAAACTCAACAGGGCCATTTGAAGTTAGTGCTGAGTTCAAACAGATTCCATTTTGGCTCTTGCAAGGGTCGTAATATGCAGTGTGGGAGTCTCACTTTATGGAGAACATGCTTGAAGAGTGGGTAAGACCTCTTTAAGTGTCATGATCTGAATTTTTTAAATCGCCCACTCTTTAAACAAAATAGATCACACTGAAGCTGTTAGTGAGACTTTAAAAAAAACTCTCTGGACAACACTATCTAGTCATACAGTTTCAACAGAGGTTTTTGTTAATATTTCCCCAAGGGCTATTATTATGTCATTATGGTGCTTGGCTGAGTTTCAGAAGCTACAAATTATTTGAACAGGCAGTCCTGAGTTCACAGTTTGAATGACAGTTTAAATAGACAATTAAAGGATTAGCTTTCTTTGATGTGGGGTCTGAATAGAAGTTTGTTTGTTTTTATAAGAGATTAACCACCTGAGGAGACTTAAAAAGCTTTGAATGGGTTCCTTGAATGGGAGTTTTTTTCCACTACCAAGTATGTAGGAGTGAGAGCTGTATTATATTATTAGAAGTTTATTTTTCTTTCATCTCCACATGGCATCTGAGGTCTGTCCATGGTACATACTGGATAAGTGGCTTTGGAGGTGGCATGGGGCTTGGGTGGCGGGGGCATGAGTTAACATGGAGTAGGCATTGGGGTATGAAGTGCCATGGGAGTGATTGGGGGCATGGGTTGGCATGGAAATGGCATGAGGGGGTGATGGGGTGTGAGGGGTTAGGGCTACAGGGCCTAACAGCTTCTAAAACAACTGGGACGAAGTGCTAGGGAACCATGGCGGGCCCACCTCAGCACTCGCAAGTCCCCGTGGCTGCCTAGGATCTGCTTCTGGAATCAGTGGGCCTGACTGGATCCCACCCTTGCCTCCTTGGAGCAAAAATTAGATATAATGGGGCCCTTTACACCCTTTAAGTCGAGAAATTTCCTGACTCAAGCACCTGACTCATTACCTGACTCGGTAGCAAAAATCTGGCCCACAAAGTTCCAATGGACCAAAACCTTTCTGTTTACTCTGATTGTACAATATTCTAAAGTCAAGCCTTATGTCTGAGTGCCTCATTTGAGCAGAAATGTTCTGTAGTTGTCTGGTTTTGATACTCATTACAGTTCACAAATTATCAAGCTCTAGCCGAATTTACATGTCAAATATGTTTGATTTTTTTCAGTGCAAGTTAGACTGAATGAATGATTCAATAGATTCACAAATTAGTTATTATGTCTACAATTTATGGAAATTCTGAGAGCACTAGGGGAATGGCTGCATATGGTGTTTCTTAAGATGTGTTGGAAGATATGCTGCTTTATGAGACAAAGTATTATGTCATGTAAAATACAATATTGTATTCTGCAGTTAAAGTAGAGCTGTGAAGGACCACAATGTCTATTTGCTGGGTGATTTGTTCATGGCATGTGAGTAGCACTGGCAAGGCCAGCATTTGTACCCATCCCTAATCGCCCTTGAGAACCGCTGCAGTCCATGTGGTGCAGGTACACCCACAGAAAGGTGTTCCAGGTTTTTGACTCAGCGACAGTGATATTGTTCCAGTCAGGATGGTGAGTGACTGGGAGGGGAACTTGCAGGTGGTGGTGTTCCCATGAGTCTACTGCTGGTGTCTTTCTAGCTGGTAGAGATCACGGGTTTGGAAGGTGCTGTTGATATATAGGAGGGATATATTCTTCAGTGTAGGCAATTCAGAGAAGGCCCACTAGGTTGATTCTTGGGATGAAGGGATTTGGCTTAAGAGTCAAGTTTCAGCCAGTTGTGGCCATTTTCATTGGAGTTTAGAAGCATGAGAGATGATCTTTTAGAAATGTAAAAGATTCTGAGTGGCCTTGACATGGGTAGATGCAGAGAGGATGTTTCTCCTCATCGGGGAATCTACTACTAGGGGGCCCAGTTTCAAAATAAAAGGTTGCCCATTTAAAATGGAGATGAGGATGAATTTCTTTTCTCAGAGGAGCATTAACCTTTGGAATTCTCTACCCCAGAGATAATGGAGGCTGGGTTATTGAATATGTTCAAGGCAGAGTTAGACAGATTTTTGAACTATAAGGGAGTCTTAAAGGTTATAGGGAGCAGGCAGAAAAGTGTCATTACAGCCACAATCAGATCAGCCATGATCTTATTAAATGGCAGAGCAGGCTCGAGGGGCCAAATGGCCTACTTCTGTTTCTATTTCTTATGCTCTTATGTTCTTATTATATGCCACTTATCAGCTCAAGTCTAAATGTTGTCTAGGACTTGCTGCAGAGATTGTTTCAGTACCTGAGGAGTTGTGAATTATATCAGCACTGTGCAACCATCAGCGAACATTCCCACTCCTGACATTATGATGGAGGGAGGGTCATTGATGAAGTAGCTGAAGATATTTGGGCCTAAAACATTACCCTAAGGAACTCCTGCAGCGATATCCAAGGGCTGAGTTGATTGCCCTCCAACAACCGTAACCAGCTTCCTTTGTGCTAGGGATGACTCCAGCTAATGGATAAGTTCCCGTTGACTTCAGTTTTGCTAGGACTTCTTGATGCCAAACTCAGTCAAATGCTGCCTTCATGTCAAAGGCAATCACCCTCACCTCAATCCTGGAATTTAGTTATTATGCCCATGTTTGGAGTAAAGTTATAATGAGTTCTGGAACCGAGTGGCCCTAGTGGAACCCAAACTGAGCATTTGTGAGTAGGTTATTACTGAGTCAGTGCTGCTTACTATCAATGACATCTTCCATCACTTTGCTGATGTTTGAGAGTAGACTGGTGGGGTGGTAATTGGCCAGATTGGGCAGGACATTGTTGGTTAGATGCCTGTGTTGTAGCTGTAGTGGAACAGCTTGGCTAGGGGCACAATTAGTTCAGGGACACATAGAAACTAGGAGTAGGCCATTCAGCCCTTCGAGCCTGCTCTGCCATTCATTATGATCATGGCTGATCATCCAACTCAATAGCCTGCTCCCACTTTCTCCCCATACCCTTTGATCCCTTTCACCCCAAGAGCTATATCTAACTCCTTCTTGAAAACATACAATGTTTTGGTCGCAACTACTTTCTGTGGTAACGAATTCCACAGGCTCACCACTCTCTGGGTGAAGAAATTTCTCATCTCAGTTCTAAATGGTCTACTCCATATCCTCAGACTGTGACCACTGGTTCTGGACTGCCCCACCATTGGGAACATCCTTTCTGCATCTACCCTGTCTAGTCCTGTTAGAATTTTATAGGTTTCTATGAGATCCCCCCTCATTCTTCTGAACTCCAGCGAATGTAATCCTAATCGACTCAATCTCTCCTCATATGTCAGTCCCGCCATCCCAGGAATCAGTCGGTAAACCTTCGCTGCACTCCCTCTATTGCAAGTACATCCTTCCTCAGATAAGGAGACCAAAACAGCACGCAGTATTCCAGGTGTGGTCTCACCAAGGCCCTGCACAATTGCAGCAAGACATCCCTGTTCCTGTACTCGAATCCTCTGGCTATGAAGGCCAACATACTATCTGCCTTCTTTACTGCCTGCTGCACCTGCATGCTTACCTTCAGCGACTGGTGTACAAGGACACCCAGGTCTCGTTGCACATTCCCCTCTCTCAATTTATAGCCATTCAGACAATAACCTGCCTTCCTGTTTTTGCTACCAAAATGGATAACCTCACATTTATCCACATTATACTGCATCTGCCATGCATTTGCCCACTCACTCAATTTGTCCAAATCACACTGAAGTATCTCTGTATCCTCCTCAAAGCTCACCCTCCCACCCAGCTTTGTGTCATCTGCAAATGTGGAGATACTACATTTAATTCCCTCATCTAAATCATTAATATATGATGTGAATAACTGGGGTCCCAGTACCGATCCCTGCAGTACCCCAATAGTCACTGCCCGCCATTTGGAAAAAGACCCATTTATTCCTACTCTTTGTTTCCTGTCTGCCAACCAGTTTTCTATCCATCTCAATACACTACCCCCAATCCCATGCGCTTTAATTTTACACGCCAATCTTTTATGTGGGACTTTGTCGAAAGCCTTCTGAAAGTCCAAATAAACCTTATCCACTGGCCCCCCCCTCATCAACTCTACTAGTTACATTCTTGAAAAATTCCAGTAGATTTGTCAAGCATGATTTCCCTTTCATAAATCCATGCTGACTCTGTCCGATTCTGCCACTGTTTTCCACGTGCTCTGCTATTAAATCTTTTATAATGGACTCTAGAATTTTCCCCACTACTGACGTCAGGCTGACTGGTCTATAATTCCCTGTTTTCTATCTGCCTCCCTTTTTAACTAGTGGGGTTACATTAGCTACCCTCCAATCTGTAGGGACTGTTCCAGAGTCTATAGAATCTCGGAAGATGACCACCAATGCATCCACTATTTCTGGGGCCACTTCCTTAAGTACTCTGGGATGTAGATTATCAGGCTCCGGGGATTTATCAGCCTTCAATCCCATCAATTTCCCCAACACCATTTCCCTACTAATACTGATTTCTTTCAGTTCCTCCCTCTCACTAAACCCTGTGTTCCCCAACATTTCTGGTATGTTATTAGTGTCCTCCTTTGTGAAGACAAAACCAAAGTATGTATTTAGTTGGTCAGCCATTTCTTTGTTCCCCATTATAAATTCCCCTGTTTCTGACTGCAATGGACCTACATTTGTCTTCACCAATCTTTTTCTCTTCACAAACCTATAGAAACTTTTACAGTCAGTTTTTATGTTCCCTGCAAGCTTACTCTCATACTCTAGTTTCCCCTTCTTAATCAATCCCTTGGTCCTCCTTTGCTGAATTCTAAACTGCTCCCAATCCTCGGGTCTGTTGTTTTTTCTGGCCAACTTGTATGCCTCTTCCTTGCATCTAATACTATCTCTAATTTCCCTTGTAAGCCATGGTTTGGCCACCTTTCCTGTTTTACTTTTGCGCCAGACAGGAATAAACAATTGTTGCAGTTCACCCATGCTCTCTTTGAATGTTTGCCATTGCCTATCCATCGTCATCCCTTTAAGTAACGTTTCCCAATCCATCATAGCCAACTCGTGCCTCATACCATCGTAGTTTCCTTTATTAAGATTCAAGGACCCAAGTCTCAGAATCAACTACGTCACTCTCCAACTTGATGAAGAATTCTATCATATTTTGGTCACTCATCCCCAAGGGGCCTCGCACAACTAGATTGCCAATTATTCCTTTCTCATTACACAATACCCAGTCGAGGATGGCCTGTTCTCTCGTTGGTTCCTCAATGTATTGGTCCAGAAAAAAAAACCCATGTACACTCCAGGAATTCCTCCTCTACGGTATTGTTACTAATTTGATTTGCCCAATCTATATGCATATTAAAGTCACCCATAATTACAGATGTTCCTTTATTACATGCGTCTCTAATTTCCTGTTTAATGCCATTCCCAACATCACCACTACAGTTTGGGGGTCTGTATACAACCCCCACTAACGTTTTTACGTTTTAAGTCTCCCATACTACATAAAAGCAAAATACTGCGGATGCTGGAAATCTGAAACAAAAACAAAAATTGCTGGAAAGACTCAGCAGGTCCGACATCATCTGTGGAGAGAAAGACAGAATTAACGTTTCAACTCCGATGTGGACTTGAAATGTTAACTCTGCCTTTCTCTCCACAGATGATGTCAGATCTGCTGAGTTCTTCCAGCAATTTTTGTTTTTGTTCTCCCATTCTACAACCAGGATGTTGATAGGATCTATAGTCTTTGCTGTATCCATGTCTTCAGCTATTTCTTGATATCATGCGGAATGAATCAAATTGGCTGTGATGCTGGGTATCTCAGGAGGAGGCTGAGATGGATGAACCACTTGGCACTTCAGCCAGTTTGCAAATGCTTCAGCCTTGCCTTTTGCAATGAGGTGCTGGGCTTTCCCCATCATTGAGGATGGGGATGTTTATGGAACCTCCTTCTCAGATTAGTTGTTTAATTGTCCATCACCATTCACAACTAGATGTACTGCAGAGCTTAGATCTGATTCATTGTTTGTGGGATTATCTACCTGTTCCACTGTTTAGCATGCATGTAGTCCAGTGTTGTAGCTTCATCAGATTGGCGCCCCATATAAAAGCATACTTGATGCAGCTCCTGGAATGCTCTCCTGCATTCCTCATTGAACCAGGGTTGGTCCCCTGGCTTCATTCAGCATTTAATTACGATTCATGTTGCAACTCAGAAACCTGGTTTTGCTTACTAGTTTTTGACAGAAACAGCTTGCATTTATGTAATGCCTTTCACATCCACAAGACATCTGAAAGGTCTTTATTGTCAATGGATTGCTTTTGAAGTCAGTTATGACATAGGTAAATGCAGCATCTAATTTGTGCACAGCAAGTTCCCACAAGGGCAATGAGATGAATGATCAGTTAATTTTCTTTGGTGTTAGATTAAGAGTTAAATGTTGGTATGGGGAACTTTCTGCTCCTCTGTTTGAACTGATCTAAACTGTTTGAACTAATCTTTTGCATTCACCTAAATAGACAGATGGGGCCTCTGTTTAATGTGTCACAAAGTAGTTGCCCCTCATTGCTACATTGAAGTGTCAGTCTAGATTATATTTATTTCTTGGAGTGAGCTTTTAACTGACACAGTGACAACAGTGTTACCTCTGAGCCAAGCCAAGGTCAATTAAGCCTAGCTGTGAACACAAGGATAAATGTGAGGAAGATGCCTGAGCAAAAAAAATGATAGCAACTGCCAGCTTCTGCAGCTGTACACACAATGTCACTCTTCCATTCCAGTCTTCTGTGCAGTTTACAATCTCAAATTTGGCACTGTATGTGGTTTTTGACCTTGCTGTGCAAATGCAGAATCCAGCTGTACTACACAAAAGATCGGCTAGTCACAGATTTCTTATAGGAGCACACACTGTCACTGCACATGTGTTGTTATGCCCAGGTTGAGCCCTGACTCAACATCCTCCTTGCACACCATATTCCAAAAGTCAGGAGCCTCTAATTTCCATTTCTCCTCCTTATACAGAAGTGCCAACTGTCCACAAACCCGCGTTCCACAGTGCATAATATATTTCTTTTCGTTGAGATAGTCATAAGGAAGGGAATTGGGTAATTGTGAATTGGATACTTGCTTTACACCCAGCCTCATTTTCTTCTCTATTGAAGTCAACCCCATAATTCTTTCTAATGGTTTGAATATGAGTTTCAAATTGAGACTGTCACTTTAAATTTTTTAAAGAAAAGCTCAACTTGAAAGAATCGTGAGAGGATCAAGAGCGAGAGGGCACAGATTTAAAATGATTTTCAAAAGAAGCAAATGTGACGTGAGAAAAAACTTTTTCACATAATGAGTGGTTCGGGTCTGGAATGCACTGCCTGGAATTGTGGTGGAGGCAGGTTCAATCAAGGCATTCAAGAGGGCATTAGATGATGATTTGAACAGAAACAACGTGCAGAGGTACGGGGAAAAGGCAGGGCAATAGCACTAGGTCATAATACTCATTTGGGGAGCTGGTGCAGACACGATAGTCCGAATGGCCTTTTGTGCTGTTAAAATTCTGTGATTCTGTGAAATGAAACTATAATTGTGCTGCTGAAACTGCCATTACAGAAATACGATAGCCTTGAAAAGCTTGCAATCAGTAAAACATTTGGTGTATGGAGCAAGATTTGATTTTTTTTCTTAAATTTAATTTCACATTTTTTAAGATCGTTTTGAAAAATCCACTTAATAAAAATCCACTAAAATTCCATGTGGCAGAGCATCTAAAAATAAATGCTAAGATGCTCCGTCCTCAACTCCACCAAGGTTTGTGGCGGTCAATGGTGGGTACCTGAACCACTAAGGATCACATTTTGGGTGTAAAGACACGTGGACCCCAGGCAGTTCGCACATCCAAGCCAGAGCAGTTCGCAAGGCATACTTACTCCAACCACTCCTACTGAAGACTGAGGACACTAGAACTCTAGTGTTCAGGGTCCCTTTGCCTTATACTGATGACCACGTTTGAGACAGGCAGAGGCTTTGCCCACCCAAAAGTCCACCTTGGAAACTTCAGCGCTAAGTTGGAATCTGGAATGGCTATGGATTTTCAGCATTTTTTATTTTCAGCACATCTCCATGCCTGGACACTAGCCACAGAAAACTCTTCTGTGAGAGGCCAGTAGCAGTAGCAAAGACCACCAACCATGGAAAATATCATAAGGTAAGTAAAAACCAAAAACAGCAGTCAGGAGACCTCAAGGCTCAACAAACAATAGGGAACACGAAAAAAGGCCCTACTTACCTTTTGAGACCTCCCTTCCTTTGTCCCTTGCTCCCTCAGATTCTTCAGTCTGAGAGGGACCAGATACAAGGCCAACATCCATTTCCTCTGGCATTTCTCAAAATGGGCACCTTCAGGGGGAGAAAAATGAGACAGCAGAGCCTGGAATTCTCCTTGCTATCTCATTATCATGCTAACCATTTGTTGGTAATGTCTTCCCTAAGCACACTGGTATGGAAGACCATGAGTGATCAAGGCAACTCACCCACATGTGGCCATTAATTTTTAAATAAATATATCAAGCAAACATCTGAAAGGAGACCCAATTTTTGAGTGAAGAATGTGGCCAATTATCAATTTGTAAGGGAATCCAGAACAAGGGAGCCTATACCTAAAAGTAAAGCTAGCAGAAATCTGGACCTCTTTTCCCCAGAAACTGGTTAAAGCTAGGTCAGTTGAAAATTTCAAAACCACAATTGATAGATTTTTCTTATCAATAGTTATGGCTTAGCACGCCATTAAAAAAGCCTTATAAGCCCCCAAAAAAGTTATGCCTTGTTAAATAGTGATCTCTTTCTTGTTTGTCCTTCAAGGCAAAGATGACCATGTCCATCATCTGGAGTGTTTAGTCATGTTCTGGTAGCTACATAGTTGACTGCTAAGGCCGGTCTGCACCCAGTTCAATCATGCCTCAGTTCCAGCCTCTTAACTACACCTACAATTGTACTACTTCGAATTATGTATTCCATTTCCTGCCCCAGCCATTCTTTCATCTCACTGAAAGACTGATAATGTAGTACCATATTAGGTCCTTTTTGAATTAAGACACCTGAAGCTTATTTCACATAGAATCCTTACAGCCAACTGAGGAACCTTTCGTCAGTCAGGGCTGGATTGAAACACAGGTTCCAGAGGTGGAAGGCAACTGTCTCACTCATTGCAGTATTCAACCCCTTCATCCACTGGGCCGGATTTTGCAGTTGTAATGACAGCAAAACTGTTAGCATCATTGTCATTACCCTGTGAAACTGACATCAATGTCTGGCGTCTGCACTTGCGCAGTTAAACACAGAAACCCAGAAGATGCTATCAATGATTCCTTAAGCAATTGCTCTTCCACAGGGTGTGCTGTTGAAGTCTCCACAGACAGAAATCTTTAGAAATCACTGAACTGATAAGAATTTACCTCCTTATGCTCTAATGTCACTGTTCTATAAAGCAATAATCCTGCCACTCTGCTCTACGGATGCGAGACTTAGACTTTGTGTCAAGAAGCACAACTACTTTCACATGAGCTGCCTTTGGAAGCTTCTGTAAGTCAGATGACAGGACAAAATACCAGACACGGAGGTGCTCATTGAGCTGCCATGCCAAGCAACCATAATATATTGAAACAGTCACAACTGAGTTGGGCTGGTCACGTAACCAGAATGCCTGACACTCGCTTACCAAAGTGAATTTTCTATGGAGAGCTTAAGTCTAGGGTGCAGTCTCGTGGTGGTCAAAGGAAGCACTACAAGGACACTCTGAGGGCTTCACTTAACAGTTTTGATATTGATTTCAAGTTCTGGGAGAAGCTCCCCCAGGATTGCTGAACCTGGCGCAACCACATAATAATAGAATCTTCCTTAGAAAGCAAGCACAAATCAGAGGCAGAGAGAAAATGCAAGGAGAGAAAATTCTGAGCAACTCATACAAAATTTAATCATCTGCGGTATCCTGTACTGTTTGCAGCAGAATCTTCTGGGTGCAGATCAGCCTTAGCAATCACCTATCTACCTACCGGATCACTACTAAACACTCCAGATGATGAATATGGTCATTTTTGCCTTGAATGATAAACAAGAAAGAGATCACTGTTTAACAAGGCATAACCTTTGTGGCGGGGTGGGGGGGGGCTTATGAGGTTTTTTTTATGGCATACTAAGCCATAACTTTTGCAATTGGTCTCAGAGTCTGTTGGCTAAGGATGGGGTGAGGATCAACCTCTGTCAGTAGGTCAAGGTTTTCACTTCACCTTACCCTTGCTGAAACATGTGTCTCCCTGTAAGGCAATGTGGAATAGGTATTGATTTAGCTGTGATAGGTTATGAGGACTGGATCTAGTTGGTGTAGGTATAGCCACAGTGCTGTTAGGAAGGCAGTTCCAGGATTTTGACCCAACAACAGTAAAGGAACGGCAATATAGTTCCAAGTCAGGATCCTGTGTGGCTTGGAGGAGAATTTGCAAGTGATGATGGTGTCATGCATCTGCTGCCCTTGTCCTTCTAGATGGTAGAGGTTCCTGTCAGAGGAGCCTTGTTGAGTTCCTGCAGTGCATCTTGTAGACAGTACACACTGCTGCCACTGTCTGCTGGTGGCAGAGGGAATGAATGTTTAGTGCTGTGCTGTGGGATCTTTAACATTCAACTGAGAGGGAATACAGGGCCTTAGATTAATGTCTTATCTGAAAGATAGTATCTCTGGCAGTGCAGTGCTCCCTCAGTACTGCACTGTAGTGTCAATCTACATTATATGTTCAAGTCTCTAAGTGGTGACTTGAACCTACAGCTTTCTGACTTGGATGCATGAAGTGCTACTACTGAACTATGGCTGACACTATTTCCCTCCTCCCCTTCCCTCAACCAAACCAGGTAGCACCACCTTCATGTCTGAGATTATCTAACTCAGTGCAGATTAAGGATCAAAATTGGCATTTTATTCAAACGTATTGCTCAGATCAACAAAGGTCATTGCCTATTGCTGAAAAGAGAGACATGCCTAAGCTTTTTGTCTTGCAATCATCAGAACACAAGAATACCAATATAAGGGGGAAAACAATAATTTATACTGTATTTGAAGAGAGTGCTGATTGGTTGGCAAGTGGCTTTGCCATGGGGAATGCACCATTGATGGTGACTGACAGTTAACTGCCAAACATTGTTTGAATTTTAAACCAGGCAGCTTGACCCTGATTGGTCAAGGCATTGCCCTGAGGAATGAGCCAGCTAATGGCTGTCACTTATTTTGATTAGCTGAAACAGGCACAACGTATGTGCATGGTCTTTCTGTCTGCAAAGAACAGGGCCCTGTGCATTAATATATGTAGCTTCCAGTACCTGCAAATGCATTATATTGCAGGCCTGACTGACAATCTTAAATTGGTTGTCAGCGCAATTCTTAGCACATTGAGGATTATTTAGCAAACATCGAGTTGTGGAATCACATCTAATGTTGGACACTGTGTTTTGAGTTTTGCAAGCATGAGCTGGTTGGGTATGGTCTCTAACCTTTGTTGCAAAGAGCGGCCGGGACATGCTGTTTGATATAACCTGCCAGTCTCTGGGACATACGGCCTACACACCTAGCATCACACTGGTGCTGAAATTCATATACCACATTATTTGTTTGTGTGATAGGCAGAACGTCTTTTTGGCTTGATGGCAGCGCCCTGTTAGTGGTGAATACCGCTCTTGTTGCTGCATAGTAGCAATGTGAAACAACTAGCTTCACCTGTTGCTCAAATTTTTGAGATACCTTGCCCATCCAGGTTAATCTGAGGTAGACTGGGCATTTTTCAAGGCCAAAAGTGACAGCCTTTGACCTGTTCATGAGTTTCTGTGATATACAGCGTGAAATGATCTGATCAGGGTAACCATTATCCTGCAGTATGCTTTGCTGTGCTCCCCTTCAGCATCAAGTTTGCGTGGTGAGCAAATGGCTCGGGCCCTATTTACAAGGTTGCCGATAAGACCAATCTTAAAACGGGTGGAACTGTAAGAATCCCAACGTGTATATTCACCAGTGAAGGTAGGCATGTGGTAGACCGTGGTAGAGAATCCCCTGGCCAATTTCTCAACCGGTATGTCAAGGTAGGGGAGTTCATTTGAATGCTCCATTTTATAGGTGAATTTGAGTGCAGGTTGGAGCCCATTAAGGCATGTAGGGAAATTTCATGCTGACTCATGAATGGGCCTAAGGCCGTCACATTCGGCCCTGAAAAATGCCCATTCTACCTCAGATTACCCTGGTAGGGCAAGGTATCTCAAAAGTTTGAGCAACAGGCGAAGCTAGCTGTTTCACGCTGCTACTATGCAGTAGTAACGCTAGTGGTATTCGCCACTAACAGGATGCTGCCGTCAAACCAAAAAGACGTTCTGCCTATCACACAAATGAGTAATGTGGTGTATGAATTTCAGTGCCAGTGTGATGCTAGGTATGTAGGCTGTACATCCCAAAGACTGGCAGATCATATCAAACAGCATGCCCCAGCTGCAGTTCGCAATGAGCAGGGTACAGTCCATACCCAACCAACCCATGCTTGCAAAACTCAAAACACAGTGTCCAATATTAGATGTGATTCCTCAATTGGACAACATTTCCTTAATAATCCTCAATGTGCTAAGAATTACGCTAATAACCAATTTAAGATTGTCAGTCAGGCTCGCAATGTGGCACACTTGTGTATACTGGAAGCTACGTATGTTAATACACAGGGCCCTGTTCTTTTCAGACAGAAAGAACATGTACACACATTGTGCCTGTTTCAGCCAACAAAATAAGTGACAGCCATTAGCTGACTTATTCCTCAGGGCAATGCTTTGACCAATCAGGGCCAAGCTGCCTGGCTTAAATTTCAAACAATGCTTGGCAGTTAACTGTCAGTCACGTCAGTGGTGCATTCTCCATGGCAACGCCATTTGCCAAAACCAATCAACATTCTCTTCACATACAATATAAATTGTTGTTTTCCCCCTTATATTGGTATTCTTGCAAGTGTCCCGATGAGCGCAAGATGAAAAACTTAGACATGTCTCTTTTCTCAGCAATACAGGGGATGCGATGGCATGGTGGTATTGTCACTGGACTGGTAACCCAGAGACTCAGGGTAATGCTCTGGGGACCTGGGTTCAAGTCCCATCATTACAGATGGTGGAATTTGAATTTAATAAAAATAAATCTGGAATTAAAAGTCTGATGATGACCATGAAACCATTGTCAATTGTCATAAAAACCAACCTGGTTCACTGATGTCCTTTAGGGAAGGAAATCTGCTGTCCTTACCTGGTATGGCCTACATGTAATTCCAGACCTACAGCAATGTGGTTGATTCTTAAATGCCCTGTGAACAAGGGCAATTAGGAATGGGCAATAACTGCTGGCCTAGCCAGTGACAACCATATCCCATGAACAAATAAAAAAACTCAAGTTCTGTACTACCAATTGATGAAAGGCATTTGCCAGCTTAATGGAAGCCTTGTAATGTGTTTTAGCTTTAAAACATTCATAATTAGTATTCATTCTTTGCAAACTATTAGCTAGTGGCCTTCAAACTTTTCTGTCAGGCAGGACCACAAATACTGACAACCATCTCCACTTATTGACACAACTCTGGGAAAACTGTGCAAGCAACTGACACACAGGTGGGACCACTTTACCAGTAAATACACTCCTAGCCAACCTTTTTCTGAACTTCTTATCAAAGAAAGTATTAGCTACCCAAAAGAAAAACAATGCATCAATACTTGGGAGCTAAGCAAGCACAGAAAACAAATAAATGCAGAACTCTTGAGACAGCCCTAAATGGACAGAACTCAGCTGATCTCATGAATCTCATGGCATCTTCTTTGGAACCCCATTTGACAACCTATGCTTAAAATATTTGAAAAGTTTTAAAGAATATATTCAGTATTCCATGACTCTGACTGCAGGCTCCAGATGTCCCTAACCTGGTCAAAGCATGATTGAAAGCATTTTGTCAATGCTATGTCAATCTAAGTTTCTGCAAACTAAACTATCTGAACTAATACTTAGTTTGAGTTGCGTGGGATCTAATCCATGCCTCAGGCACTTGGATAGTTGCTCATTATTAGTACCAGTCACTCAGTGGGTAAAAACAGGAAGAAAGTCTCACCACTTGATTTTGTAGCAGTAGGGGAGGAGGAGCACATATAAAACAATGGCGTATTCAATTCTCTGTGACATACGTTCATTTACTTCAACAAATCAGTGACTTGGAATCTGTTTTTCATTTCACTGCAATGATTGTGATAGTTCTAAGAGGGTAAATTCAGGAGCTGCCATCATATTTTTATCTTACTTGTGGTCCCCTTTATTATCCTGTTGAGAATGTAAGAAAGCGGAGAATGAAGAAAGGCCATTCATCCCACTGATAGCACTGCTTCCACAAACCATAGACAATCTACTCAGTCATGGATTCTGCCACTCCTAAAGTTCTGAAGAAATACTAAAATACATGAAAAAGTCAAGAACAGGAGAATGCCTTTCATTCAATCAAAACCCATCTCTTGAGTATTCCAATTCACCTCTATTCTTATCCTTCAGGATTGCAACTCACCTCTATCTTTATCCTTGAGTATTCCAACTCACCAAAATAGAGTCAAACTTTATTTTGAACTCATTCAGCATCTTTCCAGCATCTTTCCAGCTGCCTTGCATCATAGATTATTATAAGCAGTAGTCACCCTTTGAGTAAAGAGTTTTTCTCAAAATCTGCTCTTAATTTACTTTACACTTATTTAAATTTATCTGCCCTTGTGCTTATTCTAAAAAAGCTTCTCATTGACCTCCAAGAGTCCCCATTTTCCTTTTTAGACAATCCCTTGGGATTGCAGATGACATGCTTCCACTCTGGTTCAGTGGGTTCTGCGATGGCTGATAAGTTAAATGCACGATCTGCAGACTCTGCCACATGCTGGGCAGGTGGAGCTTTAAGGATTGGACAGATGAGGTGTTTGGAGGTTTGTGTGCTCTTTTCGATCTCTCGACTTCGCTGCTGCGTGCTCCTGACGAAGTCTCTCGATGTGTTTTGCGCCTTCCCTAATAAACCTTCTCTATTTTGGTCGGTCATGAGCCAGGGACTCTCATGTGGCAACAGGGATGTTTGATCTCTTTAGGGATACTTTGAAAACATTTCTAAAGCATTTACGCTTTCCTCCTGGGAATATCCTTCCATGATCGAGTTCCAGGTAGGACAGTTGCTTCAGGGGTCTGGTGTCAGGCATACAAGTGACATCCACCCCCCTCCATCAGCCTGGCTCCCAAACAGTGGAGACAACAGAAGCAATGCCACAAGAAAATTAACATCAAAGGCCTTAAAGATCCCACCAAGGTGGCCCTTCTCAGCCAGCACCTTACTAACCAACCTCTCAGTCTCCAGGCACCAGAAGCTACGGTGTGCCCATAGTGCCTGGTCGACACTAAAGTCCACCATAACAAGCACCTGTGAAGAGGTCCTTGGTTTTTTTTACCAGGAAACATCATGACTGGTTTGACATAAATGACCAAGAGATACAGGACCTAATAAAGCCTAAGCACAGAGCTTTGAATAACTGGAAAATTCACCACATCTCAAGAGAAAAGCAGCAGTCCTACAGGTAGCTGAAGGCAGTGGTACAGCACAAAACCTGCAACATAAAGAACAAATAGTGGGTAGAAAGAATGCAGGAGATCCAACAACTTGCAGACATCAATGACATATGCAATTCCTTCAGCACTGTCAAGACAATCTATGGGAGAAGCACTCAAGGGCCCACCCCGTAAAGTGCCAAGCTGGGAGGGGAGCTCTTTAAGGATAGTAGGCAGTCAGTGCTTACTGAAGAGAACATTTTGAAGAACTCCTCAACCGAGACTCTGTCTTCGATTTGTATGTCCTCAACTCCATTCATCAATAGGAACGTAGGAACAGGAGTAGGCCATTTGGCCTGTCAAGCCTCCTCTGCCATTCAATTAGTTCATGGCTGATCATCTCCCTCAACACCACTTTCCTACACTATCCCCATATCCCTTGATGTCATTAGCATCCAGAAACCTATCAATTTCAGTATTGAACATGCTCAATGATGGAACTTTCACAGCCCTCTGGGGTAGAGAATTCCAAAGATTCACCACCCCCTTAGTGAAGAAATTTCACCTCCTCTCAGTCCTAAATGGACTTCCCAATATTCTGAGACTGTGTCCCCTGGTTCTAGGCCCACCAGGGGAAACATCCTATTTACATCTATCCCATCAGCTCAGCCTCAGCGCTACCCCTGTCCTAAGCGAAGTTGAAAAAGCAATTCAACAGCTGAAAAACAACAAGGCTGCTGGAGCTGATGGAATCCCTGCCAAAATTCTGAAATACAGAGGAGATAGACTCCTGGCACTGCAGCACATTTGGGAATAGGAGTGCATGCCAGGAGATCTCAGGGATCCTGTGACCTTGACTATATTCAAGAAGGGAGACAAGTCCGATTGAGGTAACTACAGAGTCTCCTTGCTGTCAACTACAGGGAAGATTATTACGAGGATCCTCCTCAGTCATCTACTCCCAGTGATCGAAAAGCAACTTGCAGAGTTGCAGTGTGTTTTTTGCCCTTCGAGAGGCACCACAGAAATGATATTCATTGCACAGCTGATTCAAGAAAGTTGCAAGGAACAGTAGCAACTGCTGTACATGGCCTTTTTCAACTTTACGAAAGCCTGTGACTCTGTCAACCATGAAGGCTTATGGAGTATCCTCCTCAAATTTGGCTGCCCTCAGAAATTTGCCAACATCTTCCATCTATTCCACGATGACATGCAAGTTGTGATTTTCACCAATGGAACCACCCTATCTCTATGAAGACTGGGGGTCAAACAAGGTTGTGTCATTGCACAAACCCTCTTCTCCATTTTCCTTGCTGCAATACTGCACCTCACCCCCAAGAGTAATCAAAGAAAAACCTCAAAGTATCTTACCATCTGCTGGCTTGTGGTCATTAATAGCATCATATTCAATACAGCCCCCAAAATGGGCATTAGGATTGTGATGTGTGATAAATCTACAACCAGTTGAAATATAGGCAGCACATCAAATTCATGTGGCTTGCTTGTGTGAATAATTGCTGTATGCAGCAAATGCTAGCTGCACTTTCATTGACTACAGGCATCTCTGGGCACCCAAAATATCACTTCAAAACACCACTTAAAGCTAGCCTGCATTGCTTAAAGTGAGCCTGCACCACTTAAAGGAGAACTGCATTGTAGGAAGACAATGATGATGAAGACACACTGTCTCTTCAGCTCAGGTACTAACATTACATAATTTAGAGGATGACATAAAAGCAGGATCTGCCGATGATGGGCGGAATTTAATCCAGCCCACAGGAGTGGGCTGGGAGATGTGTGTGGTGATGGTGGGGAGCAGACAGGAAGTGGTTGCACTGTAGAATCAGGAGGGAAGGCAGAGGATAAAGTGTCCATCACCTTCCCAACTCCTTGCAATTCAGTCATGGGTAGGGAAGACTGTGAATGATTTTCTGGATTAAAGACCAGATGAGGGCCTTAAGTGGCCAATTAAGGGCTAATTACCAGCCAGGCTCAGGGAAGGAGGGGCCCTTCTGTGGCAAGGGCCACCCCCATTGAAAGACTCCCCCTGCCTTCAGCAACAATCCCCCACCTCATCGCTGGGCTTGCCTGACAAGCTGCAGAAAGCCTGACCCACAGGTACCAGCTTGCTGGAGGGTGAGGTTGTACACGAGTTCTACTGCAGAGGACTTTGATGGGGCAATCTACAGAAGAAGGATGATGGGCATGCACAATGAAATGCTTGGCATATGGTGAAGCCTGCCAGAAAGCCTGCTGTCAATGTAGGGGAGCATGGAGGAGCATAGAGCTGATTTGGCACAAGGGTTTGCATAAAGTTTAGAGCCCATGCTTTGTACCTTGGCAATGGTGGCAACTCCATTTACACACTTATGGACCTAGCCATGATGCAGCATCTAATGGCCAATGTCTCAACTTCCATTACAGCACAAGAAACTTCCATCATACTGGATTTGAAACATTAACTCTGTTTCTCTCTCCACAGATGGTGCCAGACTTGCTGAGTTTTCCCAGCTCTTTCTGTTTTTATATCAGATCTCCAGCAATTGCAGTATTTTGCTTTTATATTTGTGTTTATCGGTATGTTACTCGAAGTAGTTCTTCACATATAGCCCAGGTAGAAGGGGGCTATCTAAGTTGTTACTCCTTCCACCTCCTCCTCTTTCTTTTCCTTGTGCTGCTCCTCCTTTTCTTCCTCCCTCTTATAACAGTTGCCCTGCTTAGTGTGGTCTCTGCTCATTCTCTCAATCATGTTTTATTCTGCTGGAAAGGCTTACTAGTGCACCCAGTTTTGACACCAATTGGCTTGTGAAGAAGCCTTTAAGTCAGGAAAAAGTCCTTCAACACTGACCATACCATTCACCGTAAACTCCTGCAACTTAAAATAACTATGGAAAGCACCAAATGCTTTCAGAATCACACCAACAGCCAGAAGAAGTCAACCGGAATCTCACATGTAAGTAGTTCATGATTCCTTCATATAGCGCTGGGGATGGGGTCCTTCCTGCCTCTTAATGTGTATTCTGTTGTGTATGGTTAAGAGAGAGCATTGGCTGAAGAGTTGAACTCTAAAATGACAATGCTGGCACAAAATTTGTCATGGTCTGCCTGATTTGCATATTTCAGGTGGACATTAGCTGTGGACGCACTAATGCTTTCATCATGGCAGGAAGATATAATAATGTTATTGGAATTTATTGTAAAATAGAGCTATCTGCCTATATGTGAGTGTGTGTGTGTGTGTGTGTGTGTGTGACTTAATGGGTTAAAGGCAGCTGGCCTGAAGGCTTTGATGTGTTAGAAGAGAAGCTAGGGTTGAAATGTTCAGTAGGTAACACAGCGGTAAAGGGAACATTTACATTTTGAATAAACCAGACGAGATTGTTTTCAAAAGAGGGAGTGAAATGTGTCACCTAGTCAGGTGAAGTTTAGAAACAGTGTGTTATTTTTCCCAAAGATTGCTGGTAAAATGGGTACTATGCTAAATTTTTATGATCAGAAAGATAAAGTCCAAAGATATAGTGTAACAATGGGAATTTGCATTCAAAGGGGAAAATATGTATAATGGAGCAAAGGCTGCATGTAAGGGTAGGTATTTGAAGAAATAACAAGTGTGAAAAGCTTTCAGCATCTATGCCTCAAGCTGCTGTTTTCAAAGAACTGAAGTTAAGAAAAGTCACTTTAAATTTGACTGGTTCAGGATATCATGTTTCTTTGCCTGGGTCTTTTAAAAATATGAACCTTACTGTTGCCTTAACGAAAATGTAACGGGGAGTCAGATTAAGTAGGGGATTTAGAAGTTATCATTGTAGTAATTTGTAGATCTATGTATATATTTAAAGTCATTTCTTCTATTAATAAATGTTTAACCTAGTTTTGTAAAAACCTATAAGACTTGGTAGTCTTATTAGTATTGAATTAAAGGCACACATCTCAAAATTTGTACAAATTGCAAAACAAGTTGTGGCAGTTGTTTCAAGTTTTTCTTTGGGATTTGAACAACTCAGCATTTACCATCAGCTGTGCCTTAACAGCCATTATTTCACCATTCAAATAATGGGCACCACTGAGCCCAAATTCTAACTTATTTTTTGCAAGTGTAAAGAGATAATGATAAATTCACACAAGTTATTGATTAAGCCAGAAGTTAAGAGTGTTGTATGGAGTTTTTGGTTTTCATTACAGAAAGGATATTAAAACCATAGAGAACATACATTATAGATTCACCTAGATCACATCAGAGATGGAAATTATTGCCTCAAATCTTCTGGTCAGCGGTGGAGCAGGAGTGAAGAGCGCAGCATGCAACCACTATCAGTGACACACGATCTTGGGGGTATTGGAGTGTACCCCCTGACTGGCCCAGGCATCGGAAGCGCATCTTGGGAAGACCGATGGTTCTCTCCACCACAGCCCTTGTGGAGGCGTGGCTCCTATTGTACCGCTGCTCAGCCTCTGTCCTTGGATGGTGGAGAGGTGTCATGAGCCACCTTTTGAAGGGATAGCCCTTGTCACCCAGCAGCCATGCACCCAGCTGGGCTGGAGCACTAAAAAGCCTCGACACCTGGGAGTGTCTGAGTATGTAAGCATTATGGGAGCTGCCTGGGTACCTTGCACAGACTTGCAGAACCTGCAGCATGAGATCACACACTATCTGCACGCTGATGGAGTGGAAGCCCTTCCTGTTCTCGAAGGCACCGGGCTCACCTGCTGGCGCCTTGATGGCCACATGTGTGCAGCCTATTGCACTCTGGACGCGGGGGAAGCCAGCAATCGCTGCGAAGCCTCTGGCTCGCTCGGCCTGACTGGCCTTGTCCCAGCGGTAGTGGATGAAAGTCAATGCACGCCTGAACAGAGTGTCTGTCACCTGCTTGACACAAGTGTGGACAGCTGATTCGGAGACTCTGCAAAGGTCACCAACCGACCCCTGGAAAGAGCCAGAGGCATAGAAGTTAAGGGCAGCTGTGACCTTTAGCGCCACTGGCATGGGGTGCCCACCCACACAGTTTGCGGAGATCTCAGGGCCTATCATCTGACAAATGGAGGTCACTGTCTCCCTTGAGAGACGGAGCCTCCTTCGGTACTGCACCTCAGACATATTGAGGTAGCTGCTTCGCCGCCTGTATACCCTGGCAGCAGGATAGTGGCATCTTCTGTGGCCCCTTCTGCCTTGGACTTCCTGTTGGCCCTGCGCCCCTTGTGCCTCCTCCCAAAGGTGGCTCCCCTGAAGGCTGAATGTGGACTCCTGGCCTCCTTCCCCCTTTTGGCCTTCCATTCCTCCTAAGGGGAGGTGCCTCCAGTGGAGAGCACAACTCCCATTCCCAGGCTAAGGGAAGGCTTCCTGAAAGCTGCAGTCCCCAAAAATGATCTTCACTATAAAGTCCTGACCTGGAGGCTTTTACTCCTGTCCAAGTAGCGGGTATGAGTTTTGAAGTATTCCTGCTCACACAGGCAAGCATCAGTAATTTTCACACTTAAATACCTGACAGATAACATTCGTGACCCCACTCCACTCCTCTTATCTCACCCGGGGATAAGGTTTATACAAATGTCTCTTACCCGCCTGCCCGTTGCACCCGTACGATGTCCTGAAGATCACACGGGCCCCGAAAAATTGTAGTCAATTGCTGCCTCAAGGGCCTTAACTGGCTGATTAATTAATGGTGGGCGTGTATCCGAAAGCATCGCGCACCCGCCCACCTAAATATCGTGATGGCGCACGGTGACGTTGAGACACTCGCCCGATGTCACTGCGCGTCATTTTACATGTCAGCGTGCGTGGCCTGCCCCCGCACACCGACGGGAATATTCTGGCCTTTGAAATATGCTTTGGAACATGCAATATGGCATCAGAGATCATTGTGCTTTTGAGAGAAAGTTGGACAAATACTTGAAGTAGTGAAAGTTTTAGGGCTATGGGGAGAGAGAAGAACATTGGGATTAGTTTTGGAATGCTGTAACGAAGAACCAGCACACGCACAAAGGGCTGAGTGCTCTCACGTGCTGTAAACTTCTATGCATTCCTATAATTGTTAATCCCAATAATAATCAGACATTTAATCCATGTTTATGTCTTAACCTGAATTAATTTTGCCTGGAAATTGTTCCACACATCTAGTATTGTGAGGAAAAAAATACTTCTCTTCTGACATAAGAGAAACATCGCAAACATTAACGTTCTGCTTTTCAATGCTAATGGCTTGCTGTGTTTTCAATATTTTCAGGCTTTATCTATTCCCTCCTGCAGCCTTGTATAACATTTGTTAATTATGCACTCTGTATTCTCTTAGTTGTATGTTCATTGTCTAAGTTACTCAACTTCGCTTAGATTTTAAAAGACCATGACCCCAATGAAAGTTGAGTTTGAAAGTTGGTCTTTGTAATCTGGAACAGGAAACACACATTCTAAATGCATCCTCGTTACTTTTTTCTGAGCCCTCTCCAAATAATCAAGATGCCTTTGAAGGTTGGATGCACATAATATTTTAAATATGTTGTCATTCAATAGAAGGACTTGTTTTGTCTCAAAGTCAATTGCTGTGACCTGCATACTGAAGTATTTGATTAGCATTGTTCATAATAGCTTCACCTTGACATGAAACCTTCAATGAATAATCCATAATTATATCCAGATCCCCTCCACATTTTTATTGTCGCATATTTCCTACTCAACAAGGGGTGACTAAAGTAGTGGATTGAGGAACATCTACAAATATTTTTTATAGACTTCCAGAAGGCATTTGATAAAGTCGCTCAAAGAACACCATTAACTAAGGCTGAAGTTCATGGAACTGAAGGCAAATTATTGATGGTTAGAAAATTGGTTGAGCAGCAGGAGACCAAGAGTAGGGATAATGGGCAGGATATGACTAGTGTTGTCACACACGGATCTGCTTTGAGGCCTCAACTATCCACCATATTTATAAAACAAACTCTGATGATGGAATAGAAAGCTACATATCCAAATTTGCTGATGACAAAAAGATAGGCAGCGTTTTAGGCAGTGTAGGTAGAAGTTGAAAATTATGAAGAAGTATTGCAAAATGAAGCGAATTAGCAAAACTGTGGCAAATGAATTTCAATGTAGCAAATGTGAGATCATTCATTTTGGACCTAAAATGGATAGAACAGGGTACTTTGTAAATAGCGCAAAGCCGGAAACAGTAGCGGTCCAATGAGTCTTAGAGGTCCAGATACACAGATCACTAAAATGCCATGGACAGAAAATAATCAAAAAAGCTTAATGGGATGCTAGCCTTTATTTTTAAAGGCCTAGAACACAAGGTAGAAATCATGCTTCAGCAATACAAAGACCTGGTTAGAGCAGATTGGGTGTACTGTGAGCAATTCTGAACACCATACCTAAGGAAGGATATTTTGGCTTTGGAGGGAGAGCAGCATAGATTTACCAAAATGATACCAAGGGTTAAATTATTAAATTATGAGGAGAAGTTATACAAACTAGCAGTTTTATTCCTTGGAATTTAGAAGGTTGGGGTGATTTGATCAAAATTTACAAGATGGGTCGAATGGCCTACTCCTGCTCCTAAGTCTTATATTCCTAAAATATTAAGGGGAAAATATGGGATAGATAGAGAGAAACTGTTTTTGCTGGTTGGGGAATCTAGGACTAGAGGGCATAGTCTAAATTAGAGCCAGACATATCAGAAGTGAAATTAGGAAACACTTCCATACACAAAGGGTGGTAAAATGTTGGAAATTTTGTTCTGCAAACAGCATTTGCTCAGTAAATTATTAATTTAAATCTGGTAGATTTCTGTTTACCAAAGGTAATAAGTGATAGGGGAAAAACACAGGCACATGGAGTTAAGTCACAGATCTATCCATGATGTAATTGAATGGTAGGTTAAATAGCTTACTCCTGTTCCTATATTCGTAATGTCATTTATTACTGTTTTATTCATGTGTTGTAATGCATAAGCTGAAAAATAGTGAAACCAGTTAGCCTAAGTGGGGTAAATTGAGCTTTTATGGATTTAATGACAGCCTAAGGGTCAAGTGAACTACCACACTTTGATCATTTATTGAAAAAAATATTATTTTAATATTAGTCACAAGTTAACACAGTTATGACCAAGAGGGAAGGAACTGAATGGAAGCAGCTTCACTTCAGCCATGAATCATTGCTTTCATTCCCAACAATGAACACAGCACTGCTGGCACTGCCCACTCTGTCAACGAGATTGATTTATGTCCCATAATATTAGCATTTTTGATAGTGTAGCAAATGCTGTTAGCCTGCCAAAAAATGCTTTGAAATTCCTTGCTGTTTGGCGCCATTTATAATGGAACTCAGATTTCCTGTAAATTGTAAATATGCCATGAGATTATGTTCCACATTGTTGCAGAATAATTTCTTCAAATTTATTTATTCTGAACAAGTGAGGCTATGGTGGCTTGTCTCAAGTAATTGGTGTGGTGAGGGTGCTCTCCCACTGGCCCAGGAGTAAAAGCCATTGTGGTTTTCTGCCTCCCAAGCCAGAGAGAGAGAGTGAAGTCTCATCCCAGACTGATACCCTGAGGAGACAGGAAAACTTTGAAAAGGAAAAGCTACTATGTCGAGGTCTATTGGCTAAGTCTAAAGTGAGCTCTGATACCATTACACTACTTACTGATATTTTTAGTCTCAATGATTCTCCCCATCATTTTATTTTGAAGGAAGGATGGGATATCTTTTGGAACAAGACCTGCTGCCAACTAGTAGTCATATTTTACCAGTGCTTACTGTAGAAATTTGCAGGATTTCATGGTCGGCAGTGCACAAATGCATGATACAAGTGGCTGATTGTTTCTTTGATGGGGTAACAATCATGTCAACTTTGGCTGTGATGACGCCAGTCAGACTGAGTGGGCGCTTGGGTTGCAGCCCTGGCTGGCATATTGACTGCATGCGTCTGACAATTAGGACACCCAGACAACAATCAGGAATGTACATCAACCACAAGGACTTCCATTTCATGGATGTGGAGCTGATGTGCACAAGATGTCCAGTCAGCCTCCAAGATGCTTTTGAACTGTAGTAATCCACTCTCCTTGTGAATTCTAGATTCACATCTAGAATTAAGTGTTATTGGCTGGATGTTTGTAGACAGGGGATATCCACTTAAAATGTGGCTAGTGACACGTCTCAGAAACCCGAGCAATGAGCCACAGAAGAAATACATTTGACCACCAGATGTGTCATCAAACAAGTTATCACCACGCTGAAGATGCGTTTCAGTTACCAGGATAGATCTGGAGGTATCCTTCAGTACACAACAGCCAGGGTCTCCAGAATGCTTATGGTGTGCTGCACTTTAAACAACATTGCAGAGGAGTGAGGTTCTGCCTAGAGGAAGAACAAGGTGCGGATTCCAAGGAGGAAGAGGTGGTAGATGATGCAGGCAAAGTACCAACATCGGTGCCGAGAATGCTGATGCCTATAGATAACACCAGGCCAACTCTGGTGTTTTGGAGTGTGCTGAAAAGCTGTGAAAATCTTTTGATTGAAGAAAACAACTCAGTTTTGGGCCAGGAAAATATTTGTCCTGAGAAACAGTTGGGTTTAAATCTCCCTTTGGAAAACCCACATCAGTGTGGATTTGTTCTGGGAAGTCATGGATTGTACTTCTGTTTAAAGTGAAAGCAATTCCTCGGTTTGGGTAATAGTTCCTGGATTTTATGGTTAAGAATCTATTAGGGCTGTTGCCAAAAAGATAGTTTTATTGGCTGGAATTTTCCAGCCCCTCCTGCCAGCGGGATCTGCTGGTCCCGTGATGTGAATGGAAGTTTCAATGGCTCGCTGGCACCTGCTGGCGAGTGGGACACCTGCTGTGAGTTTGGGGGGGGAGTTGGGGGGGGGCTAGAAAATTCCGGCCGTAGTGTACCTTTGATAAAGCATTTTGGGATGTTATTTTGTAAGATTTTCTTTTCTAACAGTGTACCTTTTATTTTGTGTCTTTAAGTTTTTCCCCTTTTCTTTTAATATATTAATTCTTCAAATTTTAAAAGTTATCACTGCAGTCTTGTGCTTTTGTGTTCAGTAACTTTCCCTCCTCATTTCTACATACAGAGAAAAAAAATTACAATCAGCCAAGATGGATTTCAATCTGAGATCTGGTTTGCTCAGCACTAACATCAGCTGCTTTGTAACAGGGAGGAAGTTATCTGCAAGGCTACGGACCAGGTGCTGGAAAGAGGGATTAAAATGAACAGCTAATTTTTTTTCTCTCTTTTGGCTGATGCATAGTAGGCTGAATGGCCTCTTTTGGCGCCATACCTTTCCTGTGGCTCTAAGTTCCAGGATTTTGACCCAGCAACAGTGAAGGAACGGTGGTGTAGTTCCAAGTCAGGAGTATATATGGCTTGGAGGGTGTTGAAGGTGTTGTATCTGAATGCACGCAGTATACGAAATAAGGTAAATGAGCTTGTGGCGCAGATTGAAATTGGCAGGTATGATGTGGTGGGCATTACGGAGACATGGCTGCAAGGGGATCAGGACTGGGAGCTAAATATCCAAGGATATACACCCTATCGAAAAGATAGGCAGGTTGACAGAGGGGGTGGGGTTGCTTTGTTAGTAAGAAATGAAATTAAATCGATAGCAAGAAATGATGTAGGGTCAGATGATGTAGAATCTGTGTGGGTAGAGTTGAGGAACCACAAAGGTAAAAAAACCATAATGGGAGTTATGTACAGGCCTCCGAACAGTAGTCAGGATGTGGGGCACAAGATACACCAGGAGATAGAAAAGGTGTGTAAGAAAGGCAAGGTTACAGTGATCATGGGGGGATTTCAATATGCAGGTAGACTGGGAAAATCAGGTTGGTAGTGGATCCCAAGAAAAGGAATTTGTGGAATGTCTAAGAGATGGCTTTTTGGAGCAGCTTGTGGTGGAGCCCACTAGGGAACAGGCAATTCTAGATTTAGTGATGTGTAATGAAGCAGATTTGATAAGGGAGCTTAAGGTGAAGGAACCCTTAGGAGGAAGTGACCATATTATGATAGAATTTACCCTGCAATTTAAGAGGATAATCTGGAATCAGATGTAACGGTATTACAGTTGAATAAAGGTAACTACAGAGGCATGAGGGAGGAGCTGGCTAGAATTGACTGGGAGATGAGCCCAACAGGAAAGACAGTAGAACAGCAATGGCAGGAGTTTCTGGGAGTAAATTTGGAGACACAGCAAAAATTCATCCCTAGGAAGAAGAATCATACTAAAGGGAGGACGAGGCAACCATGGCTGATAAGGGAAGTCAGGGACAGCATAAAAGCTAAAGAGAAAGCATACAATGCGGCGAAGAGCAGTGGGAAACCAGGGGATTGGGAAGCCTACAAAGACCAACAGAGGACAACTAAAAAAGAAATAAGGAGGGAGAAGATTAAATATGAGGGTAAACTAGCCAGTAATATAAAAGAAAATTGCAAGAGTTTTATTAGATATATAAAGGGTAAGAGAGAGGCAAAAGTGGACATTGGGCCGCTGGAAAATGACGCTGGAGAAGTAGTAGTGGGGAACAAAGAAATGGCGGAGGAACTGAATAGGTACTTTGCGTCAGTCTTCACAGTGGAAGACACGAGTGATATCCCCAAAGTTCAAGAGGGGGGCAGAGGTGAGTATGGTGGCCATTACCAAGGAGAAGGTGCTAGGAAAACTGAAAGGTCTGAAGGTGGATAAATCACCTGGACAGATGGATTACACCCCAGAGTTCTGAAGGAGATAGCTGAAGAGATAGTGGAGGCGTTAGAGGTGATCTTTCAGGAATCACTGGAGTCAGGGAGGGTCCCAGAGGACTGGAAAATTGCTAATGTAACCCCCCTGTTTAAGAAGGGAGTGAGGCAAAAGACGGGAAATTACAGGCCGATTAGCCTGACCTCAGTCGTTGGTAAGATTTTAGAGTCCATTATTAAGGATGAGATTTCAGAATACTTGGAAGTGCATAGTAAAATAGGGCAAAGTCAGCATGGTTTCATCAAGGGGAGGTCATGCCTGACAAATCTGTTAGAATTCTTTGAGGAGGTAACGAGTAGGTTAGACAAAGGAGAGCCAATGGATGTTATCTACTTGGACTTCCAGAAGGCCTTTGACAAGGTGCCGCACAGGAGGCTGCTCAGTAAGATAAGAGCCCATGGTGTTAGAGGCAAGGTACTAGCATGGATAGAAGATTGGCTGTCTGGCAGGAGGCAGAGAGTGGGGATAAGGGGGTTCTTCTCAGGATGACGGCCGGTGACTAGTGGAGTTCTGCAGGGGTCAGTGTTGGGACCACAACTTTTCACTTTATACATTGATTATCTAGATGAAGGAACTGAGGGCATCCTGGCTAAGTTTGCAGATGATACAAATATAGGTGGAGGGACAAGTAGTATTGAAGAGGCGGGGAGGCTGCAGAAGGATTTGGACAGGTTAGGAGAATGGGCAACAAAGTGGCAGATGGAATACAACGTGGAGAAGTGTGAGGTCATGCACTTTGGTAGGAATAATAGAGGCATAGACTATTTTCTAAATGGGGAGAGAATTCAGAAATCTGGAGTGCAAAGGGACTTGGGAGTCCTAGTCCAGGATTCTCTTAAGGTTAACTTGCAGGTTGAGTCGGTAGTTAGGAAGGCAAATGCAATGTTGGCATTTATTTCGAGAGGACTAGAATATAAAAGCAGGTATGTGCTGCTGAGGCTTTATAAGGCTCTGGTCAGACCACATTTAGAATATTGTGAGCAATTTTGGGCCCCGTATCTATGGAAGGATGTGCTGGCCCTGGAGTGGGTCCAGAGGAGGTTCACGAGAATTATCCCTGGAATGAAAGGCTTAATATATGAGGAACGTTTTAGGACTCTGGGTCTATACTCGATGGAGTTTAGAAGGATGAGGGGGGGTCTGATTGAAACTTACAGAATACTGAAAGGCCTGGATAGAGTGGACGTGGGGAAGATGTTTCCATTAGTAGGAGAGACTAGGACCCGAGGGCACAGCCTCAGAGTAAAGGGAAGACCTTTTAGAACAGAGATGAGGAGAAACTTCTTTAGCCAGAGAGTGGTGAATCTATGGAATTCATTGCCACAGAAGGCTGTGGAGGCCAGGTCATTGAGTGTATTTAAGACCGAGATAGATAGGTTCTTGATTGGTAAGGGGATCAAAGGTTACGGGGAGAAGGCAGGAGAATGGGGTTGAGAAACCTATCAGCCATGATTGAATGGTGGAGCAGACTCGATGGGCCGAATGGCCTAATTCCTGCTCGCTCCTATGTCTTATGGTCTTATGGTCTTGGAGGGGAACTTACAGTTGGTGGTGTTTCTATGTGTCTGCTGCGCTTGTCCTTCTAGGTGGTAGAGGTTGCGGAATTGGAAGGGATTTGATACAACTGCGCCTTGCTGGGTATTTCAGAGGGCATTTAAGAGTCAACCATATTGCTGTGGGTCTGAAGTCACATGTAGGCCAGACCAGGTCAGGATGGCAGATTTCCTTCCCTAAAGGACATTAGGAAACCAGATGGGTTTTTATGACAAATGACAGTAGGTTCGTGGTCACCTTTAGATTAGCTTTTAATTTTAGATTTATTAATTGAATTTAAATTCCACCAGCTGCCATGGCAAGATTTAAACCTGTGTCCCCAGAGCATTAGCCTGGGCCTCCAGATTACTAGTCCAGTGACATTACCCCAAACCACCACCTCCCCAACAATGTAGAGGCTGTGGGTTTGGAAGTGCTGTCGAAGGAGGTTTGGCAAGTTGTTGTAGTGTAACTTGTAGATGGTACACACTGCTGTCATTATGCACTAGTAATGGAGGAAGTAAATGTTTAAGGGGTGCCAATCAAGCAGGCTGCTTTGTCGTGGATGGTGCAATTTCGTGAGTGTTGGAGCTGCACTCATCCAAGTAAGTGGAGAGTATTCCATCATATTCCTGATTTGTGCCTTGTAGATGGTGGACAAGCTTCGGGGAATCAGTAGGTGAGTTAGTCTCTGCAGAATAGCCAGCTTCTGTCCTGCACTTGCAGCCACAGTATTTATACGGCTGGTCCAGTTAAGGATCTTGTCAGTTGTAACCCCCAGAATGTTGATGGGAGATTCAACAATGATAATCCCATTGAATGTCAAGGGGTGATTGATAGATTCTGTCTCTTTGGAAATGGCCATTACTTGTGAATGTTACTTGCCACTTATCAGCCCAAGCCTGAATGTTGTCCAGGCCTTGCTGCATTTGGACACAGACTGCTTCTGTATCTGAGAATTTGTGAACACTACTGAACATTGTGCAATCATCAGTGAACATGCTCATTTACGACCTTATGATGGCAGGAAGGTCATTGCTGAAGCTGCTGAAAATGGTTGGGCCTAGGCCACTGCCCTTAGGAACTCCTGCAACAATGTCCTGGGGTTGAGATGATATGGCTACCGACAGTCACAATATCCTCCTGTGTGCTAAATATGTCACCAACCGAGTGCCTTCAGCCATTTCTTGATATCATTTGGAGCGAACTGAATTGGCGGAAGACTGGCATCTGTGATGCCAGGGACCTCAGGAGGAGGCTGAGGTAGATCATCCACTTGGCACATTTGGCCAAAGATCGCTGCAAATACTTTAGCCTTGTCTTTTGTACTGATGTGCTAGGCTCCCCCCATCTTTGAGGATGGGGGTACTTGTGGAGCCTCCTCCTCTAGTTAGCTGTTTAATTGTCCACCATAATTCACAACTCGATGTGGCAGGACTGCAGAGCTTAGATCTAGTCCGTTGGTTATGGGTACCACTTAGCTCTGTTCATTGCATGCTGCTTCCGCTGTTTGGCATGCAAGTAGTCCTGAGTTGTAGCTTCACCAGGCTCCTCATTTTTAGGTAAGCCTGGTGCAGCACCTGGCATGCTCTCCTGCATTGAACCAGGGTAGATCCCCCGGCTTGATGGTGCTGGTGAAATAAGGGATGTGCTGGCCTTGAATTTACAGATTATGGTTGATTACACTTCTGCTGTTGCTGATGACCCACAGCGCTTCATGGATGCCCAGTTTTGAGTTTCTAGAACTGTTCTAAATCTATCCCATTTAGGACAGTGGTAGCGCCACACAACACAATGGAAGGGTATCCTCAGTACCAAGACGGGACTTAATCTCCTCAAAGAATGTGTGGTATTAACTCCTACCAATACTGTCATGGTAACGTAATGATCTGTGAAATGCCATGAGACATCCTGAGGGTGTGGAAAGTGCTCCTTGGAAGTTCTTTTCTCAGAATGTTTTGAACAGTGAAAGAGCACCATCTACTGATTGGAATTTGACACTGCAATTGTGGGAAACCTTTTCCTTCTGTCCTGGGAACCTAAAAACAGAAGTGGACCATTAAGCCCTTTTAGTTTGCAACAGGACTAGGCCATTCAAGTAAATCATGACTGATTTATATCTTGGACCATGGCTCTGGAAGTCCTGTTATCCTTGTCTAGCAAAAAAGTATTGATCTCAGTTTTGATTATTTTAATTGACCCCTAACCTTAATATCTTTTTGGGGAAATTTCCAGATTTCCATGACAATTTGTTTGAAGATTTGTTTCCTGACATTAATCTTGAATGGCATTGCTCTAATTTTTAAGTTATGTCCCCTTGTTCTGAACTCACTTCACCACCTTATGTGCACGCCTAGTCTATGCTATCTGCCCCTAAAATTTAATGCTTTTAATCCTGGTATCATTCTGGTGATTCCACCACACCCCCTCCAAGATAAATGTATCCTTCCTAAGGTGCCCAGACTGAATGCAGTATCCTAGATACAGTCTAACTGGAGCTATATATTACTGGCCCATAATTTGTACCTCATTTTATTCCAGCCCATTGAGATGAAGGCCAATATTTCATTATCCTTTGTCCACCAGTATCTGTCCACTCGCCGTTAGTGATTTCTGTACATGGATCCCTCAATCTCTCTGCTCCTCCACAGTTCCTTCTCTTGACCATTTAGAAAATACTCTGATCTATATTTCTTAGGTCCAAAGTGGATGACTTTTCTCTAAGGCCAGAGCCAGATCTTCTATTCCTTTGTTCCTATTAGAGTTGTATGTTTGTTTTCCATCAGCGTTACTCAAGTTACTAGTTTATTAATGCTACTGTTATACTACAGGTGCCATTTTTCCTTATAGCCAACTCGATATTTGAAATAGACAGAAACTTTTCACCATGTTTAAGACTCTCCAAACCAAAGTGCTGATAAATACACACAGGTCGAGTTTGCTTGAAATTTCAATATACTCCCCCATGAGGAGATACTACACTAAGTTATGCTCAAAGAGTCTTAGTGCAGGATGGCAAGATATAAGGTTTGGGGCCCTGCTGGAACTTATTGAGCTAAAATAACATAGTCAGAAGAGATGTTAAACCAAGGCCCCATCTTTTCCCCCAAGGTGGAAATAAGAGATTCCATGGCACTGCATCAAAGAAGAGCAGGGGAGTGGTCCCCCGTATCCTGGCTAATATTTATTCCTCAATCAACATCACAAAAATAGATTATCTGATCATTATCGTATTGCTATTTGTGGGAGTTTGCTGTGCGCAAACTGAGTGCTGTGTTACCTGCATTTGAACAGTGACTGCATGTATTGACTAAAGTGCTCTGGAATGTCCTGAGGTTGTGAAAAACATTATATAAATGCAAGCCTTTTTAATTTTTTTAACAGGGTTATATGAAGCTGAAAGGGGAGAGCCCCAGCCCCCAGTGACAGATGCACCCCTTCAAGTACCATGAGTGAGTCATGGTCAGTCAACAACGGCAGACCTGCTTAGCTCAGCTGCACTGAGCCTGAAACAGAATTATCCACTCATCTGTAATCTGTAATTGACAGGCACGTTATCTTAGAGTCAACTCAGATATTGGCCTAGATCTTACGGTCTCTGGATTGTTGGAGACCGGATGTGTGACAAAAGATGCACGTTGGGACCCCACAGAAGTCCCAACATGCTGAACTCCACGGGAATTGCTGGGAAGTTTGAACTTCTGATGGGGAATTCCCCTGCTCCCTGGGCCCCTCTGCGAAAGTCTCCCTCTCTGACTTGGAAATATATCGCCGTTCCTTCACTGTTGCTGGGTCAAAATCCTGGAACTCCCTTCCTAACAGCACTGTAAGTGAACTTACACCACATGGACTGCAGTGGTTCAAGAAGGCAGCTCACCGCCTCCTTCTCAAGGGTAACTAGGGATGGGAAATAAATGCTGGCCCAGCCAGCGACTCCCACTTCCCGCAAATGAATAATTTTTTAAAAATTAGAGTCGGAGACTTTGGACAGTTCTGTGGGACTTACCTGAATAGTTACCCAGGAAATGTTAGACATAAAAATCCTGGTCTAACTCTAGGGTAACTCCAGAACAGACTCCACCCAGTCACTCACACTGACCCTCCCAACTGCTCCCTCGTCTACAACCTTGACCCCCGACTACTCCCCGACTCAACCCAACTCCTACCATGCCTGAACAGATTACCCGTCCCAACCACACTAATCCCGACCACCCGCCTAACCTCCCAATCAGAATTGACTACTGCCCACAATACGAATACCCCTCCCGACCCGATTCGACTACCTCCCGATCCACCACTTCCATCAACCCACCTCACTCATCTGTTACCCTACCTGTTCACTCATTCATTCACTCACTCATTTCATCCGCCATTTCCTTATTATCTAGTATTAACTTCCCACTGTCATTCTCTAGAGGACCAACACTCACTTTACTTACTCTTTTCCTTTTTAAATACCTATGGAAGAATTTTCTCCTCATCGGGCTGGCTGGGTGGGAGTGGGCGCACAGCCGATCGCTGCCCACGATCGGCTGCGTGCCGCCATTTTATGTGGGCAGGCCAATTAAGGCCTGCCCAGTGTGACTCGCACCCGGAAGCGCAGAGCGGTCCCTGTGTGGATGGGGAGGAAGAAATCTCCCTGAGGCACAGAGCTGCATCAGGCATATTAGTTTGATTATGAAGAATTGAAATAAAGGAAAAAAGGATCATTTACACATGTCCCCTCATGTGACAGTGTCACATGAGGTGGGACATGTCAATGAATTTTAATGAAAATTTTTATTCAATTTATAAACACTTCATGAAACCTCATCCCGCTCGTGGATGAGGTTTCATCATAAACGCAAAGGCCGCCTGGGCTCTTCGCCTGCCCGCCAACGTTAAGGTTGGACGGGCAGCCCAGACAACCAGCATAATTAGATTATTAACGGCCTTAATAAAGTCTTTGACAGTTCGGCGGGCATGCACCGGAGTTGGCTGTGTGCCCACCGAACTGAAGATTGGAATCACGCACAGTGACATCGGGATGCACGCCCGACGTCACTGCGGGTCATTTTACACATCGGCAAGCAGAGCCCGCCCCCACGCGCCGACCAGAAGATTCAGGCATTAGAGACTCTTGCAATCTGTTTCACATTTCTAGCTAGCTTCCTCTCACACTCTAAGGGCTGCAACTTCCGGTCGGTGAGTGGGGGCAGGGCCCGCTCACCGACGTGTAAAATGATGCGCGGTGATGTCGGGCATGCATCCTGACGTCACCCCACATCATTTAGGTTTTCAGTTCGGCGGGCGCACAGCTGGTTAAAAAAGTAATTAAAGTGATTAATGGATCTGCCTGTCCAACCTTAAGGTTGGCAGGCAGGCCAGGAGCCCAGGCGGGCTTCTGAACAAAATGAAACCTCATCCACGGTTGGGATGAAGCTTCATGAGGTTATCAAAATTTGTATAAAATCTCATGTCCCACCTCATGTGACAGTGGCACATGATGGGACATGTCAGTCATTTTTTTTCTCATCTTTATTTAATTTTTCAAACCTGAGCTGAGCTCCCTGAGGCAGCACTTTGCCTCAGGGAGATCAGCACTCCCGGCTCAGAGAACCGCACCCCCCCACCGGCCTGCACAGGGAACGCATAGCTCTTTCTGGTGGACGTCACACTGTGCAGGCCTTAATTGGCCCGCCCACATAAAATGGCGGCGTGCCCCTGACTGGAGGTGCCAATCGGGAACCTACCCGCCCGCACCCGGTCTCACACATTCCCCCCCCCCACCGTGGGGGAAAGATGTTGCCCTGAGCTCTTTTTCCTGATTAACCTTTTTCCTTAAGTTTGATGTGTTCCTCAACTTCTTTAGTTAACCACAGATGGTGGGTCCTCCCCTTAGAATTTTTCTTTATAGTAGGAATATACTTATTCTGAATATTCTGAAATATCCCCTTAAATGTCTGCCACTGCTTCTCTATTGATCTATCCCCTAGCCTAGTATCCCAGTTAACTTCAGCCATCTCAGCTTTCATGCCATCATAGCTGCCCTTATTTAAGTTTAAAATACTAGTCTTAGACCCACTCTTCTCCCTTTCAAACTGGATTGCAGCATGAATCCACAGATTCACTGGAGGTGATATGAACTCATACAGCACAGAAGGAGGCCATTTTTCCCCATCGTGCCTGTGCTGGCTCTTTGAAAGAGCCATCTAATTAGTTTCACTGCCCCGCTTTTTCTCCATAACCCTGATATTTTTCTCCTAAGTATTTATCCAATTCCCTTTTGAAGGTTTCTGTTGAACCTGCTTCCATTGCCCTTTCATGTGCATTCCAGATCATAACAACTTGCTGTGTTTAAAAAAAATCTAATTTCCATTTGGATTTTTTTTGCCAATTTTGTGTTCCCTAGTTATCAACCCTCCTGCTAGTGGAAACAGGTTTCTCCTATTTACTCTTATCAAAATTCCATCATTGACTATAGTGGAAATAAAAATGGTGAAAGACATATAAAATGGACAACTGATCAACTACCACCATTTTATACTATCACATAAGGTCAAAATTATTCCCTCAGTGAATGCTGTACATCCGCTGGAGATTAATGACATGCATAATATAACCCTTTTTTTTATTCTTTAATGGAATGTGGGCATTGCTGGCAACACCAACATTTGTTGCCCATCAACTAAGTGGCTTGCAGGGCCACTTCAAAGGGCAGTTAAGAGTCAACTGCAATGCTGTGGGTCTGGAGTCACATGTAGGCCAGATTAGGTAAGGATGGCAGATTTCCTTCCCTAAAGGCCATTAGAGAGTGAACTAGTTGGGTTTTTACAACAATCAATGATAGCATCATTGTCATCATTACTGAGACTAGCTTTCAGTTCTGTATTTTATTAATTGAATTCAAATTCCACCAGCTGCCATGGCAGGATACCAACCCATTTCCCCAGAGCGTTAGCCTGAGCTTGTGGATTAAATAGTACAGTGACATTATCACAACAGTATCACAGTAATATCACAGTATCTTTACAGTGCAGAAGGAGGCCATTTGGTCCATCAAGTCTGCATTGGCTCTCTGAAAGAGCATTCTGCCTAGTCCCACTCCCCTGCCTTATCCACGTAACTTTGCACATTCTCTCTTTTCAGGTAGCAATCCAATTTCCTTTTGAATAACTCAATTGAACCTGCCTCCACCACCTTTCAGGAAGTTTGTTCCAGACTTCAACCACCCTCTGGGTGAAAAACATTTTCCTCACATCACATTTACTCCTTTTGCCAATTATTTTGAATCTGTGCCCTCTAGTTCTTGATGTTCTCGAGTGGGAACAGTTTCTCACTATTTACCTTGTCCATATCCCTCAGGATCTTGAATACCTCTAACAAGTCTCTGCTCAGTCTTCTTTTCTTCAAGGAAAACAGTCCCAACCTCTCCAATCTATCCTCATACTTACAGTTCTTCATCCCGGGAATCATTCTTGTGAATCTCCTTTGTACTCTCCCCAATGTCTTCACATCCTTCCTCAAGTATGGTGCCCAAAACCAGACACAGTATTCCAGATGAGGCCTAACTAGTGTCTTACACAAGTTCAACATGACCTCCTTAATCTTGTACCCAATACCCCTATTAATAAAGCCTAAAATACTATATGCTTTATTAACTGCTCTCCCAACATGCTCTGCCATCTTCAATGACCTATGTACGTATACACCGAGGTCTCTCTGTTCCTGCACTTCTTTTAGAGGCTCTCCCTTTATTTTATACTGTCTCACAATATCTGTCCTGCCAAAACGAATCACCTCACACTTCTCTGCATTGAACTTCATCTGCCACTTGTCTGCCCAACCCACCAACATGTCTATGTTCTTTTGAAATTCAAGAACATCCCCATCACAGTTGACAACATTTCCAATCTTTGCATCATCTGCAAATTTTGAAATCATCCCCTACACACCACTGTCTAGCTCATTAATATATATCAGGAAGAGCAAGGGTCCCAATACTGACCCCTGAGGAACTCCACTGCAAACCTTCCTCCAATCTGAAAAACAACCATTTATCATTACTCTCTGTTTCCTGTCACTCAGCTAATTTCTTATCCAAATGCCTACTTTCTCTTTTATTCCATGACCTAGAATTTTGGTCACAAGTCTGTTGTGTGGCACTGCATCAAATGCCTTTCGAAAATCCATATACACCACATCGACAGCGTTTCCTTTATCAACCTTCTCTGTTACCTCCTCAAATGGCACCACTCAGTTCACAACTGTTGTTAATAACCTCACCCCATGTCTCTTGTGACTTATATAGCCAGCAACCCACATGGTAAATGTATGAACTTTCTGTGCATCCCCTCAATTGCTGACTGAGCAGCTGTTCATTGAAACTCATAACCAGAATAAAATGTTGATTCCCAACCGAAATCTATTATCCAAAAGTTAGTATTCAGTTTCTGATCTCATGAATTTATGAAGTGTGGCTAATATGTTAAAGAGAAGGTATTTCCTCCGGAAATTAAATAGTAAGTTATCCGTTAGCATGACAAGGTAATTATAAAGTACCTCATATTCACTGAGTGGGAAAATACATTGATCCCTGTCTGTGAAAAGAGAGATAAAAAGAAAGAATCTACAACACAATCTGAGAATGAGAGATAAAAACAGAAAGTGCTGGAAATACTCAGCACGTCTGGCAGCGTCTGTGGAAAGAGAAACAGAGTTAACATTTCGAGTTGAATATGACTCTTCTTCCAAGGATGAGAGTCTCTTTTACATTTGAGAAGGCTGCAGGGGCAGTCAGGATTTGTTAAAGGAAAGCTGGGAAGGTTTTTGCCGTTGTGACAAGGTTTGAGACGCTGAAGGTTAGTTCAAAGTCATCTGGTCCATTGATCACCCTTAATGGTCACTCAAGGTATAGGTACGTGTGGAGAGAACAGATAAGCTGATGCTTCAGGTGTAGACTCTTCATGCCTTCTGACAAGGGTTATACACCTGAAACATTAGGCTGAATTTTCTGGCTGACATGCGGGTGGCGGTGAGTATAAATCTAGCTTACCTTGAGGATTCGCAGCCTTGTCTCCAGGGAGGAGCACCGGAGCGGTGAGTATAAATCTAGCTTACCTCAGGGATTCGTGGCCTTGTCTCTAGGGAGCAGATTCGGAGGGAGGAGCATAGGAGCGGTGACCTCGAGTCACAGAGTAACTGAAGCCAAAACTGAAAAAGTGACATCTAAGGATCAACCTGATTGGTTGGTAGGAAATCTGCACCAAATTTGAAAAAAAAACACTGCAAAGCTAATTAATAAATTAATTATCTAAGTAGAGATGGCTGGGCAGGTGATGTGCTGTAGCTTATGATGTGGGAGCTGGCAGATCCCATTGTGAGCCGCAGTGACCACATCTGCAGCAAGTGTTGGTTGCTGGAGGAACTCCGGCTCAGAATTGATGAGCTGGAGTCCGAACTCCGGACGCTGCGGCACATCCAGGAGGGGGAAAGTTACCTGGACGCTTTGTATCAGGAGGTGGTCACACCCGGTAGATTAAGTACCTCAAGTCCGGTCAGTGGCAGGGTAAGCAGGGTGTGACTGCAAGTGAGGCAGGTAGCGGGATCCTGTGTTCAGGAACACAGGAGCCTCAGCTCTTGACCTTGTCCAACAGGTACGAGGTACTTGCTCCCTGTGTGGATGAGGAAGAGGGCTGTAGGGAGGATGAGCCAACTGACCACGGCACCATGGCACAGGAGACCATTCAAGAGGGGGGAGAAAAAAGACAAGTGGTAGTTGTAGGGGATTCTATGATTAGGGGAATTGATAGCTTCCTTTGTAAGCAGGATCGAGAGTCCCGCATGGTATGTTGCCTGCCCGGTGCCAGGGTGAGGGACATCTCTGACCGGCTTGAAAGGATATTGGAGAGGGAGGAGGAGGATCCAGTTGTTGTAGTCCACATCAGGACAAATAACATAGGTAAGACTAGGAAAGAGGACCTGTTTGGGGATTATCAGGAACTAGGAACTAAATTAAAGAACAGGTCCTCAAGGGTTATAATCTCTGGATTACTACCCGAGCCACGTGCAAATTAGCATAGGGACGCGAGAATAAGGGAAGTAAACACATGGCTAAAGGAGTGGTGCGGGAAAGATGGGTTCCATTTCGTGGGGCACTGGCATCAGTATTGGAACAGGAGGGATCTGTACCGTTGGGACGGTCTCCACCTGAACCGATCTGGGACCAATATTCTAGCGAAAAGGATAAATAGGGTGGTCAACAGGACTTTAAACTAGAAAGTGGGGGGGGGGAGGGAAGGGTAAAATTCCAAGAAGCATGACTAATGGGAAACAAAGCAGCAGGTTAGCGTGTCGGGGGGGTGGATTCAACTTCATGGAAAATTATGAAAAACTGAAAAGAAAGGAGAGCCCAGGAGAGGCTATTAAAGTCTCCAGAACACAAAATAGGACAAAGTGTTTGGAAAGGGCTAGGAATCTAATTTCAATCACATCAGATAAAGGGATGACAATGAGAAAGGGGATGGGAAATACAGGACTGAAGGTGTTGTATCTGAATGCACGCAGTATACTAAATAAGGTAAATGAGCTTGTGGCGCAGATTGAAATTGGCAGGTATGATGTGGTGGGCATTACGGAGACATGGCTGCAAGGGGATCAGGACTGGGAGCTAAATATCCAAGGATATACGTCCGATCGAAAAGATAGGCAGGTTGGCAGAGGGGGTGGAGTTGCTTTGTTAGTAAGAAATGAAATTAAATCGATAGCAAGAAATGATGTAGGGTCAGATGATGTAGAATCTGTGTGGGTAGAGTTGAGGAACCGCAAAGGTAAAAAAACCATAATGGGAGTTATGTACAGGCCTCTGAACAGTAGTCAGGATGTGGGGCACAAGATACAGCAGGAGATAGAAAAGGTGTGTAAGAAAGGCAAGGTTACAGTGATCATGGGGGATTTCAATATGCAGGAAGACTGGGAAAATCAGGTTGGTCGTGGATCCCAAGAAAAGGAATTTCTGGAATGTCTACGAGATGGCTTTTTGGAGCAGCTTGTGGTGGAGCCCACTAGGGAACAGACAATTCTAGATTTAGTGATGTGTAATGAGGCAGATTCGATAAGGGAACTTAAGGTGAAGGAACCCTTAGGAGGAAGTGACCATAATATGATAGAATTTACCCTGCAATTTGAGAGGAAAAAGCTGGAATCAGATGTAACGGTATTACAGTTGAATAAAGGCAACTACAGAGGCATGAGGGAGGAGCTGGCCAGAATTGACTGGGAGAGGAGCCTAGCAGGAAAGACAGTGGAACAGCAATGGCAGGAGTTTCTGGGAGTAATTTGGCAGACACTGCAAAAATTCATCCCTAGGAAGAAGAAGCATACCAAAGGGAGGACGAGGCAACCATGGCTGACAAGGGAAGTCAGGGACAACATAAAAGCTAAAGAGAAAGCATACAATGCGGCGAAGAGCAGTGGGAAACCAGGGGATTGGGAAGCCTACAAAGACCAACAGAGGACAACTAAAAAAGAAATAAGGAGGGAGAAGATTAAATATGAGGGTAAACTAGCCAGTAATATAAAAGAAAATTGCAAGAGTTTTATTAGATATATAAAGGGTAAGAGAGAGGTAAAAGTGGACATTGGGCCGCTGGAAAATGACACTGGAGAAGTAGTAGTGGGGAACAAAGAAATAGTGGAGGAACTGAATAGGTACTTTGCGTCAGTCTTCACAGTAGAAGACACGAGTGATATCCCCAAATTTCAAGAGGGGGGCAGAGGTGAGTATGGTGGCCATTACCAAGGAGAAGGTGCTAGGAAAACTGAAAGGTCTGAAGGTGGATAAATCACCTGGACCAGATCGATTACACCCCAGAGTTCTGAAGGAGATAGCTGAAGAGATAGTGGAGGCATTAGTGGTGATCTTTCAGGAATCACTGGAGTCAGGGAGGGTCCCAGAGGACTGGAAAATCGCTAATGTAACCCCCCTGTTTAAGAAGGGAGTGAGGCAAAAGACGGGAAATTACAGGCCGATTAGCCTGACCTCAGTCGTTGGTAAGATTTTAGAGTCCATTATTAAGGATGAGATTTCAGAATACTTGGAAGTGCATGGTAAAATCGGGCAAAGTCAGCATGGTTTCATCAAGGGGAGGTCATGCCTGACAAATTTGTTAGAATTCTTTGAGGAGGTAACGAGTAGGTTAGACAAAGGAGAGCCAATGGATGTTATCTCCTTGGACTTCCAGAAGGCCTTTGACAAGGTGCCGCACAGGAGGCTGCTCAGTAAGATAAGAGCCCATGGTGTTAGAGGCAAGGTATTAGCATGGATAGAAGATTGGCTGTCTGGTAGGAGGCAGAGAGTGGGGGTAAGGGGGTCCTTCTCAGGATGGCGGCCGGTGACTAGTGGAATTCCGCAGGGGTCAGTGTTGGGACCACAACTTTTCACTTTATACATTAATGATTTAGATGAAGGAAGTGAGGGCATCCTGGCTAAGTTTGCAGATGATCCAAAGATAGGTGGAGGGACAGGTAGTATTGAGGAGGCGGGGAGGCTGCAGAAGGATTTGGATAGGTTAGGAGAATGGGCAAAGAAGTGGCAGATGGAATACAACGTGGGCAAGTGTGAGGTCATGCACTTTGGTAGGAAGAATAGAGGCATGGACTATTTTCTAAATGGGGAGAGAATTCAGAAATCTAGAGTGCAAAGGGACTTGGGAGTCCTAGTCCGGGATTCTCTTAAGGTTAACTTGCAGGTTGAGTCGGTAGTTAGGAAGGTTAAATGTTGGCATTTATTTCGAGAGGACTAGAATATAAAAGCAGGGATGTGCTGCTGAGGCTTTATAAGGCTCTGGTTAGACCACATTTAGAATATTGTGAGCAATTTTGGGCCCCGTATCTATGGAAGGATGTGCTGGCCCTGGAGTGGGTCCAGAGGAGGTTCACGAGAATTATCCCTGGAATGAAAGGCTTAATATATGAGGAACGTTTTAGGACTCTGGGTCTATACTCGATGGAGTTTAGAAGGATGAGGGGGGATCTGACTGAAACTTACAGAATACTGAAAGGTCTGGATAGAGTGGACGTGGGGAAGATGTTTCCATTAGTAGGAGAGACTAGGACCCGAGGGCACAGCCTCAGAGTAAAGGGAAGACCTTTTAGAACAGAGATGAGGAGAAACTTCTTTAGCCAGAGAGTGGTGAATCTATGGAATTCATTGCCACAGAAGGCTGTGGAGGCCAGGTCATTGAGTGTATTTAAGACTGAGATAGATAGGTTCTTGATTGGTAAGGGGATCAAAGGTTACGGGGAGAAGCCGGGAGAACGGGGTTGAGCAGACTTGATGGGCCGATTGACCTAATTTCTGCTCCTATGTCTTATGGTCTTATGGTCCATAGCCTTTGTAGTATCCAATGCCTTCAGCTGTTTCTTGATATCACGTGGAGTGAATCGAATTGGCTGAAACCAGGCATCTGTGATGCTGGGGACCTCCGGAGGAGGCTAGCCAAGCTTCCCGCTGAGGCGGGCTTGGAAGATTCTGCTCATTAGGTGTGGGCGGAGTCACCCTGGGCATGGTTTTCCCTTATGATTGAATAGCCTGTTCCACTTACTATTAAAGCTCGTGTTTAATGAATGTTAAATAGACAAGATACTGGAGAGTGGTTGGCTACTGTGAAACCCCACATTCTGCAAGGGTTGGTGAATTTAGGAACGAAGGGTGAAAGGACAAAATATTTAGATTGAAAAACTGTGCTTTTCTTAAATAAATGTCTTTGTTTTTCTTCTCTTACCCTTCCTCTTTTGAAGGGGTCAATTTGTGCTGAAGTACAGTTCCACAGGTACCAATAGCCCTGTAATACTTTGCCCAAGTGTCCATTTGTCATGCACAAGCATATAATAGGGTCATAGAATGATACAGCACAGAAGGAGGCTTTTCGGCCTTTTGATAGAGCTACCCAGTAAATCAGGGAGGTCTAGTAGTGGAGTAGTAGTGTCCCTATCTCTGAGTAAGAAGCTCTGGGTTCAAGTCCCACTCTGAGATTTGATGGCTACGTGTGGAAGGTGCTTTCAGAACGTGGCCAAACAGGTTGATTATCAGCCTGTAAATTCTTCCAATATGTCTGATGGCAGGTGGTAGGAGTGGGAGAGTTTCCTGGTCAGCCATACTGCAGAAGGCAACAGCAAACCGCTGCAGCACTTTGCCAAGCATAATCATGGACCAATTCAATGGAAGTCCATGGTCGCCAATGCTCTCTTGGGGCATGATACCTTAAGGAACAGGAAGATCCAATAAATCCCATTTCCCTGCTCTTTCCTATAGCTCAGTAATATTTTTCCCTTCAATTATTTACAAACTCTCATGAATGTTACTATTGCTTTTGCTTCCACTTCCCTTTCAGGCAGTGCATTCCAGATTACGACAATTTGCCATGTTCAAAAATGTTTCCTCATATCACTTTTGGTTCTTTTGTCAATCACCTTAAATGCCACAAACTCCATTCCCTAGCCATCAACTCCACTGAGGTCCAAAGCTCTGGAATTCCCTCTCTCACTTTTCCCCTTTAAGATGTTCCTTGAAACCAACCTCTTCGACCAAGCTTTTGGTTATCTGCCCTAATATCTCCCTATGTGGCTTGGCATCAAATTTTGTTTGATAACACTCCTGTGAAGTGCCTTGGTTTACTTTACAATATTAAAAGTGCTATATAAATGCATTATTGTTGTAAATTGTACCCCGTTTGCCACATTAGGTTGAAACAGGGCCCCCTGCTCACTCCAGCCAGTTTCATGGATGATGGAACCAAAGATGCCTGGCCAAAGTCTTGAACTATTTTGATGGACCCAGGAAAACACTCCACAAAAATAATCTTGGCTGCAGCCTCCCAAGGACTGCCACCCCCCAGAATCACGATCCGTTGCCCTGCCCCACCCCCGCCTCCCAACTCATGCCACGTTTGTCTACATAACAATGAATACACATTAGAAATAGTTAATTGGCTATGAAGTAATTTGGGACATACTTAGTAAATAGGAGGTACCAAATAAATGGAAAATATGATTTTCCAAAGTTTCCTCAATTCAGGAACAGTCCCATTGGATTGGCAAATTGCACATAACTCCTCTGTTTAAGAACACTGGGAGAGGGAAACCAGGAAATTACTGACTGGTTAGTCTAACATTTGTTGTTGAGAAATTAATGGAGTCTATAATTAAGGATGGAGTGACTGAATGTCTTGAAAATTTTCATTGGTCAGAGACAGCCAGCATGGGTTTGTAAAGAGTAGGTCACGCCTAACAAACCTGATTGGATTTTTTGATGAGGTGACTATAGTGGACAAGGAAATGCCTTTGGATGTAATTTAATTGAATTCCAAAAGACATTAGATAAGGGAGTGTTAGCAAAAGTTGAAGCTCATAAAATTGAAAATTGGGAGATTGGCTGAGCAGCATGAGACAGAATAGGGTACTCTAATTGGCAGGACGTGACTAGTGACGTCCCAAAAGGATCTTTGCTGGAGCCTCAACTATTCATTGCATTTATATCATCATATAAATTGGTAACAGAGAGCCACAAATCTAAGTTTGCCAATGACATAAAGATAGGTAGATTATAAGCAATGTACATGGAAGCACAAAATTACAATGAAACATTAACAGACTAAGAGAATAGGCAAAACTGGTAAATGGATTTCAATGTAAGCAAATAAGGTCATCCACTTAGGACTTAAAAGGGATATTACAGGATATTTTCTAAACGGTTAAAAGTTAGAAACAGTGCAGGTCTAAAGAGTCTTCAGGGTCCATGTACATATATTATTAAATTGTCATGAACAGGTACAGAAAATAATCAAAAAGGCTGATGGAATGCTGGCCGTTATGTCTCGAGGACTAGAATGCAAGGGTGTAGAAGCAATGCTACAGCCATACAAAGCCCCAAACCTTGAGTACTGTGAGCAGTTCTGGGCACCACACCTTAGGAAGGATATACTGGCCTTGGAAGGAGAGCAATGTAGATTTACCACCTAATACCAAGCCTCAAGGATTAAATTTCCAGGAGAGATTACACAGACTAGCATTATATTCCCTGGAATTTGGAATGATAGGGAGTGATGCGATTGAAGTTTCTAAAACATTAAGAAGGCATTACGATCGCTGAATGCCCCACTATCAACAACCTAGGGGTGACCTTTGACCAGAAACTGAACTGGATTAGTCATATAAACACTGTGGCTACAAGAGCAGGTCGGAGGCTAGGAATCCTGCAGCGGGTAACTCACCTCCTGACTCCCCAATGCCTGTCCACCATCTACAAGGCTCAAGTCAGGAGTGTGATGGAATACTCACCACTTGCCTGGATGAGTGCAGCTCCCACAACACTCAAGAAGTTTGACATCATCCAGGAAAAAGCAGCTCGCTTGATTGGCACCCCACCCACAAATATTCACGCCCTCCGCCACCAACGCACAGTGGTAGCAGTGTGTACCATCTACAAGATGCACTGCAGGAACTCATCAAGCCTCCTTAAACAGCACCTTCAAAACCTACAACTGCTACCATCTAGAAGGACAAGGGCAGCAGACACATGGAAACACCACCAATTGGAAGTTCCCCTCCAAGCTGCTCAACATCCTGACTTGGAAATATATTGCTGTTCCTTCACTGTCGTTGTGTCAAAATCCTGGAACTCCCTCCCTAACAGCACCATGGGTGTACCTACACCACATGGACTGCAGCGGTTCAAGAAAGCAGCTCACCATCACCACCTCAAGGGCAATTAAGGATGGGCAATAAATTCTGGCCCAGCCAGCCACGCCCACATCCCATGAATGAATAAAAAAAGAAACTGATGATGTAGATAAACTATTTCAGATGATTGGTGATTACAGGACTAGGATTCATAGTCTAAAAATTACACCTAACCTTTCAGGACTGAAATTAGTAAAATGGGGGGAGTGGGTAGATTTTATGGAGCCCACAAGAGCGGGTTGAGATGCAGAGATAAAGTCAATGGCATGATTGTGGAGTGTCGAACGTTACGCCAGTCTGTGGCTGGTTCATACTTGTAATACATTGTAATGCCATGAATACTTACTAATGTGAAACAGTTTTCAATGAAGTCCTACCCTCAGGATAAAATTAACGGTGCATGAGAATCTCGTAGCACCTGGTTCACTATCATTTATAGGTGACATGCATTAGTCAGCTTTGTGCAGTTGTGACTAAGGTAAGTGGTTGTCCATGTTGAACTCTGTGGCACAAGGTTCCGGGTGTTGAAAGTTTGGTCTTCGGTTGCAGGGAGTTGCGGTGGAGGGAAGTGCCTAGCATCCTGGGCATTGTGGTCCTGTGGTGGGGTGGGTAGGTGGGCACAGATGCGGTTCAAGGCAAGAATTGAATGATGGATAATAGGCCTAAAGGGTGGGGTCAGTGCTGTCAATGTAGGGGTCTTGAGGGTTGAATTGAGGGTGCCGGATGGCAGAGGGAACAGTCACAGTCAAAGTGGGGAGTTATATTTGATATGGGGCAGGTCCATTGTCAGGGCAGGTATTGAAAGATCTCATAGGGTGGGTCAGAGAGCAGACAAAAATATCGAAGAGGATAATGGGAGGTTTTAGGGTCAGAGTGGGCATTGGGACAGTCACGGGAGTAGGCACAAGGGGGAGAGATGGAATGCCCAGATAAATGGTAATCGGGTCCAGGGGAACGGGGAGGCTCCAACATAACAGAGGAGAGAGGAAAGGTTATGTTGCAGGGTGGCAGCCAAAGATGATGGGGCCAAACCTGAGGGTGATGAGGAGGGTAGAAGGTACTGGAATGGGTCTCAAGAGTCACATGCACCATACTTTTAAGATACTATTTCAAACCCAGCTTTTCTGAATGTAAGCTCAATTGAAGTCAGAGGAGGGTCGTTTTGGGTAGATGGAGTTCATGTTGTGCACAATTGGCCAATTAAAGTGACACTCTAATAATTAGTTGAATGGACGAGAACTGTGGGTGAGCATGCTCTCACATGTATGTCTGCCCTCTTCACACAGTGCAATTACTGCTGTAACCATGGGCCTCATTTACCCGATATTCCTGCAACCTTGGAAACAGGAGGAAAGAATGCGAAGGAGAGCTCTTGCTGTTCAACAACAGAGGCCCCAGTGCCTACTGCAGGCAGCACCAGAGGGGATGGCTGGTCCGGGGACATCTAGGGAAGGCATCGGCGCACCAACACATCCAGAGGACAAGACCAACCTGCCTCCAGAGATGATGTCAGAGACATCTGAGGATGTCCCAGGAAATGGTCACTGAGATTGTTCATCAAGACATGCAGCCACGTGGATTTCCATTCCATTGGCCTTCAAGATTACAGTGGTACTCAATTCTCTGCCAGCTGTGGCTTCTAGGCATGATGGGATACATATGTGGCATCTCACAGGCTACCACATGGATGCTTAAAGGAGGTGACTGATGCCCTGTTTAGTCATACCAATGATTTTATCCACTTCACTACCGATGAAGACAGCCCGGCTCCAAGGTCAGCTGTGTTCGGCGTCATTGCTGGGTTTTCTCAAGCGCAAGGTGCCATCGACTGCACTCATGTGGCCAAATAAATTCCCTGAGAACCACCAGCTGCATTTGTAAATTGCAAAGGGTTTCATTCCTTCAATGTACAACTAGTGTGAGACCACAGGAGAAGAATAATGCAGGGCTGTTCTCATTTCCCAGGGAGCTGTCACAGCACTTACATCTTGCGCAACTCATGGCTCCCAGAGCTTTTGAAGCCCCAGCCCAGGTTAATGGATGGATCCTTGGTGACAAGACCTATCCCCTCCGTACATAGCTGATGACGCCAGTGAGGCATCCCCAGAGCGAGGCAGAGGAGCGCTACAATCAAGCTCACGTGTCCACCAGAGCCATCATGGAGCACGCCACAGAGCTTCTTAAAATGTGCTTTTGCTGCCTTGACTGATCTTGGGAGGGGGGGCTCTGCAACATGTACCCAGAGGGTTTCACGAATAGTAGTGGTCTGCTGTGCACTGCAAAACCTGGTACTGCAATGCTGACAGATATTGCATGGGGAAGAGCATGACGAAGATCAGCCCTCCTCAGATAACGAGGATTTGTTGGATCATGTGGAGGAGACCATAAATCCAAATGAGCTTTTCATGGATGCTAGGGGGCTGGAGAGACTGGCAAGGGACGCCAGGGACAACCTGATTTATAAAGGTCTGCACAACAATAATGCATCGCTCCAATGCCAGACCTCCATTGTCTTCTTGAGTTGTAGACTTAGCCCTGCCATCTCCCTTGCTGAGTTAACTCTAAACATATGTCCTCCGCCACCTAGAATAGAATAGGGAATGGAGCTTTGCCACACACACTGGCTAGGGAGTGCTGGTACCAAGGAAATCTTAGGGGTACGTGGACATCCATGAAACATCCTTCATTGTCCAATTATTCTGATCCAGCACAGCTTTGCACCTGTCTCATTTATACCTGCTGAAAGTAAAGTGGATCAGTATCCTCTAGAGTGCATTGGTGTTGAGGGGCTGGGGGTGGCATCTGTGCCTACATTTTAAACCATGTTCCACAGAATGATCATTAAAGAGGTAACAATTAACATTAACATTCAATAAAGAATATATAAAAACACAACTCCTCTCATTCAGGAATAATGTCTGTGTCCTTATGTCTTCTCCAGCCATCACATTGTGAGAAACATGGGATGGGCCAAGACCATTAATCTGACACCGTGACAGACCCCAATAATTCTCAATAATAATGTACGATTACAGAAAACAAGTTATATTGTGCATATTTTAACAAGTCAGAAAGACATGAAAAAAAATCACTTATGCCACCCTAGCGCTCATTGTTTTTTCAATTTTCTTTTTCTGCCACCACACCTAGGTGCAACCCCAATATCATTGGCTGAGGTGGAGGTAGTCTCCTCAGTGTGATGCCCTGTTGCCTTGGATACCTGCGGCTGGCTTCCTCTGGAGGCATGGGGCTTTGAGGGCTCCAGCCTACTGGGCATCTCCTGCACTGATGCAGGGCATCCCTCTCAGCTTTGCCTGCTGGCACTGTGCAGGTAGTGGTGCAGGGAATGAGGAGACACTGCTAACCTTAGGGGTATCCTAAGCACGCTTTTCTCCTCCATCTCGGTGTTCAATGGAACCCCTCTATGCTGTGCATAATCCCTGGCCTCTTTTTTTTCTTCATTAATGGGATGTAGGCGTCACTGGCTAGGCCAGCACTTATTGCCCATCCCTAATTGCTCTTGTGAAGGCGGTGGTGAGCTGACTTCTTAAACTACTGTAATCCATGTGGTATAGATACACCCACAGTGTAGGAAGGAAGTTCCAGGATTTTGAACCAGAGACAGTGAAGGAACAGCGATATGTTTCCGCTTCAGGATGGTGTGTAGCTTGGAGGGGAATTTCCAGGTGGCAGGGTTCTCATACATCTGCTGCCCTTGTCCTTCTAGGTGTTAGTGGTCATGGGTTTGAAAGGTGCTGTTTAAGGACCGTTGGTGAGTTCCTGTAGTGCATCTTATAGATGGTACACAGTGCTGCCACTGTGCATCAATGATGGAGGGAGTGAATGTTTTTGATTAGGGTGTCAATCATTTGGGCTGCTTTGTCCTGGATTGTGTTGAGCTGCTTGAGTGTTGTTGGAGCTGTACTCACCCAGGCAAATGGAGAGTATTCCATCACACTCCTAACTTGTGCCTTGTAGATGGTGGACAGGCTTTGGGGAGTCAGGAGGTGAGTTACTCGCCACAGGATTCCTAGACTCTGACCTGCTCTTGTAGCCACAATGTTTATATGGCCAGTCCAGTTCAGTTTCTGGCCAATAGTAACCACCAGGATGTTGTGGGCGATTCAGCAATGATAATGCCATTGAATGTCAAGGGGTGATGGTTAGATTCTCTTTTGTTGGAGATGGTCATTGCCTTGGACTTGTGTGCTGCGAATATTACTTGCCACTTATCAGCCCAAGCCTGGATATTGTCCAGGTCTTCTTGCATTTGGATATGGACTGCTTCGGTATCTCAGGAGTCGCGAATGGTGCTGAGCATTATGTAATCATCAGCAAACATCCCCACTTAGACCTTATCATGGAAGGAAGGTCATTGATGAAGCAGCTGAGGATGGTTAGGCCTAGGACATGACCCTGAGGAGCTCCTACAGTTACATCCTGAAACTGAGATGATTGTCCTCCAACAACGCAACCATCTTTCTTTGTGCTAGGTCTTACTCCAACCAGTGGAAAGTTTTCCCCCTGATTCCCATTGGCTCCAGTTTTGCCTGGGCTCCTTGATGCCACAATTGGTCAAATCTGGCCTCGATGTGAAGGGCAGTCACTCTCAGTTCAGCTCTTTTGTCCATTGTTGAACCAAGGCTGTAATGAGGTCAGGAGATGAGTGATCCAAGTAGGTTATTGCTAAGCAAGTGCCGCTTGATAGCACTGTTGATGACCCTTTCCAACACTTTATTGATAATGGAGAGTAGACTGATGGGGAGGTAATTGGCCAGTTTTGAATTGTCCTGCTTTTTGTGGGCAGGCCATACCTGGGCAATTTTCCACATTGCTGGGCAGATGCCAGTGTTGTAGCTGTACTGGAATAGTTTGGCTTGGGGTGCAGCAAGTTCTGGAGCACAAGTCTTCAGCACTATTGCTGGGATATGGTCAGGGCCCATAGCCTTTGCAGTATCCATTGCCTTCAGCTGTTTCTTGATATCACTTGGAGTGAATCAAATGGACTGAAGACTAACACCTGTGATGCTGGGGACCTCCAGAGGAGGCCGAGATGGATCATCCACTCGGCACTTCTGGCTGAACCTTGTTTCAAATGCTTCAGCACTGCCTTTTGCACTGATGTTCTGGGCTCCTCCATCGTTGAGGATGGGGATATTTGTGGAGCCGCCTCCTCCTCCAGTGAGCTGTTTAATTGCCCACCATCATTCATGACTGGATGTGGCAGGACTGCAGAGGTTAGATCTGATCCGTTGGTTGTGGGATCGCTTAGCTCTGTGAATCGCATGCTGCTTACGCTGTTGTAGCTTCACCAGGTTGACACCTCATCTTTAGGTATGCCTGGTGTTGCTCCTGGCATTCCCTCCTGCACTCTTCATTGAACCAGGGTTGATCTCCTGGCTTGGTGGTAAAAGTAGAGTGAGAGATATGCTGGTTTACGAGGTTACAGATATGAGAGTACAATTCTGCTGCTGCTGATGGCCAACAGTGACTCATGATTGCTCAGTATTGAGTTGCCAGATCTGTTCAAAATGTATCCCATTTAGCACTAAGGTTCCTTCGACAGCACCTTCCAAACCCACGACCACTACCATCTAGAAGGATGAGGGCAGCAGACAGATGGCCACACCACCACCTGGAAGCTCCCCTCCAAGCCATTCACCATCCTGACTTGGAAATATATCACCGTTGCTTCACTGTCGCTGGGTCAAAATCCTCAAACTCCCTCCCTAACAGCACTGTGGGTGTACCTACACCACATGGACGTAGTGGTTCAAGAAGGCAGCTCATCACCACCTTCTCAAGGGTAAGTAGGGATGGGCAATAAATGCTGGCCTAGCCAGCGACACTCACATCTCATGAACAAATATAAAAAAGAAACATTGCCAGCTGATGGCTAGTTTCACCAATGAAAAGCTTCCCTGCTGCTAAATTGCACGTGTTTTCCACGCACACCGCTGTCACTTAGAATTTTACTTGCATGGAAGGTGGCAGAAAGAGAGAAAATGGGAGTGGCACCTGGTTCCCATTAAAACGTCGGGAATAGCATGCTATTGATAAAATCCTGGCCTATCTCTGCACACCAAGGATGGTAGAAGTTTGGATCTCTCCTCAATTGATGCTAGATCAATTGTTAATTTTAATTCTGAGACTGATGGATTTCTCTTAACCAAAGGTACGAAGGGAAATGGGGAAACATGGGTATATTGGTTAGGTCACATATCTTCACTGAATGATGTAACAGGCTCAAGTGGCTAAATGGTCTGTTCCTATTCCTATTCCTGTTCCTATGAATGTTATTTCTTTCCTTTCACTTTTCCTTGTCAATATTAAGTAATTAAGCAGCCCCAAACAAATCCTGTTCATTGAAATTGGTGCATAAATTTCAAGTTTCCAAATTACTGAGGAAGGTTTTGCTTTCATTTGAAACTTTGCAGGTCTGCAATTAAGATTTCCAGTTTGTAACTGAAGCTCTTAAACATGCTGTTCAATTAGTGGCGCAGGGCCAAAACATAGCCCATAGTTCAGGAAGTTATTGTTAAAATGTTAATTTCCTTTTGAAGGGATAATGAAACTTAAAGCACCCTGCTCCCATTTCTGCATCCCCATGAAGGCCTTTGCCTGGAGGAGGTGACTGAAAAAATCCAGATATCTATATAACTTTAGGGGTAAAATCTGTCAGAAAAAATTTGCTCCCTATATATTTTAATTTCCCCTGGCAGCACAATAGTTAGTGTTTGTGTAAGAATTGTTGGTGCTTTATTTTTATGCAGACAACATGTTTAAGATAAATGGGTTAGTTGCATACAACAGAATTCTACACCTTAAGTAGTACTGTACCAGTAGTACTATACCAGCATGTTAAACAAGCAAGGGATAGATAGCCGCCTGACTGAGCTAACTATTTCCTCCTGACCAAGCCCACCATGCCCTTCTGAGAGGGCTCACTATGATCCAACCAGGCCTGCCACAACATGACATGGCTCCTCAGGCCTCTTAACTGGGACCAAATTACCTTGATTTCCCATCAGGCCATTTAGTTAAAATTATCTCGTATATACAGCGCACAAACAGTCCTTGTTGGCTTATATACTTCACTCAAGCCTCCTCCGATCCTTTCTCATCTATCAGTATCAGCAAAACCTTTTTAATTGAATTCCACATTAAGTTTGAAAACAACATACTCCAATCACAAATAAGAACCTTAAACTTAAACAAAGCCAATTACATGGGTATGAGGAAAGAGTTAACTAAGGTTGATTGGATAAATAGACTAAAAATTAGGACAGTAAATAAATATTGGGAAACATTTAAATGAACAATTCAAAATGTTCAACAAAAATGAATCCAATTGAAAAACAAAAACTCATTGAGAAAGATCCATCCATGACTTACTAAGAAGATTAAGGATTTTATTAGTTTAAAAGAAGAGTCTTATAATGTTGCAAAGAATGGTAGCAAGTCTGAGGATTGGTACTGTTTCAGAAACTAGCAAAAGACCACCAACAAGTTGATAAAAAGGGAAAAAATAGAATATAAGTGTAAACTAACCAGGAATATAAAAATAGATTGTAAGAGCTTTTACAAGTATATAAGGAAGAGAGTAGCTAAAAGAAATGTTGGTCCCTTGGAAGCCGAGACTGGAGAAATTATCACGGGAATGAGGAAGTGGCAGAGACATTGAACAAATATTTTGTGTCTGTTTTCACTGCAGATGTCACAAGTTACATGACAAAAATAGAGGGTAACCTAGCATCTGATAAGATTGAGGAAATTAACGTAATTAATATCAGCAGAGAAAAAGTACTGGAGAAACTCAAGGGACTAAAACCCGACAAATTCTCCCAGGACCTGATAGCCATTTCCTAGGGTTCTAAAAGAGACAGCTGCAGAGATAGACAATGCCCTGAGTAGAATTTTCTAAAATTCCCTAGATTCTGAAATGGTCCCAGCAGTTGTGAAGTTAGCTAATGTAATATCACTATTCAAGAAAGGAGGGAGAGAGAAAACAGAACTACAGATCAGTTCGCCTGACATTAGTCATCAGGAATGTGCTGCAATCTTTGGCCAAAATTTTCCGCTTGGCGGGCAGATGGAGCAGGTACTGACGCGGGCAGCTGCGGACCCAATTACCGCCCGCGATCGGGGCCGTGCCGCCATTTTGCGTGGGTGGGCCAATTAAAGCCTGTCCAGCGCATTTCCGACTCCTGTGGAGAGCGGGAGTCTGAAGTTTGCGACGGGCGTCCAATGGCGACCCGGCAGTCTGTTTAAAAAAAGGCCTGGCAGCCTCCTTTAGGCTGTTCGCTATGGCCAGCTGCAGGTGGTACGGCAGGAGGTCTGCACAGCAGGCCCATGTTGGGGGAAGGCCACAGGAGGAGGGCAGGCTGCAGGGTGTGGCCCAGGAACAGGGCAGGCTCCAGGGTAGGCCAGCAGGGGGCCAATGTGCCCCTCGCCTTTCTGATGATTGCCTTGCTGCCCTTCTTGAGGAGGTGGCAGCACAGCGGGAAGTGCTGTTTCCCCAGGATGGGAGGAGGAGTCTCCCCTACATGACGAAGCGTGCCTGGGAGGAGGTGGCAGGGGTGGTGAGCTCCCACGACATGGTGCAGCACACCTGGATCCAGTGCTGTAAGCGCTTCAACGATTTTTTGCACTCTGGAAAGGTGAGTACCATGTTGGTGTTGGGCATTTAACCTAGCAGGTAGCCTTAGCCTTTGAGACTACCCCCACCCAGCCTTACTGTCGTGACTGCATTGACTCATGTTGACCATTTGTCGCACGCTGGGTGGGCAAGCAGATAGTGACCATGCTTACATCAGCCTCAGTGGTTCATGAGAAGATGGGTTCTTCCCGCACCATGTGTTGGTCTTAGTTGCACATGACTAGTCTGGGGGCAACATGCAGGAAATGCAGCTAGGTGCATACTCGGAACTCCAACACATGTCCTGTTCACGGTGATGAGGTTGTGGAAGGGGAGCCTCAAGATCCCATGGCCAAGACCCATCTAGTGCCCTCAGCGCCGCACCGAGTTGCGCCTCCTTGCCATGGGACCTAAAACCGTGTGTTTCTGAAAGTGATGGACACATTCTGTGTCCAAGGTGTCCGTTGGCTGGGGGGGGCGGGGGGGGGGGGTGTGTCGGGAGCAGTTGTACTATATTTTTGTGACCGATCAGCAGTAGCGTGAAGAGGATGCACTGGAGGCCTCAGATGGGCCTCTCTGGTTGGAGAGCGACGTGCACGTGCGGAGTACATGTGCAATTAGCTCTAATGAATGGTCTTCTCAAAGAATTCCAATAAATTAGTCAAATTTCCCTTTGAAAAATCTATCTCTGCTTGATTGCATTGAGATTTTCTAAGTGCCTCACTATAACCTCCTTAATAATACATTCCAGCAATTTCCCTATATCAAGAGTTGGGGACTTGTCAGCTTTTAGTTCTAATAATTTTCTCAGTACCCTTTTCCTGGTGATTGCAATTGCTTTAAGTTCCTCCCTCCCTTTCACCTCCTGCTTCACAGTTAATTCTGGAATGTTATTTATATCATCTACAGTGAAGACAGGTGAAAAATATCTGTTCAATTCATCCGCTATTTCCTTATTTTCCATTATTAATTCCCCAGACTCACTGTCTAGAGGATCAAGACTCACTTTACTTTTTTCCTTTTTAAATATCTGTAGAAACTCTTACTATTTGTTTTTGTGTTTCTAGCTAGCTTTCTCTCTTACTCTAATTTCTCCCACCTTAATATTAAAGTCATTCTTTCTGTTCTTTATATTCTGTTCAATCTTCTGACCTGCCATTCACCTTTGCAGAATTATGCACCTTTTCTTTCAATTTGATACTGTCTTTAACTTTCTTAGTTAGCCACGGATGGTGCATCTTTCACGTAGAATCTTTCTTTCTCATTGGAACGTATCTTTTCTGAGTATTCTGAAATATCTCCTTAAATGTCTACCACTACACCTCTACTGATCTATCCTTTAAACTAATCTCCCAGTTCACTTTAACCAGCTCTGTCTTCATGCCCTCATATTTGCCCTTATTTAAGTTAAAAACACTAGACTTAGATCCACTCCTCTCTCCCTCAAACTGAATGTGAAATTCAATCATATTATGATCACTGCTACCTAGGGGCGCCTTCAGTATGAGGTCATTAATTAATCCTGTCTGGTTGCATATTACCAGATCTGGTACAACCTGCTCTTTGGTTGGTGCTAAAATGTGCTGTTCTAAGAAACTGCCCCAAAAACACTCCAAGAACTCATCATCCAGCCTAGCTTTGCCAATCTGATTCATCCAATCTATATGTAAATTAAAATCGCCTAAGATCATCGCTGTACCTTTCTCACAAACCCCCCATTATTTCTTCCTGTACATTCCGTCCTACAGTGTGGTTACTATTAGAGACACAAAATATTTGTTCAATGTCTCTGCCACTTCCTCATTCCCGTGATAATTTCTCCAGTCTCGGCTTCCAAGGGACCAACATTTCTTTTAGCTACTCTCTTCCTTATATACTTGTAAAAGCTCTTACAATCTATTTTTATATTCCTGGTTAGTTTACACTTATATTCTATTTTTTCCCTTTTTATCAACTTGTTGGTGGTCTTTTGCTAGTTTCTGAAACAGTACCAATCCTCAGACTTGCTACCATTCTTTGCAACATTATAAGACTCTTCTTTTAAACTAATAAAATCCTTAATCTTCTTAGTAAGTCATGGATGGATCTTTCTCAATGAGTTTTTGTTTTTCAATTGGATTCATTTTTGTTGAACATTTTGAATTGTTCATTTAAATGTTTCCCAATATTTATTTACTGTCCTAAAAACCATTTCCATAAGGGGCTTCTTACCTTTACTATGTCTCATCTCTACCCAAACTGATTCTACATCATGATCTCCAGAACTAATGTCACCTCTTCCTATTGTATCATTGTCATCCTTAATTAGCAGAGCCACCCCTCATCATTCCCTAGCTTCCTGTCCTTCCTAAATGTCATGTACCCTTGAATATTCAGGTCCGTCTTTGTCATCCTGCAACCATGCCTCTGTAATGGCTATCAGATCATACATATTTATTTCTATTTGTGCCATCAATTCATCTGTCTTGTTACTAATGCTACATGCATTCAAATACAGAGCCTTTAGTTGTCTTTTTACTATTTTGGTAACCTCCAGCTTTATCTGCTGGTACACTCTTAGGTTTGTATACTCTGTCCCTACCTGGCACGCTCTGTTTATGATTTCCCTTAATCTGACCTTGCTCTCTTGCTTTGTCTTCTCTATTTAATTTATCACATCTTCCCAACCTTGATCCCTCGCCTCCACTATTTAGTTTAAAGCCCTCTCTACCACCCTAGTTATACGACTCGCCAGAGCACTAGTCCCAGCAATTTTCAGGTGAAGGCCTGCTCTATCAAGATCTTTCATTGTTTTAAAGACCTTTAGTAGATAATCCCTCAGCCTTCTCTTTTTGAGAAAAGAGGCCCAGTCTGTTCATCCTTTCCTGATACGTGTAACTTCACAGTTCTGGTATCCTCCTTAGAAATCTTTTTTGCATCCTCCCCAGTGCTTGCATATACTTTTTATAAGATGGAAATCAGAACTACACATGTAGTACTCAAGTGTGGTCAAATCAAGATTCGTACAAATTGAGTACAATGTACTTTTCAATTCTGTTTCTCTAGAAATAAACCCTAGCACTTGATTTTCATTTCATTATGGTCTTAAAATTGCACCCAATGTCTGACTTGGGCTATAAGAAGTGACCATGTCCTATTTTCGGCACATCTCCTGTCACTCCCTTATCCTACCTTTCAGAACCATGATAAAGGTACCCCTTGTCCTCACCTTCCACCCCATCGACCTCTACTTTCAATGCATCATCCTTCACTTTTTCTGCCACCTCCAGCATAATGCCACCACCAAACACATCTTCCCCTCCCACCCCTTTTCAGCATTCCAAAGGGCATTCCTCCACAACTTCCTGGTTCATCCTCAATCACCCCAACACCCCTTCTTCCCATAGCACTTTCCCGAGAAAGCACATAAGATGTGACAACCACCCTTTTACCTCCGGACTTCCTACCATTCAAGGTCCTAAGCACTCCTTTTTCAGGCAAAACAACAATTTACTTGCACTGCCTTCAATTAAGTATACCGTATTCACGGCTCATGATGCAGTCTCACCTAAACTGGTGAGACCAAATGCAGATTGGGTGACCACTTTGTGCACCACTTCCGTTCAGTCCACAAGCATGACCCCGCACTTCCAGTTGCCTTTCATTTTAATTCTCAGTCCCACTTCCACTCTGACCTCTCTGTCATCAGCCTCCTACACTGGTCAAATGAAGTTCAATGTAAATTTGATTAGACACTTTACAGCAATACAGCCTTCTAGACTCAACAGTAAGTTCTACAATTTCAGATCATAATCTCTGCTCCCTGTTTTTTTACAAGTGCTGGTAATAATTTTGCTATTCCATTTACACCTCTTCTGGACTCATCATTAACTTCTTTACTTATCCCATTACCTTCTCATTTTGCTTTGCACCATCATCTTTTTTGTCCTTTGATCTTTCCTGCCTTCCACCCTGTCATAGACCTCTTTTATTATTTCCTCCCTCCCCTGGTCCCTGCCTCTGTACTTGCTTAAAACTCTTTGCATGTCAAACTTTTTTCAATGTTTCTCCCTCCACAGATAATGCCTGACCTGCTCGGTATTTCTCACTTTTTATGTTTTTATTTGATGATGTTAGGAAACCCTCATGAGAAAGACAGTGAGATCGGTTGGCTCACGGTGCGGCAAGCCTCTGGGTGGGTTGTTGAGAAATCCGTAGAATCTGCCTCGGTCACATCTGTCATTTACTTTGGAGTGTGTCTGATCACTGTTTGCCTGTTAATTCACATGTACTACATCCTTAACCTGAATATTAGAATATAAGATAGATGTGGTAAATTGTTTTATCTTCCCTAATTTGTATGTGTCTGTAAAGATCTAGCTGGGGTGAAGAAATAGTGAATGTTTGAATTATCTTCATGTGTGTTGGTATTGAGATCTTTCCAACATTTTTGTCTGGTGTAATATAGTTAATTTTTCTTCTTTAATAAATGTTTTATTCTTTGTGTTAAAAGTTTACCAGCAGATTCCTGTGAATTTGTTCAGTGACTTTTAAAAAAATTCATTCAAGGGACATGGGCTTCGCTGGCTGGGCCAGCATTTATTGCACATCCCTAGTTGCCCTTGAGAAGGTGAGCTGCCTTCTTCAACCGCTGCAGTCCATGTGGTGTAGGTACACCCACAGTGCTGTTAGGAAGGGAGTTCCAGGATTTTGACCCAGCAACAGTGAAGGAACGGCCGATATATATCCAAGTCAGGATGTTGAGTGACTTGGAGGGGAACTTCCTGATGGTGTTGTTCTTGGGCCTCCACGGTTTCTAAAAAAAACTAAAAGTTAAGATCTATTAATCCAGATTTCACTCTGGGATTTGACTTGTGCAGTAATAATATCAGCTGGGATCGTAACAGTTGGGAAAGTAAAATATTATTTTAAATAAAGTTGTGGGAGTAGGACAAGGGGTATTAGAAGTAGGGAAGCTGTGGTGTAGTGGTATTGTCACTGGACCAGTAATCCATGCGACCCAGGGTAATGCTCTGGGGACCTGGGTTTGAAACCCACCATGGCAGATGGTGAAATTTGAATTCGATAAAAACCTGGAATGAAAAGTCTAACGATGACCATGAAACCGTTGCTGATTGTTGTAAAAACCCATCACTAATGCCCTTTAGGGAAGGAAATCTGCTGTCCTTACCTGGTCTGGCCTACAGACCCACAGTAATGGGGTTGACTCTTAAATACCCTCTGAAATGGCCTAGCAAGCCACTCAGCTGTATCAAAAAAGTGGGAGGGAGGGTTCAGTTGCATGGAAATATAAAAAATCAAAGTTTAAGGAGAGGGTAAGAGTGCAGGTTAGTGACGATGCTGATTGTTACCATTCTAGAACGAGAGGCCATAGTTTTAGGCTAAGGGGTGGTAGATTTAAATCAGAGATGAGGAGGAATTACTTTTCTCAAAGGGTCGTGAATCTGTGGAATTCACTTCTTTAGAGTGCAGTGGATGCCGGGACGCTGAATAAATTTAAGGAGGAGATAGACAGATTTTTAATTAGTAATGGGTTGAAAGGTTATGGGGAGAGGATGGGAAATTGGAGTTGAGGCCGAAATGAGATCAGCCATGATCGTAATGAATGGCGGGGCAGGCTCGAGGGGCTGAATTGCCTACTCCTTCTCCTAGTTCTTATGTTCTTATGTTCTAAACTACTAAAAAGTCTAAAATGAATGAAAACAGACAGACCACATAGCATCGACCTAGGCACCAGAAATGACAACGGCAAGCTCAGCCTTGTCGACCCTGGGGGCGAGTGCCAAAATTGGTAGAGCTGTCCCACAGACTAGTCAAGCAATAGCCTGACATAGTCATACTCATGCAATACCTTAAAAATAATGTCCCAGACACCACAATAACCATCCCTGGGTATGTCCTGTCCCACTGGCAGAACAGACCAGCAGACATGGCGGCACAGTGGTATGCAGTCGGGAGGGTGTTGTCCCGAGAGTCCTCAACATCAGGTCTGGACCTCATGAAGACTTATGGCATCAGATCAAACATGGGCAATGAAACGTCCTGCCGATTACCACATACCGCCATCACCCCCACCCCACCCCCCACTACATCTTATGCATCACTACTTCTCCATGTTGAACACCACTTGGAGGAAGCACTGAGTGTGGCAGGGGTGCAGAATGTACTCTGGGTGGAGGGCTTCCACGTCCATCACCAAGAGTGGTAGCATCACTACAGACCGAGCTGGCCGAGTCCTAAGGACATAACTGCTAGACTGAGCCTGCGGTAGGTCATGAGGGAACCAACAAAAGTGAAAAACATACTTGACCTCATCCTCAGCAACCTGCCAGCCACAGATGCATCTGTCCATGACGGTATCGGAAGGAGTGACCACCACACAGTCCTTGTGGAGACAAAGTCCCAACTTCACATTTAGGATACCCTCCATCATGTTGCGTGGCACTACCACCATGCTAAATGGAATAGATTTCAAACAGATCTAACAACTCAAGACTGGGCAATGATGAGGCACTGTGGACCATAAGCAGCAGCAGAATTATAGTCAACCACAATCTGTAACCTCATGGCCTGGCATAGCCCCCACTTTGCCTTTGCCACCAAGCCAAAGATCAACCCTGGTTCAATGAAGTGTGCAGGAGGGCATGCCAGGAGCAGCACCGCGTATACCTAAAAATGAGGTGACAACCTGTTGAAGCTACAGCATAGGACTACTTGTGTGCCAAACTGCATAAGCAGCAAGTGATAGACAAATCTAAGTGTTTCCACAACCAACGCTTCAGATCTAAGGACTGCAGTCCTGCCACATTCAGTCGTGAATGGTAGTGGACAACTAAACAACGCACTGGAGGAACAGGCTCCACAAATATCCCCATCTTCAATGATGGGGAGCCCAGCACAACAGTGCAAAAGAAGTGCTGAGTGGATGATCCATCTAAGCCTACTCTGGAGGTCCCCAGCATCACAGATGCCAGTCTTGAGCCAATTCAATTCGCTCCATGTGATATCAGGAAACATCTGAAGGCACTGGATACTGCAAAGGCTATGGGCCCTGACAATGTTCCGGCAATAGTACTGAAGACTTGTGCTCCAGAACTTGACACACCCCCAACCAAGCTGTCCCAGTACAGCTACAACATGAGCATCTACCCGGCAATGTGGAAAATTGCCCAATTACTGCCCCATCAGTCTACTCAATAAAGTGATGGAAGGGGTCATCAACAATGCTATCAAATGGCACTTGCTTAGCAATAACCTGCTCACTAGTGCTCAGTTTGTGTTCCGCCAGGGCCACTCAGTTCCTGACCCTATTACAACCTCGGTTCAAACATGGACAAATGAGCTGAACTCCCAAGGTGAGGTGAGAGTGACTGCCCTAGATATCCACATGTAGCAAGACCTGGACAATATCCAGGCTTGGGCTGACGAGTGGCAAGTAACATTCACGCCACACAAGTGTCAGGCAATGATCATCTCCAACAAGAGAGAATCTAACCATCGTCCCTTGGCGTTCAATGGCATTACCATCGCTGAATTCTCCACTATCAACATCCTGGGGATTACCATTGACCAGAAACTGAACTAGACTGGACTAGCTAGATAAACACTGTGACTACAAGAGCAGGTCATAGGCTAAAAATCCTGTGGCAAGTAACTCACCTCCTGACTCCCAAAGCCTGTCCGCCATCTACAAGGCACAAGTCAGGAGTGTGATGCGATACTCTCCATTTGCCTGGATGAGTGAAGCTCCAACAACATTCAAGAAGCTTGACACCATCCAGAATAAAGCAACGCCCTTAATTGGCACCCCATCCACAAATATTCATTCCCTCCACCACTGACGCACAGTGACAGCAGTGTGTACCATCTACAAGATGCACTGCAGGAAATCACCAAGCCTCCTTAGACTGTACCTTCCAAACCCACAACCACTACCATCTAGAAGGATAAGGGCAGCATACACATGGAAACACCACACTCTGGAAGTTCCCCTCCAAGCTACTCACTGCCCTGACTTGGAAATATAGCGCCATTCCTTCTCTGTTGCTGGGTGAAAATACTGGAACTCCCTAACTGCACTGTGGATGCACTTACAGCATATGAACTGCAGCAGTTCAAGAAGGCAGCTCACCACCACCTTCTCAAGGACAATTAGGGATGGGCAAAAAGTGCTGGCCTAGCCAGCGACACCCACATCCCATGGAATGAATATTAAAAAAAATTCAAGTTAGTAAAATATGTCACCTAGACTTATATTAGGAAATCCTTCTTCATATAAAGAGTAACCAGCATATGCGTGGATCTAAAGGCAGAGAAGCAGAAGTGAAAAACCTGGATTCAGTTAAGAAGTAATTGCACAATAAAATGGGATTTTAGGGAATTTTTCTGGATGGATGAAATAATATGGGCCAAATGGTTGCCTTTATCCATGACTATGTTACGATCTGGTGACTAGTTTGACATTACGTGAAAGTCTTTCTCATTTCTGAGCCTCTCTGTTGACAGTGAGACCAACTGTCTGCGTGTTTCATGTCCCTACTGTGACTTTTCTCCACACAAGATGATTTACAACCACATTACATTACTAAGGGGTTAACCAACAGACAATTTCTACATTCAGTAAATATGCTAAGCAATGATATACTTAAGTGGACACCACAATAGTTGGAACTTAATTTTCAAGCTGATCTCAGGAACATATTTTCAATCATTAAACTGGACTAGATTAACATCTAGTCCACAGGTAATTTTGAGTTTATTTTTACAGGCGAATGTAAATTTAGAAAGGAAGCAGAATTGGAACTATGTGCCTGATGCTGAGCCAGGACTTGAACCATAGACTTGTTATAGCCCAGTAAGAGGCCATTTAGCCCATCATGTCTGCCAGCTGCGAGAGCAACTCACTTCCTCCCAATCCCCTGCCTTTTCCCGTAGCCCTGCAAACTTTTCTCTTCAGATAATGATCCAATTATTTTTTGAAAGTCACAATTGAATCTACCTCCATCTAACTCTCAGGCACTGCACTCCAGATCCTAACCACTTGCTGCGTAAAAACGTTTTTCCTCATGTCGCTGTAGCTTCTTTTGCCAATCACCTTAAATTGGTGTCCTCTGGTTCTTGATCCTTCCACCAATGGGTACAGTTTCTCCCTATCTGCTCTGTCTAGACCCCTCATGATTTTGAACCCCTCTTATCAAATTTCCTCTCAATCTTCTCTTCTCCTACAAGAAAGCTCCAGCTCCTTCAATCTGTCCACGTAACTAAAGTTCCTCATCCCTGGAACCACTCTTGTGAATCTTTTCTCACCTTCTCTAATGCCCTCATATCCTTCTTAATGTGTGGTGCCCAGAACTGGGCACAATACTCCAGTTAAGGCCAAACCAATGTTTTATACTTCCCTGGTCTTACTGAACAATTTCCTTTTTCATTTTGTTAGCAAAGTGCAAAAGCCATTTTAATTTTAATAAAAAGCATCTAGCCTCTCAGATAATTTTATTGAGAAGCCTAATTGATTGTCCAAGACTGGTAGTGCTGGATTAAGTTTGAAAGAGAATATGATGGATGAGGTAAATCAAGTAGTGGTCAGACAACATCAAGCTTATGCTTTTGAAACCTGTATATTATAAAACAGAATGAACTTGCATTTATATAGTGCCTTATCTTCAGGGTGTTCTAAAGTGCTTCACAGCCAATGATTTACTTTTGAAATATCATTGCTGTTTTTCAGGCAAATAGAGCAATCATCTTGTGCAAAGCAAGACCCCACAAACAGCACTGAACTGAATGACCAATTAATCTGCTTCGGTGATGTTGGCCAAGGGATGAATTCTTGTCAGGATACCCAAAGAACTTCCCAATCTTCCTTGAAAAGGTATCTGAGTGTAAAATCTCACTCAAAAGAGAGCACTTCTAACAATACTGAACTGCCTTTATACTGCACTGGACTATCAGTTTTGAATCCTTGAGGAACCTACAACCAGCTGTGTGAGAGACAATGGACCTACCAGGTTAAGATGCAAGGAAGGAGATAAGCCTGATGGAGGTAAGATGTTCTAGTTCAGGAGGGAATGATTTAGAGTAGGAGATGGTGCAATAGGGGAGGTGGTAGCATAGTGGACTAGTATTTCAGAGACCCAGGTTAATGCTCTGGGGATGAATCCCACCACGGCAGATGGTGAAATTTGAATCCAATAAAAAAAACCTGGAATTAAAAGTCTGATGATGACCACGAAACTATTGCTGATTGTTGTAAAAACACATCTGGTTCACTAACATCCTTTAGAGAAGGAAATCTGCCGTCCTTACCTGGTCTGGCCTACATGTGACTCCAGAACCACAGCAATGGGGTTGACTCTTAAATGCCCTCTGAACAAGGGCAATTAAAGATGGGCAATAAATGCTGGCCTACCCAGCGATGCCCACATCCCATGAACGAATAAAAAAGAGTGCCAGTCGCAGCGCAGTGAGGATGCAGAGTGCTGTAAGAGTATGCAGCACAATGCATTTGAAGTGCAGGGAAAATAGCAGAGAACAGTTCATGGGTATTACCCAGTATAGGGTGACAGAATGGGGAAGGATAATTAATGCTATGTTAGAGAAATTGGAAATTATCTATTAGCTTTTCCTTACACAAAGGCAAAATACTGTGGATGTTGTAAATCAAATAAAAGCTGGAAATGCTGGAAATACTCGGCAGCTCTGGCAGCATCTGTGGAGTGAGAAACTGAATTAACCTTTCAGGTCTGTGACCTTTCATTAGAGCTTTGTCTTACATGTCCAGGAGTGAGACAGAGGTTCTAGGAGAGTCTCCCAGGATATCAGAGTAGTATTCAAGTATTGAAATGTCTTGGACTTCATAAAGAGTTGAGTTCACAGTTAAGTGTTGCTATCATATTTACAACAGAATGTTTTCCATCGTTTTTATATCTTCAGTAAGCAGTGTCATCTCTTTGAGGTTGGTGATATATAGCTGGGGCTTTCTTAACAGAGAGGGGGTGATGAAAGAATGGGAGAACTATCTCTACCTGCCCACCCTCTCCCACAAAGATTGTTACATAATTATCATTCCAAACTTCAGTAGTTAACCATACAAAAGTTAGTTAGCCCCCGGATGGCCCAAATGATAAGTGCATTGCCTTGTATAGATGTGAGACACACAGACCAGAAGGGTCCCAGATTTGTAATGAGTCATCTGATCACAACTAGGAACACTAGGACTATGGAAAAAAAAAACGTTCCCACTGCTGCTCACTCTCTAGTGACCTCATTAGGTGAGGACAACTTTTTTTATTCATTTACAGGATGTGGGCTTCGCTGGCTGGGCCAGCATTTATTGCCTATCACTAGTTGCCCTTGAGAAGGTGGCGGTGAGCTGCCTTCTTGAACCGCTGCAGTCCATGTGGTGTAGGTACACCCACAGTGCTGTTAGGGAGGGAGTTCCAGGATTTTGACCCAGCTACAGTGAAGGAATGGCGATATATTTACAAGTCAGGATGGTGAGTGGCTTGGAGGGGAACTTCCAAGTGCTTGTGTTCCCATGTGTCTGCTGTGCTTTACCTTCTAGATGGTAGTGGTTGTGGGTTTGGAAGGTGCTGTCAAAGGAGCCTTGGTGAACTCCTGCAGTGCATCTTGTAGATGGTACACACTGCTGCTACTGTGCATCGGTGGTGGAGGGGGTGAATGGTGCCAATCAAGTGGGCTGCTTTGTCCTGGACAGTGTCAAGCTTCTTGAGTGTTGTTGGGAGCTGCACTCATCCAGACCAATGGGGAGTATTCCATCACATTGCTGACTTGTGACTTGTAGATGGTGGACTTGGGGAGTCAGGAGGTGACTATTCCTAGCCTCTGACCTGTTCTTGTAGCCACAGTATTTATATGGCTAGTCCAGTTCAGTTTCTGGTCAATGGTAACCCCCAGGATGTTGATAGTGGGGGATTCAGAGACGGTAATGCCACTGAACATCAAGAGGCAATGGTTGGATTATCTCTTGTTGGAGATGGTGATTGCCTGACACTTGTGTGTTACTTGCCACTTATCAGCCCAAGCCTGGATATTGTCCAGCTCGTGCTGCATTTGGACATGGACTGCTTCAGTATCTGAAGAGTTGCGAATGGTGCTGAACATTGTGCAATAATCAGCGAACATCCCCACTTCTGACCTTATGATGGAGGAAAGGTCTTTGATGAAGCAGCTGAAGATGGTTGGGCCTAGGACACTACCTTGAGAAACTCCTGCAGTGGTGTCCTGCAGCTGAGATGACTGACCTCCAACAAGCACAACCATCTTCCTTTGTGCTAGGTATGACTCCAACCAGCGGAGAGTTTTCCCCTGATTCCCATTGACTCTAGCTAGGGCTCCTTGATGTCACACTCGGTCAAATGCGGCCTTGATGTCAAGGGCAGCCACTCTCACCTCACCTCTGGAGTTCAGCTGTTTTGCCCATGTTTGAACCAAGGCTGTAATGAGGTCAGGAGCTGCGTGGCCCTGGCAGAAACCAAACTGGGCGTCAATGAGCAGATTATTGCTAAGCAAGTGCCGCTTGACAGCACTGTTGATGACCCCTTCCATTACTTTACTGATGACCCGAGAGTAGACTGATGGGACAGTAATTGGCCGGGTTGGATTTATCCTGCTTTTTGTGTACAGGACATACCTGGGCAATTTTCCACATAGCCAAATGGATGCCAGTGTTGTAGCTGTACTGGAACAGCTTGGCTAGGGGCGCAGCAAGTTCTGAAGCACAAGTTTTCAGTACTATTGCCGGAAATTGTCAGGGCCCATAACCTTTGCAGTATCCAGTGCCTTCAGCCGTTTCTTGACATCACGTGGAGTGAATCAAATTGGCTGAAGACTGGCATCTGTGATGCTGGGGATCTCTGGAGGAGGCCAAGTTGGATCATCCACTCGGCACTTCTGGCTGAAGATTGTTGCAAATGCTTCAGCCAAATCTTTTGCACTGATGTGCTGGGCTCCCCCATCATTGAGAATGTGGATATTTGTGGAACCTCCTTCTCCAGTGAGTTGTTTACTTGTCCACCTCCATTCACAGCTGGATGTAGCAGGACTGCAGAGCTTAGATCTGATCCATTGATTGTGGAATCGCTTAACTCTGTCTATCACTTGCTGCATATGCTGTTTGGCACGGAAGTAGCCCTGTGTTATAGTTTCACCAGGTTGACACCTAATTTTTAGATATGCCTGGTGCTGCTCCTGGCATGCTCTCCCACACTCTTCATTGAACATCATAGACCCTAACTGCCCACACCCGCCCCCACATTATTGGCCAACATTGAGGAAGCATTTTGATACATTAAGACCTGTGTTCAGGGACATTGACCTATTGAGTCCTGCAAGGTGTTAAGAGGCAGAAGATATCACCAATACAAAAGCATTCGATCTTCTGAGTGAGCTGAGCATTGTACATTCTTGACTAAAGGGCATCTTAAATTCTATCCAAATTCAACTCAGATACCCACTTAAAAATAAAACCATGTCCTTCCTATAAGATGAGAGCCAAAATTAGAATTTGTAACCAGCAAAATTCTCATCAATCCAGTTGACTGGCACTCACGGATACATTTGGTTTTCTTATTTCGAACAGTACCTTCCTCAGAGTACCTCTCTTTCTCAGCATCCGCAATGTTCAAATGCTGCTTCCAACAACTTCAATCCTTCAGTCCTGCATACCACTGCTGATTTTAAATTTATTCCTATTTCTAGCACTTTGAGCTCTCTCTGGTATTAAATCGCCAGCCGTAGTTCAGCTGAAGCTGGGTGTCGTAGTTCCTAGTTAAACATCGCTGTCCTTTCTATGGAGAAACCAAATGGAAGATATAACCTGTATTTATAACACACCCTTTTCTTACTTTTTGACCCAGAGGCATCATTTTGGTCTGAATGCCAATATATAATGTATACATATTGGCATAAACAAATAGCCAGAGCTTTGTATTCTAACGTAACTGGTATTTTATGAATAGATATATAATTAGAATAATTTCCGTGGCATTGCCAAATTCACCGTGGGGTCTTTAAGTACTGAGTATGGTATTTAATTTTTGCTTAACTGTTGCAAAGTTTAAAACTCAGTTTCCAGAAATATAAACCCACAAAATCTTCAGCAGAGGTTGCATGAAAAATAACTAAACATGAAACATATTTTCCATTATGGCAATGATCTAAGAGTTCGCTTAGGCTGCCACTTTCCACAATGAAGCCGTTTTAGGCGCTCGCCCACACGAAATAGTGATAGTGTAAGGTACCGGGATAACGATTGTTTTAAAAAGAGGGTGGAATCATTTAATTTGGCGATGCAACTTAACATATCGACTGTGCAATTGTGTGAATCTTTGTGAAGATTCCAACATTAAATTAAGGCGACATTTACCTTTGCGAAAAAAAAAATTCCGACTTTCTCTTGCAATGAATCATCTGTTAACAAATCACAGGCAATACATCCAACGTCCTGAGAATGTGATATTATCGGATTGTTAAGTATGAAGAAAAATGGCCTTTCGCCTGGTTTTCATTTAAAAATAGAATTTCACCTATATTGAGCTTTAACAAATGGATCCATCAAATTATTTTCACATCCATTAATCGGTGAGAACCGCCCTAGATTTTTCTCAGCTGGAATCCACGCTCCTAGCCACCTTTCTGGTTATATTCCACTCACTCGGAAGTCTACCCGAATTCATTGCCAATGTATCTAAATTGTATATGTTTTACAACGCCTTTACAGGTCCCATTTTAAAGAAGAGTTCTATTTTAAAAAAGCATTTTTAAAATCTTTTTTTATTCCCAGCGGCTGGGAATAAAAAAAAAATCGACCGATCGCTATCCACTGGGTTGCAGGTGTGAGCGATGGGTCATAGCAGGAATCAGTTCAGCTGCAATATATGGTTGAGGTAGCCCCTAAATATTGCCCATTAAAAAATGTATCCTATAGACCCTTCAAAATGTCTCAAATCCCTTCAAACTGTAACCTTCTCCGGCCTTTCGACTCTCTGAAAACTCCGCATTCCTAATTCTGGCCTCTTGTACATTCCGGATTTTAATCGCTCCACCACTTGCTAGGGCCTAGACTTTGGAATCCTCTCCCTAAACCTCTCTACATCTCACTCTTCCTTCAAAATCTATCTCTGATAAAACTTTTGGTCATCTGTCGCAATATGTGGCTCGGTGTCAAATTGTGTTTGATAATCGCTCCTGAGAAGCATTTTGGGACACTTTATTGTGTTAAAGACAATACAAGTTGTTGTTCATTACATTTAGCTGTCAATGACTGTTGATCCCTAGGTAACAGCAGCAGTCATTTCGTGTACAGGCAGATCCCACAAATAGCCACGCAAATTGATTTATTTTTGGCGTTGCTTTTTGAGGGCGCAATGCTTGCTTATTTGAATAGTGTCACTGAATCTTTCACCTGCCCGAATCATCGAAAAAGACATAGAGGACCATAGTTTAATGCCTTATTTAGTCCACAACATGTTCAATAATGCAGTTTCATCAATATTGCACTGAGATCGTAAAGATTTTCCGTAAACCGCAATTTTGATACTTGGGTTGCATTAATGAATCATTCAGGCTATCGAATAATTCTGCCAGCTTCTGATGGAGAGTGGTTTAAAGGGCAAAAAAGGGAAAATCTACTGTTATATTTAAACGTTTAATATGGGGAAAAGAATAAAAGGAGTTTGAGAAGGACGGATAATTCTTTAGAAGTCAGATCAGGCTCTATGGACGTTGGCATAGACAGCTGTTTTCAAATCCAGGCCCAGGTTATATTGCAACCCTGTGTGCATGATTTACTTTGCCGAATACTCCATGGAATATGCAAAATCAGAATGGACAGTCTCCTTTTCAAAGTCACCGGCTATTCTGGCTTGGAACTCCGCTATTGGTACAACTGGTACTCTAGATTTATTCTAGGTCAGTCTAGATTTTCCCTCAAAATAATTATTTTTATTTATTTATAAATATTTGTTTATTTTATATAAAGTCCATTGTATTCGGTTACATATACTGTAAAAAAAACTTTTACTGATGCTACCTATTATGGACAATTTATATTGAATACATTTTTACACATTGTTGTAATCTAGGGCATTCTAACCAGCAACTTTTGGCAGACCGTAATTTAAACGAGATGGAATGCAAAGTTTGGTTTTTAAAAAATAACATACTTGGATAATTGTAAAGAAAATTAATGGGATAGGGCTAAAAGTATTAATTCGACCAAAGTAATTGAGCAGCAGGATCACATGCCAAAGTGAAAAGTCCTTTGCTATGAAGTGAATTCGCACTATATTTTACAGTCCGGAAAACGTACCCAATAGTCTTGTGCGCAGAATTTCCTGCGCGGTTTTTTCCCCCGACGGCTACGCATTCTCATCATCCTGCATTTGTTTTTAAATTACTTTTGTTACTAGCTGGAGAATGTCACCGATTTATTTATTTCCTAAAACCTCAGAATTTAACGAGTTTATATAATAAACGTAAATAAATAAAACCACAATTTCTCTTCAGTCGCGTTATTTGCAATACGTCCAGAACCAATTCTTGGTGAAAACCTTTTTAGAAAGGCCCGGGCAGATCCGATCTTCACTCTCAAAAAATGTTACAACGTGTTTGGATTCTCCGAACCAACACTCATGAGACTTCCATCTCCGAACGGATTCACTCAAAACGACGGTCAACACCCCATCCTCTCCCCGCCCCGAAAAAAATCAGAATAATTAATGTTTCGTTTCATGAAATTTGTATTAAATCAAAGGCTGGAAAGTTGCAAAAGGCGCCGGTTAAAGCCTCTGTAAATCAGTAATTGAATTTCAGAAGGCTCTCCACATAGGAAGGAAACTATTCTCTCGAACCACCGGTATCACAAATATTTATATATACCAAGGCATTCTTTTTAGGTGGAAGTTGTGCATTATTTTGGGGGTGGGGGGGGGGGTGGAAACGTTTTGTCGAATTTAATTCACATTCTCGTAGTTTCCCAAATAGCAAATTTAAGTACAAACAATTCAGAAATGTATACACGGTCTGTACAAAACTCTGGCTGAATTAGCTGCTCATATATAAAGATTCGGGTTGAATGATGACTGAAGAAGTTCACCTACCCGTGCAGACTGCTTCGTTGCTCAATGGAAGCTGGCTCTGAGTCCTGGAAATGTACAGCTCAGCCATCTGGGAACGACTTAAATGAATACTTTTTTTTTTGTCTTTCCCCCTCCCCTTCTCAAAATAACCTGGAGGCAGTACTGTATATTGTTTCCCTTCGACCCCTGCTTTCTCCCACCCCCCCTTGGGCTGGGGGTGGGGGGAGGGGAGGAAGAATGGGCATATCCCTTTGTCAACAAAAGGCAAACATTTGGGAACTGGCTAGTTGAAGGTTAAGAGTCAAAGAGAGGAGCTTTTTTAAAAAAACAAACCATTCACTGAAAGAGAAAAAAACTATGTGTTTAGAGTTCATAACCACAGAATTTAAACGTTTGGCTAAAGTTCAAAACTAATTCGAGTTTTTAAAAAAAATGTGAACAATCAGAAGAAGATGGAGACTTAAAAACAATGACTGACGGAGAGAGCCAGATGGTTGTTTGAAAGGGATGAATAACCAATTATAATTGCACAGGCCTGACTGCTATAGTAAGGTGTTATCAAATTAATTATTGTAGCTTTGTAAAACGGCTGGCAGGGCATTGTTGTTATCAAACTTGTGCAGCATATTATAAATCATCAGCGAGCACAGCTTGTAGAAGCATCCATGGAGATTCTATGTAATCACTCGGGGCTTATTCAAGGTTGATGCCCTTCTCTCCCACATTACACAGTAGACCGTGGTGCTTCACCTGGGTTTGTCTCTCTATATTACACGTTCTAACTTACCTGGATAGCTCACCAAATTGAATATATGTACAACCAGTTGTCGGACACGCACCATGCCTCGTGCCATGAACTTTCGCCATCTACTTTCATTTGACTTGATATATGAAACAATGGTTCAATTTAACGAAAGCTCTTTTGCATTTACTATTTGTAAATTCCAGTTCGAAATTTTGGCAGTTAAACACATCCCATTGGAAAATAAAAATAAATTTAAATGCTGCGTATCTTTTGTAGAATGGAACACAAAAATATAGTAATTTGGAAAGTAGAGAATTGATTAGATGAATTACAATTGCTTTGAAATCAGTACATTGCAATTTGTTATTGAACGACAGCGAGAACGTGCAATAATCTATTCCTATGCAGAATAAGTCTCAAACTTTGCGAATATCGCTTCTAATTATTAATATTCAACAAAAAATATATCAGATACAAATAAAGCTTTAAATTACGTTTTGTTGCATTTATTTGTTATTTATTTTACAAGTTTTGAGTATTCATGATGAAAAATATTATCAGTTACTGCAGCAATGTTTTCCCGTTCAAAATAAAAAAACCTTTCAAAACCATGACTAAAATTATAAAAATAAATTTAAACGAATCTCCGATTTTTGCCTCTTTTTATACAGCTGGACTATGTCTTTTTTCAGTCCCGACCATTCTCATGCATTTTTTTTCAATTAAAAGGAAGTATTTTTTTCACTTGCTGGGAAAGATTTTTCCGGCTGTATTTTATTTATTTTTACATGTTTCACTTACAAGACTAAGCAAGAAGCGTATGACGTTAAAATATTTAGTCTCAGTAGACTTTATTCTATCAATAAACTTTCCGTGTAGTATTTCGAAACAACATTACATATATGCGTATTTGTGTGTGTAACATATTTATACATTTTTCAAGTTTATATTCGTTTTAAGTTAGTTTCCTCAAGTTTAGTCCCAAGGTGGCCATTTCTTAAACGGGATGAAAACCGTTCTGAATTTGAACTTAATCACATATTAATAAACAACCCTGTAAACCACAGCTATCAATTGTTGATTTCTATTTACCTCTATTGTTTTGCTATGTTAAGAATTACTAAATAGACTGACGATTAAAGCCATTACAAACGAAAACTTCGCGGCGTTTTAAATCTAACAGGATATTCGCATCGATAAAACGATTATAAATTGGAATGGGTTGGAAACAAGAATTGGATTTATTTTGAAATCACCGAAACTATAAGTTTGGGTGAAGTTGATTAATTTCATTTTTTTATTTATAACTACATTTTTCCGAAAAATATGTAATGGATTACTTTAAAAGAAAAGATACCCAATACTGGGCACACTAAGAATACTAGTGTTAATATTTAAGGGTTGGGGGAAAAGATTTAATTTATTTAATGAATTAAAGTTCGAGGAATTTATTTTAAATCCAACTATTCGTTACAGATTTTAATAAACAGTGAATAGCAGGGGAAAATAGAAAAGTAGAGATTAAATTTCAATCGCTAACTACAACCAAGAGAAAAATTAATTATCAGAAAGTTATTCAATACTAATCCTATAAACGTGTACTTTCCTAACCGTTCAATTTATATGTAACCACTGAAACACATTGAGGTTCTTAAGTTTAATTCACGGAATTCATGAATTCACGAAACATGAATAAGATGAAAATTGCTAGCTGGAGCCTTAGTATCCATGTGTATCTAGTGTTCATTGTAACTGCAATGGAGAATATGTTAAGTGACTACTTATTTATTCAGTGTAAATTGATGTTTATTACACTCAGGGAAATGAATCAAGGACATTTATTGCCCTCAATATAATGTATTGCAATCATTATGGTGTGAAATTTGGCTGGTTACTCAGTTTGCTGTAGTTTTTATTTTACACAGTTTAATTTATTTGATTTATTCAATCTAATATAATATGAATAGTGTAATGTAATATTTATTGCATTCATTATGCTTTGACATATAGTATTTATTGTACTTTGTTGTGTAATGTTTATTTTACTCTAATGCAATATATTTCATACAATGAATAATGCAGTAATATTTGCACAGAATGTAATGTGCAGCATAGAACTTATTGTAATCAGTGCTCGGTATAATGTGACATTTTCAATTATTTTCATGGGATGTGGGCATCGCTAGCTGGGCCAGCATTTGTTGTCCATCCCTAATTGCCCTTGAGAAGGTGGTGGTGATTGGCCTTCTTGAATTGCTGCAGTCTATGTGGTATAGGTACACCCACAGTAGGGTTAGGAAAGGAGTACCAGGATTATGATCCAACAACAGTGAAGGAACAGAGATATAGTTCCAAGTCAAGATGGTGTGAGGCTTGGAGGGGAACTTGCAGGTGGTGGTGTTCCCATGCATCTGCTGCCCTTGTCATCCTAGGTGGTAGAGATCATAGGTTTAGAAGGTGCTCTTGAAGGAGCCTTGGTGAGGTGCATCTTGTAGATGGTACACACTAGTGCCACTGTGCGTCAGTGTTGGAAGGAGTAAATGTTTAAGGTGGTGGATGGGGTGCAATCAAATGGGTAGCTTTGTCCTGCATGCTGTTCAGCTTCTTGAGTGTTGTTGAAGCTGCACTCAACTAGGCAAGTGGAGAATTTTAAAAAAAATAATCTTTCATGGGATGTGTGCATTGCAGGCAAAGCTAGCATTTGTAGCCCATCCTTAATTACCCACAAATGAGGGGCTTGCTAGGGTATTTCAGAGGGCAGTTAAGAATCAATCACATTGTTATGGGTCTAGAGTCACATGTAGGCCAGACCAGATAAGGATGGCAGATTTCCTTCTCTAAAGGGCATCAGTGAACCAGATGGGCTTTTACAACAATCAAAGCTAGTTTCATGGTCACCATTACTGAGACCAGTTTTCAATTCCAGATTTTATTAATTGAATTTAAATCCCATCAGCTGCTGTGACAGGATTTGAACACATGTCCACAGAACATTAGTCTAGGCCTACTAGATAACTAGTCTAGTGACTTTAGCATTATGCCACTATCTCCACCCTAGTCCAGCCTGCTTCTGACTTGAGCCTTGTAGATGGTGGACAAGCTTTGGGGAGTCAAGAGGTGAGTTACTCGCCACAGAATTCCCAGTCTCTGACCTGCTCTTGTAGCAATTATATTTATATTGCTGGTTGAGTTCAGTTTCTGTTCAATGGTAACCCCCTCCAAGATGTTGATAGTCAGGGTTTCAGCCATAATAATGCCATTGAATGTAAAGGGAGATGGCTAAATTCTCTCTTGTTGGAGATGGTCATTACCTGTCACTTGCGTAGCACAAATGTTACTTGCCACTTATCAGCCCAAACCTGAATGTTGTCCAGGTCTTGCTCCATATGGGCACGGACTGCTTCAGTATCTGAGAAGCCATGAATGACACTGAACGTTCATCAGCGAACATTCCCACTTCTGACCTTATGCTAATGTTATGACCAGGTGAAGAGGAGTGAGTTGACTCCCCTTCTATTTAGCACCCTTGGTTGGTCGCAATAAAGGTTTTAAAAATGCCTTTTCCCCGTAAATGCCTTTTCCAATCTAAATGTTAAAAGACAGCCAATCAAATTAGGATTCCTTGAGTCAAAGACAGTGTAAGTTTAGACTCATAGACGTTTACAGCGCAGAAGGAGGCCATTCGGCCCATCATGTCCATGCCAGTCAACAAAGATCTGACTACACTAATCCCATTTTCCAGCATTTGGCCCATACCCCTGGGGGCTATGGCAGCGCAAATTAATATCTAATTACTTCTTAAATGTTGTGAGAGTTTCTGACTCAAACACCCTTTCAGGCAATGAGTTCCAGACTCCCACCACCCTCTGGGTGAAAAAAATTCTCCTCAACTCCCCTCATAGCCTCTACCTCTTACCTTAAATCTATGCCCCCTGGTTATTGACTCCTCTGCTAAGGGGAAAAGTTTCTTCCTATCTACTGTATCTATGCCCTTTTCAATTTTGTATACCTCTATCATGTACCCCCTCAGCCTTCCCTGCTCTAAGGAAAACAACCCTAGCCAATCCAGTCTCTCTTCATAGCTGAAATGCTCCAACCCAGGCAACATTCTGGTGAATTCCCTCTGCACCCTCCCCAGTGCAATCACATCCTTCCTATAGTTTGGCGACCAGAGCTGCAGCCAGTACTCCAGCTGTGGCCTAACTAGTGTTTTATACAGCTCCAACATAACCTCCCTGCTCTTATATTCTATGCCTTGGCTAATAAAGGCAAATATCCCATATGTCTTCTTAACCACCTTAACTACCTGTGCTTTACCGAAGTCCTCTGCTTGTCTTTGTGACATAGACTGTTGAACATTGCAGCCATTTGAAGTTAGGTGGTTTTCTGCAGAATTCTGGAGTTGACTTTGTTCAGGTCTGCATTCTGTTGAAGACACCATTTTATCTTCCAGAGAGAGAGAGAGATCTTTCCTGCTCTTTTCCAGCAGTGTTTTTAGATGACTGTTATGTTTCTTTCTCTTCCTGCTTGTTCTTTCTCTAATTCTGCTTGGCAGACTTGGTTTTCAAAGCTCCTCTTGGAATATTCTCGGAAGAAAGTATGATTAGCATGTCTTGAACTCATTGATGTCGACCAAGTAATCCCATTTTTTGATCTTTTTGTCTCTGAAACCTTTGACACATTTCAAGATATATATCAACAGGAGATGGAGGTCATTTCATCTTGCACAGGGGGTTTTGACTATCTGATGAGTATATGATGAAAGTCCAGCACTTTCCATCTTTAATGCCTTCCTTTCAAGAGTGTCCCTGTTTGAAGTGGACCTTGACACCTCCCAGGTGTGAACTTCCATGTAACAGGTGTGCAGTGTAATTCATATAGGTTTTCCAGAGAAGTGGTCAACTTATAATAGCAGCCATCAGATGACTTGTGGCAGCCAATTTTGATCAGTGTCTTTTCCTGTTTTCTTTAACTGGTGAAGTTGTTGGTAGCTCTCACTCAGTCGCAGTTTCCTGTCGTCGTGACATTAATGAAACAGGTGAAGATGGTTGGCCCTAGGTCACTGCACTGAGGAACTCCCACAGCAATGTCCTTGGACTGAGATGATTAACCTCTAACAATTACAACCATCTTCCTTTGAGCTAAGTATGATTCCAACCAGTGAAAAATTTTCCCCGATTTTGCTAGGGCTCCTTGATGCCATACCAGTCAAATGTTGCCTTGATGTCAAGGGCAATCATTCTCACCTCACCTCTGGAGTTCAGCTCCTTTGTCCATGTTTGGACTAATGCTGGAATGAGGTCAGAAGTTGAATGGCCCTGGCGGTACCCAAACTGAGTGTCAATGAGCAGGTTACTGCTGTGTAAGTGCCACTTAAAAGCACTGTCGATGACACCTTCCATCACTTTTTTGATGATCGAGAGTAGACTGATGGGATGGTAATTGGCCAGATTGGATTCTTCCTGCTTTTTGTGTACAGGACATATCTGGGCAATTTTCCACATTGTCGACTAGATGCTGGCATTGTAGCTGTACAGGAACAGCTTGGCTAGTCTTCAGTCTTCATTACTACTGCAGGAATGTACAGTATTTATATGGCTAGTCCAGTTCAGTTTCTGGTGAATGGTAACCCTCAGGATGTTGATAGTGGGGGATTCAGTGATGGTAATGCCATTGAGCATTAAGGGACAATGGTTAGATTCTCTCTTGCTGGAGATGGTTATTCCCTGACACTTGTGTGGCATGAACGTTACTTGCCACTTGTCAGCCCAAGCCTGGATATTGTCCAGGTCTTGCTGCATTTGGACATGGACTGTTTCATTAACTGAGGAGTCGCAAATAATGCTGAACATTGTGCAATCATCAGCGAATATCCCCACTTTTGACCTGATGATGGAAGGAAGGTCTTTGATGAAGCAACTGAAGATGGTTGGGCTGAAGAGGACACTACCCTGAGGAACTCCTGCAGTGATGTCCTGGAGCTGAGATGACTGACATCCAGCAACTGTAACCATCTTCCTTTGTGCTTGGTATGACTGCAACCAGTGGAGAGTTTTCTGCCTGAATCCCATTGACTATAGTTTTGCGAGGGCTCCTTGATGCCACACTCGGTCAAATGCTGCCTTGATGTCAAGGGCAGTCACTCTCACCTCAGTGTAAGATGAAAAGCTTTGGCAACATGTCACTCTTTTCAGCAATATTCAAGTTCTGTGCTTCCAAAGCCCAATATGCAGTGTAATGTGATTTTTTACTTTTCTGCTTTATTATAGTCAATATAATATGTAATGCAATATTGTACCTAATGTTAGGGAACATAGATTGAAGGTCTTAGCCAGGGGAATATGAGGAAGAGCTTTTTTATGCAGTGAGTGGTAATGAACTGGAACTCGCTGCATATGAGGGTGGTGGAAGTGGACACAATCAATAATTCCAAAAGAAAATCAGATGGGCACTTAAATGAAATACGCTTGATGGGCTATGGGGATCGAGCAGGGCAGTGGGTTTGACTGGATTGCTCTGTGGAAAGATGGCATAGACTCAATGGGCTGAAAGGCCTCCTTTTGTGCTGTAAATGTCCTGAGGACTCTTATTCTTAATCTAATATTTATTGTAGTCAATGTTATATTTAATGCAGTATTCAAATAGTCATTTGTTAGTACAGAACTTGAGTATTGCTGAAGAAAGGCATTTTGTTGAAGTGTTGCGTCTTGTACTAATCAGGACAATCACAAGAGTACCAATCAGGACAATCACAAGACTACCAATGTCAGGGGAAGCAACAACTTTATACTGTATGAGAAGAGAGTGCTGATTGGTTGGCCAAGTAGATTCTGATTATTTGAGGCATTGCCATGGAGAATGCACCAGTTAATGGTGACTGACAATTAACTGCCAAGCATTGTTTGAAATTTAAACCAGGCAGCTTGACTCTGATTGGTCAAGGCATTGCCCTGAGGATGCATTAAAGAAATCCTGCAGGATAATGGCTACCCTGATCAGAGCATTTCATATGGTATATCGCACAAACTCATGAATGGGCCTAAGGGTGTCACTTTCAGCCCTGAAAAGTGCCCAGTCTACCTCAGATTACTCTGGAAGGGCAAGGTATTGCAAAAATTTGAGCAACAGGTGAAGCTAGCTGTTTCACACTGCCACTATGCAGTAGCAGCACAAATGGCATTCGCCACTAACAGGATGCTGCCATCAAGCCAAAAAGACGTTCTGCGTATCACACAAATGAATGATGTGGTATACGGATTTCAGTGCTAGTGTGATGCTAGGTATGTAGACCGTACATCCCAAAGACTGGCGGATTATATTAAACAACATGTCCCTGCCACTGTTCGCAATGGGCAAGGTACAGACTGTACCCAACCAGCCCATGCTTACAAAACTCAAAACACAGTGTCCAACAATGGTGCAGTGGGAAATTCTGAGTGCAGGAACTCTAAGAAAACGTGTTGACCATATCATTTCTAAATCTACTGATACGTTGTTTTCCTTTCTATTAATTGAGTGCCCAAACATCAGTAAAACTATGCTTTTTAAGTGAAAAATATCCGTGCCAGTAGGCATTTTATTTTGAACCATGTGGTATTTTGAATCATTAGGGCAGAACTTTTCACTTGGCGTGCGAGCTCAAGCCCGACACGCTCGAAAGTGAAAAAGCAGATGATGACGTTGGGTGAGCGTCCCGTCATCATTGTGCACTCGCATAATATTTCGGTTGGCGGGTGCACGTGAGAGTTGGCAGTGGCCCATCGACAATCAAGAGGCCTATTAAGGCCATTAATATATTAATCAACCGCGATTTTTCATTGCGCGTCCAACGCTATGGTTGGCGGGTGGGCTAATCAGCCAGGCAGACTTTGCATTTTGAGGAAACCTCATCAAAGGGTGGGATGAGGTTTCCGTTATTAATTTTTTAAAAAGTAAAAATGTTTGTGCAAAATTTTCATGTGGAATATGTTCTGGTGACTGATTCTGATACATGGGAATTTTTTCACAGATTTTCATATCTTTATTTTTGGTATTTAAATTCTCCAGCTCCCTGAGGCAACTCTCTGTCTTCAGGGAACTTTCATTCTGCGCTCCCCAGCGCTTGCGCTGACTTCAGCGCTTGGCTTCCTCCCACCCCACCCCGGCAGCACTGAGCCTTTCAGCACGCCTTTCATGCTGGCTGGCCGTTAATTGGCCAGCCAGCATGAAATTGCGGTAGGGTTCCCTTCCCCGACCGCTCCCGGGTCTGCTGATTGCGGGCTCCTGCCGAACTAAAAATCCTGCCCTTAGTCTTTAGCATGGCTAGAATTTCATTATGCAACAGTTTAGTTATTTAATTCAAGCCTATTAAAAACATGAATTACAGAAAGCTTTACTTACAGGATAAGGAACAAAACTGGGTAAATAGAGTTAGGATACAGATCAGTCATAATTTAACTGAATGGCAGAACCAGCTCAAAGGGCTGAATTGTTCTTGTTCTTCTGTTCCTATCTCGATGTCAATAAATGGGGCTTGATACATGTGCGCAAGCATTCATGCATCAAGCTCTTTCTCCAGTCAATTTGAACTAGTCCAGGATCTTTCAGAATTATTAGTCAGTTAAATTAATGGCTCGCATAGTACCTCTCCAATTTTCTACAGCATTCAATGTTAAATGTCATCAGGTCCAGCAACCTGATCAATCTTCAGTGCCTCAAACCAAGCTAAGGCCATTTTTCTTATTCATTTATGGGATGTGGGCTTCATTTATTGTCTGTCCCTAATTGCCCTTGAGAAGGTGGTGGTGAGCTGCCTTCTTAAACTACTGCAGTCCCTGTGGTGTAGGTACACCCACAGTGCTGTTAGGGAGGGAGCTCCAGGATTTTGACTCAGCGACAGTGAAGGAACAGTGATATATTTCCAAGTCAGGATGGTGAGTGGCTTGGAGGGGAACTTTCAGGTAGTGGTGCTCCCAAGTATCTGTTGCCCCTGTCCTTCTAGATGGTAGTGGTCATGGGTTTGGAAGGTGCTGCCTAAGGAGCCTTGGTGAGTTTCTTCAGTGCATCTTGTAGATGGTATACACTGCTGCCACTGTTCGTCGGTGGTGGAAGGAGTGAATGTTTGTGGATGTGGTGCCAATCAAGTGGGCTGCTTTGTCCTGGATGGTGTCAAGCTTCTTGAGGTTTGTTGGAGCTGCACTCATCCAGGCAAGTGGAGAGTATTCCATCACATTCCTGACTTGTGCCTTGTAGATGGTGGACATGCTTTGGGGAGTCAGGAGGTGAGTTACTGCATTTATGCATTTACATTTATGGAATTAATATCTAAAGCATTTGTACCTCCCACTCTGTCATCTTCAATAGTGAAAATAAATACAAAATATATATTTTGTGTTTTAGCCATATCCTACTCAATCCTAACCACCATGCTAAATTTTTCAAAGGCCCTCTGTGGCTTTTCTGGCTTCTAACATAACCTATAAAGCTTTACCATAATGTCACCTGATCAGTTGTCCTTTTGCCAGTGCATTTTTGGCTTTCAATTGTGTCTTTAGTTAACTTCAGCTGTGTCTGATACCTATACATGCAATCTTGCATTGTTTTATACTTTGTGAAACATTTATTTTTGAGGCTACTTTCCCTATGTACCTTCATTAAGACATTTAGATTTCATCTTAGCATATACTCCCCTTTTTATGAAAAGGACATAACAAGATTTTCTGACTATATATTTAAATAACTTTCTGTTTCTTCCCTATTACTTATTTCCATTAACCAGCACATCCCAATCTCCATTTCTGAAACGTTTCTTTATGCCTGAAAATTGAGCCTATTCTTACAGCAGGTAAAATGTTGTCTGCAGCAGTAATTTCTGCAACCACATGAAATCTGATGATACAATAACTAATGATATGAGTTGAGGGCATGGAATGTTTCCACAAGAAACAGTGGCAGGAATAGAATCCATCATATGCTTCATATCTGAAATACAAAAAGAGAAGTATGGGGAATAGGACGATATGGATAGTTCTTCCTGAAAACTGTGCATTTGCAATGATGGGCCGAGTGGCTTCCTCCTGTGTTGTAAAATTCTACGGTTCCCACATGGAAATTGCATATCATCTCAAGAGTACTGCTGCTGATTAAATCCATTACTTCCCGACATGTTGAGTAAGGAAGAAATTCTTGCCTGCACCTACAACTATCTTTTCCTTGCCATCCTATCTATTGAATAAGGTAACACACCCTAATTTCTGACCAATTATCATTGTTTTGTAATATGCATAGCCTTTTCGTTTTAGATATTGTGGTTGTGCTTCAAAATCAGAGAAATGAAGCGATTGACAAAACTTGTACAGTCAAAAGAAACCTCTTTATCCCTCAAGAATTTGGCCTTACATGACCCAAGTCCTGATCCTTATAAAATATTTATTAAGTTGGGAAGCCTAAAGAGGTCGCAACCCTGGTGCTGGGATTCTATAACAGAGGCCATTGCCTGATTCGCTCCTGCTTGCAATAACACAAAGGAAGAAAGGACATTAATCGAAAAGCAGAATACATTGTTCTTTCTGAGGGAATGCAGGCTTGACGTGGACTGATTTGGCCTCGCCTCAGAGCTAGGGTGAGGGATTTACCTGCAAAATGTGCTTCTCTCTCCCGGTGTGTTAGTTGTGCATTCCAAATGCTACATCCTACTACAATGGCGGCTGTCTCTTGAAAACTTCCAGTAGCAAACTGCATCGCAATGCCAGATTGCACGTCCCTGAGTGGAGGCTGCTGTCAGGATCGGCTTACTCCTGAAGGATCTGGTCAGTTTCCTGGATACAAACAGGTCTCCCACACACACACGCACACTCACTCCCCCCCCATACACACACACACACACACATACACTCACTCTCTCACTCCCACACACACACACTCATTCTCTCTCACTTCCACATACACTCACTGACTCTCACTCCCACACACACACTCACCAGTGTCTCTCACTTCCACACACACTCATAGAATCATATAGTTATACAGCACAGAAACAGGCCCTTCGGCCCATTGTGTCCGTGGCAGCCATCAAGCACCTATCTATTCTAAACCCATTTTCCGGCACCTGGCTTGTAGGCCTGTATGCTATGACATTTCAAATGCTCATCTAAATAATTCTTAAATGTTGTGAGGGTTCCTGTCTCTACCATCCCCCCAGGCAGTGTGTTCCAGATTCCAATCACTGTCTGGGTGAAACATTTTTTCCTCAAATCCCCTCTAAACCTCCTGCTCCTTACCTTAAATCAATGCCCTCTGGTTATTCATCACTCTGTCAATCCCACACACACTCACTCACTCTCTCTCACTCCCCCACACACTCACTCACTCTCACTCCCACACACACACTCACTCTTTCTCACTCCCACACACTCACTCACTGTCTCCCTCTCACTCCCACACACACACACACACACATACCCGGCAGTCAGCCTCTCACTCCCAACCCCCACCCCACTTCCTCACCCATGTGACACATTTGTGTGCACTGGAAGCTACATATATTGATACACAGGGCCCTGTTCTTTGCAGACAGAAAGAACATGCACACACATTGCACCTGTTTGAGCTAAACAAAAAAAGTAATAGTCATTTGTTGGTTCTTTCCTCAGGACAATGCCTTGACCAATCAGAGTCAAACTGCCTGGTTTAAATTTCAAAAAATGCTTGGCAGTTAACTGTTAGTCACCATTAACTGGTGCATTCTCCATGACAACTCCTCTACCAATCGGAATCCACTTACCAACCAATCAGCACTCTCTTCTCATACAATATAAAATTGTTGCTTCCCCTCACATTGGTATTCTTGCAATTGTCCTGATGAGTGCAAGACGAAAAACTCCGACAAAATGTCTTTTTCCAGCAATACCCAAATGCAGTATTCATTATTCACATTGTAATGTTTACTCTATGCAGAAGTGTAATGTACCCACTAATAATCTTGACTGTTTATTTCTTCATTTTACCAACATATTTTTCTGATTCACAGGATGCAGCATGGCAGAATTAGAAACAGTGAAACAGAACATTTCCAAATTACTTATCAGGATGGCATGTTATTGAGGTACTGTGTTAGCAACAAACTAGGATATTTGTTTGCGATGCAGAGATATAAAGGTTAATTGTACTAGGCATAAGCTCCCACACTCTATTAAATGACTAATTCTGAGTTTCTGGAGGCAAAATTACTTTTACAAGGGAGTAATCTGTCTCCAATGGTTTTTTCATGTGAGGTAGGCTGAAACTATTCACAAGTTGCACAGCAGCAATCTCCGACAGCATCTCCCAAACCCACAACCACTACCAACAATAATAACAACTTGTATTTAAATAGCATCTTTAATGTAATAAAATGTTCCAAAGTGCTTCACAGGAGCATTATAAAGCAAAATTTTACACTGAACCCCAGAGGGAGATATAGGGCAAATAAAGGTTTTAAAAAGTAAAAACAGAAAGTGCTGGAAATACTCAGCAGGTCTAGCAGCATCTGATAGAAACAGGTAATGTTTTGAGTCAAGTGTGACTGCAGAACATCCAATGCATGAGCTCTTTGTCTGAATGATAAACCATGTTTTCATTTTTTTTCAGTGTATTGTACAGTAGACAGTAATATGTGAGCATTGTAATCTATTGTCATTGTTTATCTTTTGTACAGAGATATCAAATTATGACTGATCTTAAAAAGCATTTTTATTTCATAGTTTATTAACTCATTCAAAGGCATTCACAGTTTTTTTCCTGATTTCGCTGCTAGAGCTGTTTATTAGAGTTATTGGGTCATTTATGGAACATGGGAGGAGGCTATTCTACCCATCGAGTCTATGCCGGCTCTCTGCAGAGCTCTTGCCTCTAATCCCACCATCTCCCTCTTTTTCTACATTACCAGCCTGTCAAGCTCAATATCCATATGAATTATCTTCAACGAGTTTACCCAACTATGTGGCCTTAGATTGCTGCTGAGGTGATGAGTTTATTAACTGCCATGATACCTAGATTAAGGATAAATGTCTGCAATGCAGGATAGCAGTAAGGCTGAAAGGAGAATAGCAGGTAAGACTAGCTGTCCCTTTCATCATTAATGGATGGAAAATAACAAAGGCCTCAAATCAAGATGCTGACCCCTGTGCTTGAGTTCTGTGAATGGGCTCTTGTTATACAGACAGCATTAAATTAAATCATTTACTCCTACACTACTCAAAAAAAGGTGTGCTCACTGGTGCTGGTTATGCAAGTGCAACATGTCCGTTATGACTCAGTAGGCTGCATTTGCCTCTGAGTCAGTTGGTTGCAGCTTCAAGGCCCAATTGCATAGGTTTCAGCACATAATCTAGGCTGACATTCTAGTACAGTACTGAAGGAGTGCAGCACTGTTGAAAATGCCATCCTTCAGATGAGACATTAAACCAAGGCCCAGTCTTCCCTCTCATGTGAACATAAAACGTATTATGGCTCTTTGCAGAAGAACAGAGGGGCCAAGGTGTCCTGGCCAACACCTAAAATAGATGCTGTGGTAATTTATTTCATTGCTATTTGTGGCAGCTTGCTGTGCACAAATTGGCTGCAATGTTACTTACATTACATTACATTACAACAATTACTACACTTCAAATTACTCAGTGGCTATAAAAAACTTGCTGCTGTCTTGAAGTTGGAAAAAATGCCATATAAATGCAAGACTTCCTTTTGTATTTTCTTAATGCAATTGTCATATTTGTTTGTAAATGTGTTTTCGGATTAATTAATGCACTAATGTAAGGCAAAGCAAACTGGTTTCTGCTGCATAACTCATTGTTCAGCAATGTGTTTGCCTCAAATCTATACCGATGCATCAATCTAGAACAGTAACTTCTTTTTCCTAAGACATTGAGTGGAATATTCTGTGCCTGCTGGTATTGGGCGTCATGGTGGGCAGGCCAAAAATCAGATTCACGTCATTGTGAAACATGTTTGCAATCGTCTGCTCTCCCTTTTAATGGTGGGCCGTGTTTCCCACTGCCAGACGTCAGGAACTTAATTGTAATACATCTGCATATCATTATAAGCCCAGCTTGCCATAAATCAGCCCCCCACTCTGGATCATCCAAGCACATGCCAACATGTTTCACAACAGCATTTATAAGTTGTGCAGCTGGTGAGCTGCATGTCAAGGGGAACTCAGAGGTGAGTGCACGGTAATGTTGTGCAGCGCTTGTGAGGGCCGCCTGTTGCACCTCAAGGTTGAGGTGCTGCGCATTCTGGCGAGGGCACAGGCAAGTCGCTTTTTCCCAGCTGACTGACAGTGCGGTGCCGGGGTAAGGGCTTCCCTGCAGTTGATACGAGTTGGGGGGGGGCCAAGGGCTGCCCTGTGGTTGAGCCAGGTTGTGGGGGACAAGGGCTGCCCTGCAGTTGAGGTGAATTGTAAGGGGGGAAGGGCTGCCTTGTGGTTGAGGCGAGCTGAGGTTGGGGAAAAGGCTGCGCAGCGGTTGAGGCGAGTTGCGGGGGCGGGGGTAAGGGCTGCCCTGCGGTTGAGGTGAGTTATAGGGGCAAGGGCTGCCCTGCGGTTGAGACGAGTTGGAGTTGGGGGTAAGATAAGGGCTGCAGTCTGGTTGAGGCGAGTTGTGGGGGTGGGTAAGGCCCACCCTGTGGTTGATGGTAGTGTACAAACATGTACGGGAGCGGGGGGAGATGGAGGGAAGCAGCCATGCAGTGAAGCGGCCACGCATCAGGGAAACCTTGTATAAAGTGACCATTCCTCCGCAAATGTGACAGTTCAGGTGCAGCCACATTGACATGCTTGGAGCCGGGCCTCTAGCTTATCTGCCCAATCAAGCAACGCAGTCATGAAAGTGCCACCAAATGCTCCAGAGCTCTTTACCCCCCGGGCACAGAATGCAAACTAATGAGCATTTTAGTGGACTGCAGAACAATTGGACAACTGCATAGGTTGTACAATCTCCTTGCAAAAGCTGGTCACGGAGCAATCCCTGGTGGAGGTGATCATAGCCCTTTGCAATGTCATGATTTAGGTTTGGATCAGTCTCCCCCATGGTTCAAGCTAACAGTGCAGCCTTGCAATGCTAGTTAGGATATGCCTGCACCTGAGCTGAGAGCACAGCATGCAACCCAGCGGGTGAAGGTGCCTCCAGTCGGTCGGGTGGAGTGGGGCGGAGGTGGGTGGGGTTTCAGGCAGCCATGCAGCGCACTAAACTCTGGCCATCCAAGTGGTGGCTAGTACCCTCCAGGATGCGTTAAGGGGCCTTCAAATTTAACCAAGAAAGGTTCTCCAAGCTAACCCACGCATCTCTCTCTTTCATCCTGCAGGAGGAGTACATCAAGAACATGGAGCCTAGTGACCTAGCTGTATGCCTCGTGGTTTACAGAGAGTGGAGACTAAGGAAGAAAGTGATGGGGGCGCTTGGCTGGGCAGAGGGGGGAGCAACACCCTCAGGGGGAAGAGGTGGCTGGGGCTCCCGCTCACGCTACTGAAGAGCCACAGTGAGCCGTTGCTTGTCGGCGCCTAGCTAGAACCAGGATCTTTGGACGTCGCCTTCCATTCCTGCAGATGACTGAGAACCAGTGTCATCGATGATTGTGCTTGTCTAGGGAACTGGTCGGTCACATCTGCCAACTGCTGCAGGACGATCACAAACTGGTTCCACAAAGTCATGAAACTGATTTTTGGCCTTCTTGTAATATTGTCTGCTCAAGCCGCTGAACAAGCCCAACACCAGCAGGCACGGAAAATTCCGCACAGAGCTAACATTTCAGGACAATGAACTTTCACCAGAACTGTGTTACAAGGCCTCATTGCAGAGGTATAATCAAGTGAGATTCCTGAAGCCCAAACAAGGAATAATGCAGCATCAGAGGAGTAAGGGATGTTGAATTGGAGATCAGTGATGTAAAGTGGGGTGAGGTGATAGAGGAATTCTAGGATCAGGATGTTGCAGCACTGGTCTTGAGCGGTTAGAAGAGCTTGGAAAGGGCCCTTGTGCGGTGAGGAATTGTTGACACAGAACTCCTTGGTTGCAGGTCTGAGTTTTTATTCTTTTCACAGGTGGTGGAGGGATGAAATCAGATAAGCATTGGGGAAAACATTAATTGGGCTGAAGGGCCATTCCTCATCCTTGATACTAAAGCATACACAAAGACAGGGATCACAGGGAAATGGACTTTGTGAAACTGAGGACACAGGGTTCTAGATAAGTCATTATTTATGGAAGGTGAATGCGGTAAAGCCTATTAGGAGTACGTTAGAGATGTTGAACCTGAAGTTGATAAAGGTATGAGGAGCAATTCTTCACCAGTGGCAGGGGAGGGAGGAAGGTCAGAAGCAGATGATGTTGTGAAGGTGGAGGAAAAGAGCCTTTATAATAGTAGAGTGTTTGAGAGGAAGCTCGGCTCAGGGCTGAACAGCATGCTAAAGGCCCACACACAGCCTTACATGGTAACCAACAAGGATAATGGAGGCAAGGTCAGAGGTCAGTATGTACAGTCAAGAGCCGAAGAGAATGCCTTTCATTTTACCAACATAGAGTAACAGTTAGCTGACACCAAACTGGGGTTTGAAAAGTTTATATATTACCAGGAGAAGAAAAAAATGGAGGAAAGTGAATTTTCAATAGTTTTGAGGCCATCAGAAAGAATGACTTTGTTCAGGACGTTCTGCAGTAAGTTTTGATTTCAACAAGTGAGGATACAGAATGGAAGATGGCATACTGGAACATAAATTGAACGGGAGATGAAATTTATAGTGTGTAATGCACAGTAGACGTCTTCGTAGGCAGTCTATCGGGATCGAGGATTCATGCTTCCACTCCCATATGATGGGTTCTGAAATGGCTGATAAGTTCCATGTATCTTCTGCAGACTCTTCAACATATGACGCAGGCGGTGCTTAAAGAGTTGGGTAGGTGGATTGTTTGGAGGTTTATGCCAAAACTTCACCCCTCCACATTTAGGATTGCCAACCCTCCAGGATTGCCCTGGAGTCTCCAGGAAATGACAATCAATCTCCAGGACTCTGCTGTGAGCAACATCCCAGAGAGAAAAAAAAAAACAAATGTTTTTTTCCATTTTCTTTTGTTCACTTCTGTTTATTAGTTGCAAAAAGATTTGGGACAGAAAGATAAATAGGCTATTTCAGAGATTGTCATCCAACTGGATGATTTTTTAAAGTGTATGTTTGTTTTCCAATTGACTATGAGAATGTGGAGCACCATGAGGATAGACATATGGGTGCCCAATGTCAGAAGTGTTAGGTGGGGAAGTTGGAAGTGAGTCATGTCATATGATGAAACCTCCAGGAATACGTCTAACCAGAGGTAAAAACAGAAAACTACTGCGGATGCTGAAAATCCAAAACAAAAACAGAATTACCTGGAAAAACTCAATACGTCTAACCAGAGTTGGCAACTCTATGCACATTCCTGAAGAAGTCTCTCAATGTGTTCCTTACTGAATGAGCCTTCTCCATTTTGGTCAATCACAAGCCAGGGTCTCCCATGAGCTAACAGGTATGTTTGATGTCATCAGGGATGCTGAAAAGTGTTTCCGCTGTCCTTCTGGGAGTTCCTGCCACAACCAAGTTCCAAATAGAGCAGTTGTTTCAGGAGTCTGATGCCAAGCATACGAGTGGAACTAGTTTTGCGTGATCAGCACTTCGATGCTGGGCAAGTTGGCTTGGGAGAGGATGCTGTTGTTGGACTCCCATTCTTGCCACCAGATTTGGAGAATCTTGTGAATGCACTGCTGGCAGTACTTTTCCAATACTTTGAGGTGGCTGCTGTAGGTTGTCCAAGTCTCCAAAGCATATAGTAATGAGGGAATCACTGCTGCCTGGTAAATGATGACCTTACAATTTGAGATCCTGGTCCTCAAATGATCAAAATAACCACAAGCATGATCTCCACTGTGCGGCATATTCAAGAAAAATGCAAGAAACAGCATCAACCACTGTACATGGCCTTTTTCGACCTTGTGAGGCCTTTGACTCTGTCAACTGCGAAGGCTTATTGTGATAATTATGGTTTTATGTAATGTGTAGCATACCTTTAAGAAGGATCTTATAAAGGAAGATCACGTTATCTTATGTAGCAAATAGAGGAGTAGCGTGGGCTACCTTTGTAGTCAGTAGTCTATAGTTAGTAGTCAAAATTATGGAGACAGGGTTTGAGTTGAAAGCACACAAGTGTAACTGCTGAGTACCTTTGTAAATAAACAGAGTGTGCTCCACATAAGAACTGTCTGCTGATCAACTCTGCCTATTTTACCAACTCGGCCATCCCAAAACAAGCGTGCAGCCCGGATCCATAAGTCCCAACAAACTAGTGACCAGAATCCAACACTTATGGAGTACTCTCTTTAAATTTGGCTGCCCTTAGAAATTTGTCACCATCCTCCGCCAATGCCATGATGACATGCATACCGTGATCCTCACCAGCGGAACCACCACAAACCCTATCTTGGTGAAAACTGGGTCAAATGAGGCTCTGTCATTGCACTAACCCACTTCTCCATTTTCCCCATTGCCCTCACCTCAAGACAACTATCCACAGGCATGGAGTAAGCTACAGAACAGAAGGTAAATTGTTCAACCTATGCCACCTTGAATCCAAAATCAAAACCACTCCACTCTCAGTCATAGATCTTCAGTATGCAGATGATGCTTATGTGTCTGCTCACTGAGAAGCTGAAATCCAGGTCCTTATCAACTCCTTCTCCAAAGCATATGAGAAAATTGGCCTTTCAATAAGCACCCAGAAAACTAAGGTCCTCTACCAACCAGCTCCCATAGCAAAACACCTTCCCTCATCCATCAAGATTAACAGCAAGATCCTGAAAAAGGTGGACCATTTTCCGTATCTTGGGAGCGTCCTCTCAAAAAAGACAGACATAGATGACCACATTCATCATCACCTCCAATGTGTCAGCTCAACCTTCAGCCGACTGAGGAAAATAGTACAAAGCACATATTGATAGATGAGAGGAAAAACAAGGAAGGTTGCACAGAAAGTGAGAGACTGTAGACATGCGGCAGGTTCTTCACTCCGTTGGGGGGGTTGTGCGGGAGCGGGCACAAGTGGGCAGGTTACCGATCGGCACCACCGATTGGGGGTGCGCTACCATTTTACATGGGCAGGCCAATTAAGGCCCGCCCAGTGTGATGTGTGCCAGGAAGCACTATGCTCTCCCTGTGCAGGCAAGGGGGGGAGCGGTTTCCTGAGCCGGAAGTGCGCTTTTTCGCGCATTAAAGAGCGCACAGATCTCCCTGAGGCAAAGTGCTGCCTCAGGCAGATTGGCTCAGGTTTCAAACATTGAATAAAGATGAGAAAAAAAATGATTGACCTGTCCCCTCATGTGACACTGTCACATTAGCTGGGACATGTCCATTACTTTTACTTTAAAATTTCTGGAACATTTTAAATCCCTCATGGAACCTCATCCCACCCGTGGATGAGGTTTCATGTTTTTCCTGAAGGCTGCCTGGGCTCTTCGCCTGCCCGCCAACCTTAAGGTTGGATGGGCCGGTCCATTAAGTGTTTTAATTACTTTATTAATGGCCTTAAGTGGCCATTGACAGGTTGGTGGGTGCACAGCCAAGTCAGCTGCGTGCCCGCCGACCTGAAAACATAAATGACACGGGGTGATGTCGGGATGCATGCTCCCTGCTCGCCGACCTAAAAATTCTCCCCTTGAGGCGAGAGAAGAGTTGTCTCAAGTATGCATTTTTTTGTCATTTGTTAATGGAATGTGGGCATCATTTACAATGCCAGCATTTATTGCCCTTGAGAAGGTGATAGTGAGCCACATTCTTGAACCATCATTATGGCAAGGTTATGTAGAGTGTTTCATAATTTCAATCCAATGATGAGGAAAGATCAACAGTATACCTTCCAGTCAGTTTGGTGTATGACTTGGAGGGGAACTGGAGGTGGATGTATTCCCATGTGCCTGCTTTGAGATGGTAGAGGTCATGGGTCAGGAAAGTGCTGTTAAAGAAACCTTGGCAAGTTGCTACAGTGCATCTCATAAATGGTACACCTTACGATGGCAAAAAAGGTAATTGATGAAGCAGCTGAAGATAGTGGGGCCTCGGACACTACCCTGAGGGAAACTGGAGCAATATTTTCTGTACTTTGTGAGGGACATCCTCTATTGTGAAAACTGCCATTAATCAGGATGATAATGATCTAATCAGAGTCTGCTTTGACTAGGATGCTGCACATCCTGTGGATGAATTTTCTTTTCTCTGAAGCTAATTTTTTTTTAACAAAGGTAGCTTTGTGACAGTTCTGTTGGAATAGAATTTGAAAATTTATGCCCAAGGCCATTTATATTTTAAATTCAGGATCATTATCGCATGCTTGGCTCAGAAAACGATGCTTAATATGTTTGTGTGTGCTACAATTATGTGTTACAATTAATTGAGAATTTCCATTTAGATTTGCTTTGCCAGCTGTAGCCTATTTATGTTTATTGCCTTAACCTTACTATAAGTGTCATGACTCACTGGGGATAGCGCACTGTAATATCAAGCCCCGTTGTTCCCTGAGGCGTGACAAATGTGAAAAGTTTGACCAAATCACCAGATTGCCCCAATTCTACCTGTTTAATTTAGGTTAACAGAATATGAGCACCAGGTTTATAAACTTAATAAGTAAATAACTGTTTATTGAACAAATTGTCTTTAACTAGTGGCAAAAAAAAACGAACTGCTAATTTCTAACACTATAACTTAAACTCTACCCCCTTCTTAACACTCTAGACAATACACATACACAATATGCATAAGACACACAAAACATGGATTTTAAGGGTGGATAAAACAGCTCAATAGCACCAATCCAGAGTACAGGATTCAATGGGTTGATTTTGATCGATGTCTTCCAAATTCCTTTAAGTTCTTGTTGATGACATGAGGTGGTCTTCCAGCACTTTTAGTATTTAGTTCACTGATTGAGAACTTGCTATCAATGTCTCTAACAGTGGTTTTCCCCCTTTCCTTTTTACAGGGGTTTCCTCAGACAGAGCAGATTATAGAGATATGAGGAAGAGAGATTTTAGATGTTTTCTCTTTGCAGGCCAAGAGCTTTCTGCTGCCTTGCTCTTCACACAAAGCCTTGGTCACCTAGTCAGGAGCCAATTAAAATGCTGTTGTCAGGCAGCTCCCTTGTTCCAGGACTCGTTTCCGGCACCATCGTGTCTTTTATGGCACACTCTGTTCCAAGACTAAAACATTGTATATATCTCTCATCCTGTTGGACATGTCTTTCAACCTGCAGCCGTTGTAATTCTAATCCACAGTCCAACAGAAAATAAAAAGGTATGTTCTTTACATAAGGCAGTGATGATGATACAGTCCTGTTAAACGAAGTATATAGTTGCAGGGACAATTGGTAATGTAGCAGCATCGGTTTACAGAACTGAGCAACTACAATAGCTTACGTTTATATAGTGCCTTTAACATAGTAAAGTGTATTGCTGAAAAAAAAGATATGTCTAAGCTTTCCATCTTGCATTCATCAGGACACTCAAAAGAATACCAATACAAGGGGGAAAACAACAATTTATACTGTTTGTGAAGAGAGTGCTGATTGGTTGGCAAGTAGTTTTCAAGTGGCCAATCAGCACTCTCTTCACATACAATATAAATTGTTGTTTTCCCCCTTATATTGGTATTCTTGTGATTATCCTGCTGAGTGCAAGATGAAAAGCTTAGCTGTCTCTTTTTCAGCAATACTCAAGTTCTGTGCTACCAACCGACTATAATAAAATGTCCCAAGGTGCTTTACAGGAGTGTTCTCAAGCAAACATTTGATACTTTGCTATATAAGGTGATATTAGGACAGATGACCAAAAGCTTGATCAAAAAGGTATGTTTCAAGGAGCGTTTTAAAGGAGGAGAGTGAAGTATAGAGGTGAAGAGGTTTAATGAAGGAATTGCAAGAGCTTAGAGCCTATTAGCTGAAGGCATGACTGCCAGTTAAAATTGGGGAACTTTTATGTTGAGCAGTTATATTCAATACACTTACCAATAGTTCGAAGCCCCATCCCTGAGACTTGAAGACATAATTCAAGTTGATACTTAAAGAGTTCTGCACTGTTGGATGTTTTGTCTTTTGGATGAGAATTTAAACCAAGGCCTGCATGACTGCTTATGTGCATGTGAAGGATCCTCTGGCAATATTCGAAGAAGAGAAGGCTTATTGTTTTTGGTTATTTGTTTCCATTGGAGAGGCAGAGGGAGGGCACCTGTTTGTTCTTGAATACTGTTAGCAAATCCAATTGGTGTAAGGTAACATCTTGATATTCAAATAATCATCAGATTCAGACTCTGGTATTAGCCATTGACTTCCTTTTATTAATTACAATAAGCAGGCAGATAATACATAGGTCTATGAATCTACAAGGAAACAACACATTGGATAACCCAGCTCTGCGGCTCTTACCTCTAGTCCAAGTACTTCAAAACTTCTCTAATAAACCTCATGCTATGAGAGGGTATATAAACATATCCCTTCTTCTTCCGCCACTCTTGCCTATTTTGGGAAAATGTGTGATCAACATTCACCAGCTCCCCTCTTACTCTCCCGACTCTGCACCCCCCATCCCACACAAAGACCCCTGACGACATGTTGACTATTTAGCAGAGCAGTCAGATTATCAGGGATATACTTCTACATGAGAGCTCAGGAGAGTCAGGGCAGAAGCAAAGTTCAGCAAGATAGTTTGCATAGGAAGATAGCGTTATTGGCAGATAATTCACGTTGCAAATTGACACCAATCAAAAACAATGAGACATCCATGAGAAATCAAGGGCAAGGAAATATAACAATCCTGTACTCAGATAAGGGAAGTTTGCTTATTGGTGCTCACCAATTTTCCCTATATCCTTAGTTTTCACTAACTAACTTGTCCATAAAGTCAAACTTTAGCATATTTCAAAAAAACATAGACAAGGATTTTCTGTGCCTGATCAGGACTGGTATGGACAGGACAATCTCGGTGTTGAGATTGGAAAATCTCATGAGAAGGCCCTAGGTGCGTTTCCTGGTGACGTAAACCCAAGAAGCCATTGTCCCCACCCCCGCACCCCCCGTCAATGGCGGTCCACATTTCTCACCGTTGGAGGTCGGGAACTTATTTTGAATACATTTGCATATCATTATTGTGGCCACATGCCGGAATCACTCCCCACGTCAAATTTAAATCCCACACCGGTGTGATTTTAGAACCGTGTGATTTACAACTGCCTTCGAAAGGCGTGCACCTAGCGACCTGACCTTTGAGGGGAACTCAGAGGTGAGTGCACACAACTTAGCGCAGCGCCCGCGAGGATCCCAATGCAAGGAAGTGGCTCCATGGATAAGGGTGGTGGGGGGGTTGGTGTCACAGGCAAGTCCACACAGTGGCTTCTTCATGGCTGGCTTGTAATGCAGGAGCTAGCACAACATTGCCAGAGAGAAGGGAACTTCAGAGCAAAGGCTACAGTGTCAGAGAGAAAGGAAACTTGCCCAGGGAGAAGGGAACCTCAGGGTTAGGGCAATAGTGCAAGGTGGGGAGGTCATGGCAGCACAGACTGAAGGCTGCACACTAACAATGACAGTTAGGGTGGGGGAAGAAAACGGTCAGGCAAATGGAAAAACATGTCAAAAATGAGCGCACTTCCTCAGCTGAGACCGTGTAGCTTGAGCTCAGTTGACATGCTTGGAGTCAGGCTAGACAAGTAAATATGCCCAATCAAGCAGCACTATTTCCTGAGACTGCCAATTATTGCTCCTCTACTTTAAACCCCTCATGCACAGACTTCAAAATTGAATGAATGCTACGGTGCTGCAGAAAAATTAGGCGACTGAGCAAGCTTGGTGATTCCCTTGGGAAAGGTGGCATGGAAAACTGATGGAGGGGTCGCCCTAATCCCTTGCATTATGTTTAAGTAGACATTGAAAAATCACCCTCATGGTCCAAGCAAACTGCGAAGCCTTTGAGTGCAGGTTAGGACAATACCTGCACCTGAGATGAGAGTTCAGGATGCAGCCCAGTGGCCGAAGTTGTCGCTGCTCAGTCATGTGGCGTTTGGAGGGTGGGGTTTTGGTTAACCATCATGCACACTAAACACTGGGCATCCATGTGGTGGCCAGGCATCTCCTGCATGTGTGAAGGGGCCTTGAGAAGTAGCTGCAGGTGATGACTTGACCCAAGTGGTCCTTAGGAGACAATTACTGTCCCTTGCATTTATCTCTTTGATACTACAATGAGGAGACCATCAGGAAGATGGAGCCTGATGATCTCGCTGTCTGCCTTATTGTTTATAGGCAGGAGAGAAGACAGAGAAGAATACGATGGAGGCAGCTGGCTCGCCAAAGGGAGGAGCAGAATCCTCAAGACGAAGGGGTGGCCGGGCTTCCTCCGCATGCAGAGGATGAATCCCAGAGAATCATCGTTTCCAGGTGCCTCACGAGACCCAAGGTCTACAGATGATGCGTGTGCTACCTGCAGATGAGTGAGAACCAGTGTTGCCAACGACTGCGCATGTCAAGGGAACTGGTCACTCACATATGCCACCTTCTACAAGAGGGCATGCACTGCTAGTGGCAGTGAAGGTGACTGCAGTGCTCAATTTCAGTGGCTCCTTCCAGGGCTCCACTGGGGACCTGTGCCAGATCTTACAAGCCTCCACCCACAAATGTATCCAAGAGGCCATGGATACCATTTTTGCCATGGCAAATAATTTTGTCTGCTTTGACAGAGATCAGGCAAGCCAGGAATCAAGAGCGCTGCCATGCTCTCTACTTGCCTGGATGAGCGCAGCTCCAACATGTTCTTGAAGCTCGACACCATTTAGGACAAAGCAACCGACTTAACCAGCACCCCATCCACCACTGTAAACATTCACTCCCTACACTGCACATAGTGGCAGCAATGTGTACCATCTACAAGATGGACTGCAGCAACTCCTTTGACAGTACCTTCCAAACCTGCGACTTCTTAAATCTAGAAGAACAAGGGCAGCAAATGTATGGGAACACCACCCCTGCAATTCCACTCCAAGCCTCATACCATCCTGACTTGGAACTAGATAGCTGTTCATGCACTGTCGCTGTGTTAAAAACTTTAAAGTCTCTTCCTAACTGTACCTACATCATCATCACTAGACTGGTAATCCAGAAACCCAGGGGTAATGCTTTGGAGACCTGGGTTCAAATCTCACCACAGCAGATGGTAGAATTTGAATCCAATAAAAATCTGGAATTAAAAGTCTAATGATGACCGTGAAACCATTGCTGATTGTCATAAAAACCCATCTTGTTCACTAATGTCCACTAGGGAAGGAAATCTGCTGTCCTTACCTTGTCTGACCTACATGCGACTCTAGACCCACAGAAATCTGGGTGACTCTTAAATGCCCTCTGAACAAGGGCAATTGGGGATGGGCAATAAATGATGCCACATCCCATGAATGAATTAAAAAAAAACATGGACTGAGTGGTTCAAGAATGCGACCTACCTTCTCAAGAGCAAGCAATACCCACATCCCATGAAAGAATAAAAAAATTGTTTCCTGAAGTTTTCCCTTTAATGTATTGATGTGGTATTCAGGATCCATATTTAGATAATGTTTTACTGCTTCTTTGATAGGTTTGGATAGGATTAGGACAAAATGGAAATCATACAGCTCTATATTTTCCGCTAAGCAAATAAACATGCTACTGCTGTCACTGAGAAAGAGGTGCCTGGACCTTTTTAAAGCAGTGGAGCACAGTGGGAGCGGTTCGATGAATGCTAGGAAACATTTGCAAAAGGGATGACATTGTCAACATTGCAGGTGAAATGGCAGTCCTTGAGCAATTTAAGCTGTGGTTATTATCCACAGTCTAAATTTAACTATCTAGTGGGTTATAATTGATCAAGGGCCTAAATAACTTAAAGTTAAACATACGAAGCGAGAGTAAGAAAATGAACTATTGACTTTAAATAAATAAATAGACCTAATTGTATAAATTTACTAAACTGAGTGCTGGAAGAAACTAATTAACATTAAAAGCAACTCAGTTAGCACTAGGTAAAAAATAAATATGGAATAGAAAATAGCCAATGTGTCAGGACTGAAGAATTTGAGAGTTTGTCGACAGGGTCTATCAATGTGGACAGAGTGGCTGAGCACTTGAACAAATCTGAGCTGATCAGAGTGTCAGCGTGGATTTGTGAAGGATAAGATATTTCTGACTAATTTAGTTGAATTTTTGAGGAGGTTAATACAGAAGATAAGAGCACACGGAGTTAGGGGTAATATATTAGCTTGGATAGACAATTGGCTAACCAACAGAAAGCAGAGAGTCGGGATAAATGGGTCTTTTTCTGGATGGCAAGCTGTAACTAGTGGGGTGCCACAGGGTTCGGTCCTTGGGGCCCCAACTATTTACAATCTATATCAATGACTTGGATTCAGGGATAGGAGGTACTATAGCTAAATTTGCAGATGACACCAAAATAGGTGGGAAAGTAAGTTGCAAGGAAGAATTAGGTTAGGTGCATGGGCCAAAATTTGGCAGATGGAGTTTAATGTGGATAAGTCTGAGGTTATCCATTTTGGTCGGAAGAATAAAAAGGCAACTTATTATTTAAATGGAGAGAAACTTCAGAATGCTTCAGTGCAGAGGGATCTGGGTGTCCTCGTACATGAATCGCTGAAAGCTAGTATGCAGGTACAGCAAGTTATAAGCAAGGCAAATGGAATTTTGGCATTTATTGCTAAAGGGATAGAGTATAAAAATAGGGAAGTGTTGTTGCAGCTGTACAAGGCATAGGTGAGACCACACCTGGAGTACTGTGCACAGTTTTGGTCCCCTTACTTGAGGAAGGATGTAGTTGAACTGGAGGTGGTTCAGAGGAGGTTCACCAGATTGATTCCAGAGATGTGGGGCTTGTCTTACGAGGAGAGATTGAGAAGTTTAGGCTTATACTCGCTAGAGTTTAGAAGGATGAGAGGAGATCTAATTGAGGTATACAAGATGCTAAAGGGGATAGACAAAGTAGACGTGGAGCAGATGTTTCCCCTTGTGGGGCATTCTAGAACGAGAGGTCATAATTTTAGGGTAAGGGGTGGTAGATTTAAATCAGAGATGAGAAGGAATTACTTTTCTCAAAGGGTCGTGAATCTGTGGAATTCACTACCTCAGAGTGCAGTGGATGCCAGGACGCTGAATAAATTTAAGGAGGAGATAGACAGATTTTTAATTAGTAATGGGTTGAAAGGTTATGGGGAGAGGGCGGGAAATTGGAGTTGAGGCCGAAATGAGATCAGCCATGATCATAATGAATGGCGGGGCAGGCTCGAGGGGCTGAATTACCTACTCCTGCTCCTAGTTCTTATGTTCTTATGTTATGAACAATGTGGCTTAGACACAATTTACATGGTCTTGCATAAGATGTTAGATAAGGCTCTTCGTAAGAGATAATTAGCAAAAATGAAAGCACACAGAATCGGAAGCAACTTGCAACATGGGTGAAAATTGGTTGGGAGGTAGGAGACATAGAGCAGGGATAATGGGTACAAGCTCTAATTAGCAGAATGTGACAAGTGATATTGCTCAGGGACTTGTACTGGGACCTTAGTTTTCCACCTTATTTAGCATTGACTTGGGCTGGGATTTTCCGTGTCCGCTGGCATCAGGCATGCTCAGTGGCATGAATGATCAATATGGCGTGAAATCAGTTTGTGATCATCCGTTCAGCCTGTCAATGGTGGGCCACATTCCCCACCATCGGACGTCGGGAACCTCATTGTAATACATCAGCATATTATTATAAGGCTAGCCCGTTGGACTCAGCCCCCCTACTGGATCATCCGCCCACGTCGGCAGGAAACCACGCCGATGCAGAACATGTCTTGATAACTATGACGTGCAAAAGTCGGGACTTACAGCCAGAACCTTGCTGACATCATGGACATCCAAGGAGCAGAAAATGCTGAAGCCCGACAGCAAAAGGATCCTGGAGGAACGACCATGGCATACTGGGTGGATTCTCATGGATCTGGCTCTGTTGCAAAGCAGCTCACGGAAGTTGGAAAATCACCATTGATGTTCACAACAGATGATGGTCAAGAGGGTGGAAGGGGATGGCCTAGGATCAACTGGGAGAGGAAGAGGTGTTGGGGGGCTGAGGTTGGGAGGGGGGAATGAAGGTGTTGGGAGGGTGAGGTTAGGAGGGGAGACTGAAGGTGTCGGGAGGGTGAGTTTAGGAGGGGGGGAATGAAGGTGTCGGTGGGGTGAGGTTGGTGGAGTAGGGTGTACGGGGGGAGGAAAGGGTAATGAGGGGAGGATGGCAACTGCGAAGGGGGGTGGAAGGGGTGTGGAAGGTGTAGGGGAAGAAGTTCGGAGGGGGGCAGGAGTGCAGAGAGGGGAAGGAGTCCAGAGGAGGAAGGAGTATGGGGAGGAGAGGGAATCCAGAGGGAGGAAGGAGTGTGGAGAGGGAAGGAGTCTAGGGGAGGAAGGAGTGTGGAGAGGGGAGGGCATGCAGGGGGAGGAAGGAGTCCGGAGAGGGGAGGGAGTCCTGGGGGGAGGAAGGAGTGCGGAGAAGGGAGGGAATAAGGGTGGAGGAAGGAGCTGGGAAGGGGGAAGGAGTAAAGCTGGAGGAAGAAGTGAGAGTGTCTGAGGGAGTCAGAAAGGAGGAAAGAGTAAGGTGGAAGGAAGAAGTGAGACTGGAGGAAGAGGTAAGGCTGGAGGAAGGCGCCTGGAGGGAGGGGGGTGTGTGGAGAAGGACTAAGGATGGCGGAAGAAGTAAGGGTGTCTGAATGAGTCAGGCAGGGGGAGGGACTAAGCGGGGAGGTGCCCGGAGGTGGTGGGAGTTCTAAGGATGGGGGGAAGGGGTTCCGGGAGGCAGGTGTCCGGACCAGGGAAGGGGTTCTGAGGGGGGGGAGGGATCTGATGGGGATGTCCAGGTGAATGTGCAAGGGAGGGGTCTGATGGATCCATGACTGCCTCCTGGGAAGCGAACTGAGGGTGGGCGTTGTATGAGGGAATGGTGAGAATGACCGATGGCAGAGTGAGGTGGGAGGGTGAGGTTTTGATGGTAGCGGTAGAAGGGATGGCAAGGCTGACTGGCGGGGACTTGGAGGCTGACACGGACCCTGGGGTTGGGAATGTGGAGGTCGGGGCGGTAAATGTGAATAAGGGTGGGATTTTCGGGAAGGAAGGGAATGTACACGTTCACCTGGACATCCCCGAAGGAAAAGGGTTGTGGCTGGTAGGTCATGGAGGGGAGATGGAAGGTGATGCCAGGGGTTCAACTGTGACGGGGGAAAGGAATTGGGTGACTGGGGGAGGGGAAAAGATAGGGGAGCACACGCAAAACTGAATTCAGACCATGCTGTCCAAATTGACAGTGAAACGACAGTCGTGGTGGACAAGATCAGGTACTGCATGGGAGTGTGATCTTTGGGTAGGTGGAGATGCAGGTCTGCTCAGATGGACAGCTGAAAGTGAACCCCAGCAGGCAGCATTCAAAATGTTCAGGATATTGAGGTGAATATGATACATGAAGGATCTGCATGCGTGGGAGAGTGCTTGCACGAGTCTCCAAAAGACCCTGCCACACACACACTTCTCCCTCCAGAATCACTCGTTGGCCAGCTGTTCCCTCTGCGGTGACAAAGGACAAGGTTGAGGGGCCTACAGACAAAGGGGACTTGGAGGGAGAGGACAGCCTCTGAGATTCCTGAGTGGATGACTCAGGGGTGTCCAACTGCCGCTCCTCCGCCCTTCAGGTGCCCAGGGTCCCAGCCTGACTCCTTGAGGGGAAGGAGCACCTGGAGAGACATCGAGATGCCCTGTTTCCCTCTCACATTGCCACTGCAGGAACTCACCCATGGCTCCCACGATGGGGTGCATGTCTGCACACATCTCCATGTTCTGCTGGACCAGGGTCTCCATGTCATCCGCCATCCTCCCCATGGATGTAGGCACCACTTCATCAGAGAGCAGGCGGACACAGTCCTACAACTCACATGCCACTCTGCTGAGGGCTTCCAACAGCTCTGCCTGATGTTCTGATGCCTCCTGCTGACTCTCAAGATGAGTTGGAATGCCAAATCTAGAGGCTTGTCATCTGACTCGGATCTCACAGATGCCTGATCCCCAGTAGTCCTCCGAGTGCTGGGGAAATTGTGCGAACCTGCCTCCTGCTGTGGCGGACATGTGTCCTTGTGGTGATCAGCAGATTGTGAATCCAAGCCTGCTCTAGATCTAGGTTTCACTGAGGTGTGTGTCTGTGCTGGCGCAAGGTGTGGGTGAGCGTTGTGATGGGTCTTACAGGCTGCTTATTTCCAGCTCTTCAATGGAGAGGGTGCCCTCTTGGCTGGAGATGAAGACATGGATGGAGCTGAGGGAATGGTTGGCTGAGGGTGTCAGTTGCTTGGCAGAGCTCTCTGTGAACCAAAGAAGAGATAAGTAGCACATGGCAGCACAGTCAAAAGCAGGAGAGAGCACTCACATTTGCATTGAGAGAGGAATGGTGTGGTGCAGGATGTTTGCCGCTGACCTCACTGTTATGTCCTCACCGGTCAGTGTGTTGGCACACTCCTCTGAGTGAGTGAGGGGCCTAACATGGGCCACAACACCCTGGGTCTGGGAACGCCTCCTGCTGATGCGAGCAGGCTTCTCCTGCATGAAAGCAGATGGAGAGAGCATGTGCAGGACACAACACACTGCATGGAATGTTTGTGTGGTGAGGATGCAAGCTTGAGAGGGTATGATTCTGATGGAGATGTGAGGGGGTGTAATTTTTTAAATTCATTTATGGGGTGTGGGCATCACTGGCTAGGCCAGCATTTATTATCCATCCCTAGTTCAGAGGGAATTTAAGGGTCACAAATAGACCAGGGTAAGGATAGCAGATTAGTGATGGGTTTTTAACAGCAATCAACAATGGTTTCATGGTCATCATTAGACTTTTAATTCCAGATTTTTATTGAACTCAAATTCCACCAGAGAATTACTCTGGGGTCTCTTGATTATTAGTCCAGTGACAATACCATTACACCATCAGCTCCCTATGTATGTCAGAGTTAGTGGTATTGCCCCTTGAGGTGTGAAATCCCTATGGATGTGTGATGGGTTTTGTGAGTTGAGAGTGATGAGAAGAGTGAATTACCTTTGCGGAATGGATGAGACCATTCATCCTGTAGCGGCACTGGGTAGCTGTCCTCTTTTGCAGGGCATTGATGCTGGCCATCGCTCCCAAGCCATATTAATGAGGTTTATGCCCATCCTGTGGCCAGAGTAGGGGTAGAGGACATTGCGGCGAGCCTCTGCTGATTCCAGAAGGCATTTGAGGGACGAGTCATTGAACCTAGAGGCTGCAGTCTTTTTGCCTTTCAGGGCCATGTCTTCTTTGCAGCAGAGTCATGGGCTGGAAGCACTGAGCGGTGTGCGTGCGGCTGGACTTTAAATATGGCGCCCAATGTGATGAAACAAAAAGGTGATGATGTGGCGGGTAAATGAGAACCCGTCTGACATGGAAATGGCACATTTCGAGGGAATGCATAATTAATGCAGCGGGTTTGGGATGATACGGCATGAAAAGCCACCATTGCGGCTGGTGGGTAAAACATAGTTTTACCCGCGCACTACTTCAGTTAGTGCAAATCTGGGATGATCCTGCCCTTGGGTAAGGGAATTGAGAGTGTTTGTGGTTGAAACTATGTTATAGATGAAGTGAGTGAGCAATATTGTGACAAAAGGAATTGGGAAGTGAGGTCATCCACCGTGAATCAATTCGGAAGTATTTTCTAAATGAGGAGAAACTAGGAATGTAGAAGGGCAAAGAGATTTGGGTGGCCATGTACACAAATAATGAAAAGCTATGGGACAGGTATAAAAGGCAAACAGAAAGGCTGATGGAATGTTGACCTTGATCTCAAGGTAGCTGAGATGAAAAAGGGAGGAAGTTATGCTTCAACAAAAGACATATGAGAGAAATCAAAGCCAGAGCTCCATGGATAATGCAAGAGGTAGAGAATAAGCAGAAAAAATGTGTGTATGACAAATGTGAGTTGATAATACAAGTCAGAATCAGACTGAATACAGAATGTTCAGAGGGGAATTATAAAAGGAAATAAAAGGGACAAAGAGATAGTCAGAGAAGAAACTGGCAGTTAACATAAAAGGGAAACCAAAAGTCTTCTTTATACATATAAAAAGTAAATGGATAGTAAGAAGAGGCATAGGACTACTTAGGGACAAAAAACAACACTTACACATGAAACAGAGGGCATGGCCAAGGCACTAAATGAGTCCTTTGTATCTGTCTTTGCCAAAGAAGAAGCTAGTCACAAAGTCATAGTGAAAGATGAATAGTTCACTAATGGTTCATGAATGTTCCTTAGGGAAGTAAATCTGCAGTCCTCACCTGGTCTGGCCAACATGTGACTCCAGACCCACAGCAATGTGGTTGGCTCTTAAGGGCCTCTGAAATGTCCTAGCAAGCCACTCATTTGCATCAAATTGCCATGAATTCTAAAATGAATGAAACTGGATGGACCAACGGTATTGATCTAGGCACCAGAAACGACAATAGCAAACCCAGCCTTGATGACCCTGCAAGGTCCACCTTACTAACATCTGGGAGCTTTGCCAAAATTGGAAAAGCTGTCCCGCAGGCTAGTCAAGTGACAGTATTATGTAATTATACTCACCAAAATCCTAGCTTACACATAAGGTCCCAGACGCCACTATCACCATCCCTGGGTATGCCCTGTCCCACCAACAGGACAGACCCACTAGAGGTGGTGGCAAAGTGGTATACAGTCAGGAGGGAGTTGCCTTGGGAGTGCTCAACATTGACTGGACCCCATGAAGCCTCATGGCATCAGGCCATGAGCAAGGAAAACTTCTGCTGATTGCCACCTCCTGAGTCCCCCACCTCAGCTGATGAATCAGTACTCCTTGTTGAACACCAATTTGAAGAAGCACTGAGGGTGGCAAGGGTGCAGAATGTACTCTGGGTGAGGGATTTCAGTGTCCATCATCAAGAGTGGTAATACCACTATTGACCGAGTCCTAAAGGACTTAGCTGCTAGACTGGATTTGTGGCAGGTGGTGAGGGAACCAACAAGAGGAATCAACATACTTAACCTCGTCCTCACCAATCTACCTCTCGCAGGTGCATATATCCATGACAGTATTGGTGGGAGTGACCACCGCAGAATTCTTGTGGAGACGAAGTCCCGCCTTCACATTGAGGATGCAGCCCATCATGTTGTGTTTCGCCACCACTGTGCTAGATGGGATAAGTTTTGAACAGGTCCAACAACTCAACAGAACTGTGTTCTGTCGAAGAGTCATTCGGACTCGAAACGTTAACTGTATTCCTCTCTGCAGATGCTGTCAGACCTGCTGTTTCCGGGCATTTTTGTTTTTGTTTCCAACAACTAACAACTGGCATCCATGAGGCGCTGTGGGCCATTTGCAGCAGCACAATTTTATTCAACCACAATCTGTGACCTCATGGCCCAGCATATCTCCCACTCTTCCATTACCATCAAGCCAGGGGATCAACCCTAGTTCAATGAAGAATGCAGGAGGGAATGCCAGGAGCAGCACCAGACAGAGCTAAGTGATCCCACAACCATTGGATTAGATCTAAGCCCCCGCAGAACTGCCACATCCAGTTGTGACAACTAAAAGGAGGAGGTAACTCCACAAATATCCCCATCCTCAAAGATGGAGGAGTCCTGCACATCAGTGTAAAAGATAAGGCTGAAGCATTTGCAACCATCTTCAGCCAAAAGCGTTAGGAAGATCCATCTTGGCCTCCTCCTGAGGACTCCAGCATCACAGATGCCTGCATTCAGCCAATTCAATTCACTCCACACGATATCAAGAAATGGCTATAGGCACAGGATATTGCAAAGGCATTGGGCCCCGACAACATTCTGGCAATAGTACTGAAGACTTATGCTCCCGAAATAGCCACGACCCTAACCAAGCTGTTCCAGTACAGCTACAACACTGGCATCTACCTGGCAATGTGGAAAACAGCCCAGGTATGTCCTCTCCAAAGAAACAAGACAAATCCACCAAATCCAATCCAGCCAATTACCATCTCATCAGTCTACTCTTGATCATCAGCAAAGCGATGGAACAGTGTTGTAAACAGTGTTATCATGTGACACTCAGTAATAACCTGCTCACTGATGCTCAGTTTGGGTTCTGCCAGGGCCACTTAGCTACTGACTTCATTACATTCTTGGTCCAAAATGGTCAAAAGGGCTGAACTCTAGAGGCAAGAAGAGAATGACTGCCCTTGACATCAAGGCAGCATTTGACCGGGTGTGGCATCAAGGAGTCCTAGCAAAACTGAAGTAAATGGGAATCAGGGAAAACTACTCCACTTGTAAGAGGCATACCTAGCACAAAGGAAGACGGTTGTGTTTATTGGAGGTCAATTATCTCAGTTCTGGGACATCACTGCAGGAGCTCCTCAGGTTAGTGTCCTAGGCCCAACCATCTTCAGCTGCTTCATCAATGGCCTTCCCTCCATCATAAGGTCGGAAGTGGGGATGTTCACTGACAATTGCACAATGTTCAGCACCATTCACGACTCTTCGCATATTGAAGCAGTCCATGTCCATATGCAACAAGACATGGATAATGTTCAGGCTTGGGTTGATAAGTGGCAAGTAACATTTGTGCCACACTAGTGCAAGGCAATGACCACCCCCAAAAAGGGAAGAATCTAATCATCTCCCCTTGGCATTCAATGGCATTGCCATCACTGAAACCCCCCTATCAACATCAGTTCTGGCACAGCGGATGGTGAATGCCAAGCTGCTCAAATCCCAGAGAGAAACTTGAAACAGCTGCCTCATCTGTTCTTCAATTTATATTTTATTTCGAGGTGTGTGCCTTGAATTCAGTAGAAATAAGTCCACCAAGACTTAGGCCAGAATTTTGATGTTGGCGTGCGTGGGCGGGCCCGGCACGCCGACGCGTAACATGACATGCGGTGACATCGGGCATGGATGCCGATGTCAGTGTGTGTCATTTAGATATAACATGCGACGGGTGCACAGCTGCCTCCGGCATGCGCCCGCCGAACTGTCAATGGCCTATTAAGGCCAGTAAAAACCCAATTAAAGTATTTATCAACTTAAGGCTGGCAGGCAGACTAAGAGCCCAAGTGGCCTTCGCATTTTTCAGGAAACCTCACCTACGGGCTGGATGAGGTTTCCTGAAGGTTTTATTAAATAAATAATTTTTTTTTTGCAAAATTCATAAACATGTTCCAACTCATATGACACAATCACATGAAAGGACATGTCTAAATAATTTTTAACTTTCTTTATTTAAAAATTTCAATATGAACTTAATCTCCCTGAGGCAGCTCAGTGCCTCAGGGAGAATTCTGTGTTCTTTGGCGCACATGCGCAAAAGAGCGCAGGCCCTGACTCTCCCTCCTCCCCCCAACCACACAGGTAATGCTGACCGCTACCAGCCGTGCGTCACGCTGGGCGGGTCTTAATTGGCCCGCCAACGTAAAATAGCAGCATACAGCCGATCTCGAGCAGTGATCAGCTCTGCGCCCACCCAACATACAGAAAATTCTCCCTGCAGAGGTTTTTTAGAAAACCAAATTAAACATTTATTAATAAAAGAAAAGATTTTAAGCGCATACATAGGTCTACAAATTACTAATATAATAAGTCCTAAATCCCCTAATTAATCTGGCTCCCACTTACATCTCCATTAAGGCAACAGTAAAAATAAATCAATTTCAACAGATCCCGATGCACTGCAGGAATTCACCAAAACTCCTTAGACCTTCCTAACAGCACTGTGGGTGTACCTACACCACATGGACTGCAGCAGTTCAAGAAGACAGCTCACCACCACCTTCTCAAGGGCAATTAGGGATAGGCGATAAATGCTGGCCCAGCCAGTGAAGCCCACATCCCATGAATGAATAAAAAGAAAAAATACCATCCACCGTGCTATAGCAAATTGAGGGTTCTTTGTGGGATGTATTTGAAATTCATTGATTGCTTGGAGTTGGTGAATTCTAAGGTTTAAAGTACAAGAAGCACTTTGAATTCAGGAGTTGGTGTGAGGTATTGTTTTTAAGTGGCGAGACTGCAATATGGCTTTGGCAGTTGCTACAAGTTGTCTGGGAGTTGAAGTTATTCCTTTAGTCGGTTTACAAAAGGCAAATAAAGCTAAGTTGATGGAATTGACAGATAAGTTACAATTATGATTACCTGCAGGGGTAAGGAAATCAGACATAATTGAAGATATAGCACAGCATTTGGAATTGAAGGGAATATCCGAGAGACTGAGTTCGCCAAGGGGTGGGTCACTGGAATGGGCTCAAATTCAGTTGCAAATTAAAAAAACATGAGCTAGAGGCAGCAGAAAAAGAAAATGAAAGGGAATGAGCATTTCAAAGGGAGTTAGAAATGGTGAGGTTAGAAAGGCAAGAAAGAAAAAAAGAGAGAGACAGAGAATACCAGGTTAAAATGCTTGCAGTTAAAAAAGAGACACCAGAAGGTGCGGAAGGACTTAGTTCCCGATCAGAACCCAGTGGGGAGATGTTAAATTTGTAGAAGCTCTTCCAAAGTTTGAAGAAAGAGATGTTGAAGCATTCTTTATTTCATTTGAGAAGATAGCTAAACAGATGAAATGGCCACAGCAAAACTGGATATCGTTGTTACAATATAAGTGATGGGAACACCACCACCTAGAAATTCCCCTCCAAATCACTCACCATCCTGAACTGAAAATACATCGCCGTTCCTTCACTGTCACTGGGTCAAAATCCCTTCCTAACAGCACTGTGGGTGTACCTACACCACATGGACTGCAGTTCAAGAAGGCAGCTCACTACCACCTTCTCAAGGGCAACTTGGGATGGGCAATAAGTGCCGGCCCAGCCAGCGAAGCCCACATCCTGTGAATGAATAAAAAATAGGCAAAGCACACAATACCCTGGACAGTAATATTCAAAGTGAGTTTTCTTAGCTTTGATTCCTGTAGACAACAACTTGATGCATATAGGCTGGAGGCTTTTCACACTTGTGTTAGATCTTAGAATTCCTTCCTGCTTATACATAACCTCATGTCCTTTATACATGTTTCTCCCTTTTTAATGTAAATTCCATTGTTCCAATATGTCTTTGCAACTTTACTTTTCTCATAATATAAATCGTTCATAGCACTCATATTATCAGCAACATTTGGGAAAAATAAACACACTGTTTGGCTTAGTTTCTTTTAGCAAGGTCTAACATCCTACCATCTCCTTGAAATTCAATCTACTCTAATTTATCTAAAAATGCAAATTTTCCTCACACCTCACATTCTAAAACATCAGTCATGTTTATGTATTTAGCATTTCAAACTTAGCTTCCCTTTGATAACTCGAAAGCTCCAGACCAGCTGTCTCCAATTCAATTAAATTCCCTCTCACACACACATCCACACAGAAAAACTAATCCAAACCCCACTATTAACCTATTATAATTATTTACAATAAATCACAATAATATTATGAAAATTATTATATTTTCATGACACCACCCCCCCTCCTTATTGGAAAATGAACCAGACAGCTTCATTTCATTAACCCATCTTACATTACCTCCTATGCTTATCTATATACTCACACGATTACATTGTCAGATGCCTGCATTAACATAATATATATACAAATCCTTCATATCAACAGAAATTATTCCAGTCCAGTGTCTGGGTTTTAAATGTCCAATTTTCTCTTTTGAGCTTCAATCTCTTGACAATGCGTGTGTAATTAGATTTTCTCGTCCATTCACATGCATAGCCTGTAGATTAAATGATTACAGTAATAAACTTCACCTGAATAGCCTTGCACATCTGTCTCAAAATTTGTCCAGAAACTTTTAAGGATTGTGGTCTGTATAAATGATTGTTTCTGGCAAATTGTTTGCAACGTAAATCTCAAAATGCTGCAATGCTAACACCAGAGCCAGAGTCTCGTTTTTGATCATTGAATATCTTCTTTGTTGTACATTCAGCTTCCGTGAAATATACCCCATTGGTTTCTCAATTCCAGTATCACCTTCTTGTAAGCCCCAATATGGCCCCAATGCCTATATCACTTGCATCAGTGGCCAGCTTAAATTGCCTGGCATAATTGGGTACTGCTAAAACTAGTGTCGTAATCAACAGTTTTCAAACTGTCAAATGCCCTCTGACACTCCTGTGTCCATTGAAACTTCTTGTTCTTTTTTAATAGTTCAGCCAATGAAGCAACCACATCGCTAAAATTTGATACAAATTTCCGATAAAACCCACTCATGCCCAGAAATCACAAAAGTTCTCTTTTTGTTGTAAGCATGGGGAAATCACGATAACTTTGATTTTCACATCTCTCGGAGCCACCTTACCATGTCCAATGGTATGGCCTAGATATGTAACTTGCACTTTTGCAAATTCACTTTTAGCCAAGTTTGTCACCCAAATAGTTCCTTGTAATTGACAAAACAATTCTTCTAGATACTGTAATGCTTCTCCCACGTATGACTGAAAACTATCAAGTCGTCAATATAAACAGCACAATTGCTCAGTCTTGCAGTTATTTTGTTTGTCAGCCTTTGAAATATTGCAGGTGCATTTTTCATACCAAACAGCATGACTTTAAACTGATATAATTTATCTGGTGTCACAAAAGCCAATATCTCCTTTGCTCTCCCTGATAGCGGTACATGCCAATATCCTCTTAGCAAGTCAATCTTTGTCATAAATTTTGATTGTCCCACTTTCTCAATGTAATCTTCCAACCGTGGTTTAGGATATGAGTCCATTTTTGTCACTGCATTCATATTTTGATAGTCCACACGCAGTCTTTGTGTTCCTTCTGGGTTTGGTATTAGCACAATAGGCGAACTGCAGTTACTGCAACTAGACTCAATGATGTCATTTTGAAGCATGAATTCAATTTCTTTCTGTACTTGTGATAACTTTGCCAGATTTAATCTATAAGGATGTTGCCTTATTGAAGATGAAACTTTTACACACACATAATGTATAGCTAAATTTCTCCTCCCCAGCTTATTCCCACAAATATCTTTGTGTGACGGCAATAGCTTCTCCAAATCACTTTGACACTTGTCTGGAAGGTAACTCAATATTCCCTTTAAATTTTAAAGTACCCCCTCATTATCCAATTTGATTAGGGGAAAATCAATTTCAGAATCCTTAATTTCTACTTCTTTCTCTTTATCTACCATCACTAATACATTTTATTGGTCCTCTTCCCTGTCAAAGTACTTTTTAAGCATATTTACATGGCACACCACCTACTTCTTTCTTCTATCTGGAGTATTTATTAAATAATTTACTTCACTCCACTTCTTTTCAATCCTGTAAGGCCCACTAAACCTTGCCTTTAGCGAGTCACCCGGTATTGGTAACAGAACTAGCACTTTTCCCCCAGCAACAAAACTACGAGCTGTAGCTTTCCTGCCTGCCTTCACTTTCATCACTTGCTGTGATATCTTTAAATGTTCGCCAGGCAACTCACATGCTCTGTCCAATCTTTCTCTGAAGTTTGATACATAATCCAGGAGAGTAGTTTCTGAATTTTGCCCCACCAATTTCTCATGAATCAATTTCAGTGGTCCTCTTAACTTATGACCATAAATTGGTTTGAAAGGACTAAAACCAGTCAATGGATTAGGAGCATCCCAAATAGCAAATGACAGAAATGGAATTCCCCGATTCCAAACCTATGATAGTCCTGACTATATGCCCTCATTATAGTTTTTAAAGCTTAATACGATCTTTCCAAAGCCCATTGTGACTCAGGATGGTCGGCTGTTGACTTAAATTGTTTTATCCCCAAACTGTTCATTTCTTCCTTAGACAGCTGTGACATGAAATTTGAACCCTGATCTGATTGTATTTCTTTTAGTAAAGCATATCTTATAAAAAAATTTAGCCAACTCCTCCACAATTCTCTTTGTTGTAATATTTCTCAAAGCTATCGCTTCAGGAAACCTTGTAGACACATCCATTATTGTCAGTAAGTACTGATTTCCACTTTTAGTCTTAGGGAGGGGTCCTACACAATCATTCACAACCTTAGTAAAAGATTCTTCAAATGCTGGAATTGGAATCAAAGGTATTGGCTTAACCACTACTTGTGGTTTCCCTATCACCTGACATATGTGTCATGCTCTACAGAATTTGACTACATCGCCATGCAATCCAGACCAATAAAAACGTTTTGCATTTTTTCCTGTATCTTTCTAATTCCTAAATGTCCCCCCATTGGAATTTCATGAGCTATTCTCAGGATCTCATTTCTATATCCAAATGGTATAATAATCTGATGCACTTCCCTCCAGTTTTCATTTGCTGAAACACGATAAGGCTGCCATTTTCTCATTAAAACATTACCCTTAAGGTAATAACATTCTGGAATACATTTTGCCTCTGTTTCTGAGTAAGCTGTTTAATATAACTGCCTTATTTATATATCATGTTTCTGTAACCAACTGCCTTGAGCTAAATATCTCAGCTGCATTATCCTCCATTCTTTCCTCCTTGAACAATCTTATCAAAAGCAATGTCAGCTAATTGAACTTCCACACCTTCTCCCTGCCTTTTAACTTCCTGTTCTCCCTGTTTCAACCTGTGAACCTGTGATCTTGTTATCATGCAATCTGGAAAAAATTCAGAATGCTCTCTCTGCAACACTTCTGTGGAAAACACCTCACAGGCTGCTCAATTACCATAGGCATCACCCAGTGACCCAGCTATATCATTACCTAAAATAAATTGAACTCCTGCAATGGGAAATTTTTCCACTACTCCAACAATCACCTCACCTGTTTTCCACTTACTCTTTAAATTTACCCTCCACAATGGAATAGGTTTAGCATCTCCATGAACCCCACTTATTATCACCTGTTCCTGCAGTACTCCCTAAGAACAACAAATATCACTATCACACAACAATAAGGATTGACTAGCCCTGTGTTTCTTAAAATTTTAATATCTTCACCAACACCACCCTGTATACATGGAAAGACTTCCCCTTCACATACAAAATCTTTATAAACATTTTTGCAACCTGTCCCTCAGAACTTCCTTGGGTAAATTGTGAACACATTCCCATTTCTTTACCTATTACTGATTCTTCCTGTTTTACCTGTACACAAACCACTGGTTTTCCCTGTGCCTGAACTTCAGAACCCACAGTACTTTAACTTCCAGTACTTTTCTGCACCCAATATTCCCAATAGATTTTCCCTGTAATTTCCAACACACTGACTTTGTGAGTCCAACTCTATTATAATGAAAACATCTCCGTTTTCCAGTGTCACTTCTACCCTCAGCACCTTCCCTTTTATTCTTCTTGGGAATTTCCACTTACTCCCTCTCTTCCCTGGCTACCCACCTTCTTTTCACCTTCCCACTTTCTATCCTTCTTGGATTTAAAAGGGTGACGGAAAAAGGTTTAGATCAATGAACTAACTCATAATCATCAGCTATCTCTGCTGCTTGTCATACCGTTTCAACCCTCTGTTCCTCCACATGAGTTCTCACTACTGAAGAAATTGAATCTTTAAATTCTTCCAAAAGAATTACTTCTCTAAGAGCTGCATATCCCATTTCTATTCTTGTGCCCATACCCATTGGTCAAAATTGCTTTGTTTTAATCTTTCAAACTCAATATAAGTTTGCCCAGGCTATTTTCTCATATTCCTATAATTTCTACCTCAGGAACCAACTCATATGCACTTACAATAGCCTTTTGTACCACATCATAGTTCACCAACATTTCTTCATAAACATAAACCTCATGTGCCCTACCCACCAACCTATATTGTAACAACAATATCCAGTTTTGCTGTGGCCATTTCATCTGTTTAGCTATCTTCTCAAATGAAATAAAGAATGCTTCAACATCTCTTTCTTCAAACTTTGGAAGAGCTTCTACAAATTTAACATCTCCCCACTGGGTTCTGATCGGGAACTAAGTCCTTCCGCACCTTCTGGTGTCTCTTTTTTAACTGCAAGCATTTTAACCTGGTATTCTCTGTCTCTCTTTTTTTCTTTCTTGCCTTTCTAACCTCACCATTTCTAACTCCCTTTGAAATGCTCATTCCCTTTCCTTTTCTTTTTCTGCTGCCTCTAGCTCATGTTTTTTTAATTTGCAACTGAATTTGAGCCCATTCCAGTGACCCACCCCTTGGCGAACTCAGTCTCTCGGATATTCCCTTCAATTCCAAATGCTGTGCTATATCTTCAATTATGTCTGATTTCCTTACCCCTGCAGGTAATCATAATTGTAACTTATCTGTCAATTCCATCAACTTAGCTTTATTTGCCTTTCATAAACCGACTAAAAGAATAACTTCAACTCCCAGACAACTCGTAGCAACTGCCAAAGCCATATTGCAGTCTCACCACTTAAAAACAATACCTTACACCAACTCCTGAATTCAAAGTGCTTCTTGTATTTGTAACCTTAGGATTCACCAACTTCAAAGCAATCAATGAATTTCAAATATATCCCACAAAGAACCCTCAATTTGCTATAGCACGGTGGATGGTAATTTTTCTTTTTATTCATTCATGGGATGTGGACTTCGCTGGCTGGGCCAGCATTTATCGCCCATCCCTAATTGCCCTTGAGAAGGTGGTGGTGAGCTGTCTTCTTGAACCGCTGCAGTCCATGTGGTGTAGGTACACCCACAGTGCTGTTAGGAAGGGAGTTCCAGGATTTTGACCCAGTGACAGTGAAGAGACGGTGATCTATTTCCAAGTCAGGATGGTGAGTGACTTGGAGGGGAACCTCCAGATGGCTGTGTTCCCATCTAACTGCTGCCCTTGTGCTTTTAGATGGTGGTGGCCATGGGTTTGGAAGTGCTGTCTAAAGAGCCTTGCTGAATCTCTGAAGTGCATCTTGTAGGTGGTACGCAGTGCTGCTACTGTGCATCAGTGGTGGAGGGAGTGAATGTTTGTGGATGTGGTGCCAATCAAGCAGACTGCTTTGTCCTAGATGGTGTCCAGCTTCTTGGGTGGTGTAGGAGTTGCACCCATCCAGGCAAGTGGGGAATATTCCATCACACTCCTGATTTGTGCCTTGTAGATGGTGGACAGGCTTTGGGGAGTCAGGAGGTGAGTTACTCTTTGCATGATTCCTAGCCTCTGACCTGCTCTTGTAGTCACAGTATTTATATGGTTAGTCCAGTTCAGTTTCTGGTCAATGGTAACCCCCAGGATGTTGATAGTGGGGAATTCAGTGATGATAATGCCATTGAACATCAAGGGGTGATGGTTGGATTCTCTCTTGTTGGAGATGGTCATTGCCTGGCACTTGTGTGGCGCGAGTGTTACTTGCCACTTGTCAGCCCAAGCATGGATATTGTCCATGTCTTGCTGCATTTGGATGTGGACTGCTTCAGTACCTGAGGAGTCGCGAATGGTGCTGAAAATTGTGTAATGATCAGCGAATATCTCCACTTTTGATCTTATGATGGGAGGAAGGTCATTGACGAAGCAGCTGAAGATGGCTGGGCCGAGGGCACTACCCTGAGGAACTCCTGCAGTGATGTCCTGGAGCTGAGATGACTGACCTCCAATAACCACAACCATCTTCCTTTGTGCTAGGTATGACTCCAACCAGTGGAGAGTTTTCCCCCGATTCCCATTGACTCCAGTTTTGCTAGGGCCCCTTGATGCCACACTCGGTCAAATGCTGTCTTGATGTCAAGGGCAGTCACTCTCACCTCACCTTGGGAGTTCAGCTCTTTTGTTCATGTTTGAACCAAGGCTCTAATGAGGCCAGGAGCTGAGTGGCCCCAACGAAACCCAAACTGGGCATCAGTGAGCAGGTTATTGCTAAGCAAGTGCCGCTCGATGGCACTGTTGATCCCTTCAATTACTGATGATCAGGAGTAGACTGATGGGGCAGTAATTGGCTGCGTTGGATTTGTCCTGCTTTTTGTGTACAGGACCTACCTGGGCAATTTTCCACATAGCTGCGTAGATGCCAATGTTATAGCTGTGCTGGAACAGCTTGGCTAGGGATGCAGCAAGTTCTGGAGCACAGTTCTTCTGGAATATTGTCAGGGTCCATAGCCTTTGCACTATCCAGTGCCTTCAGCCATTTCTTGATATCACGTGGAGTGAATCGAATTGGCTGAAGACTGGCATCTGTGATGCTGGGGACCTCTGAGGAGGCCGAGATGGATGATCCACTTTGCACTTCTGGCTGAATGCTTCAGCCTTATCTTTTGCACTGCTGTGCTGGGCTCCTCCATCATTGAGGATGGGGATATTTGTGGAGTCTCCTCCTCCAGTGAGTTGTTTTATTGTTCACCACCATTCACGACTAGATGTGGCAGGACTGCAGAGCATAGACCTGATCCATTGGTTGTGGGATCACTTATCTCTGTCTATCACTTGCTGCTTATGCTTTTTGGCACACAAGTAGTCCTGCATTACAGTTTCACCAGGTTGACACCTCATTTTTAGGTATGTCTGGTGCTGCTCCTGGCATGCCCTCCTTCGCTTTTCATTGAACCAGGGTTGATCCCCTGGCTTGATGGTAATGGTAGAGTGGGGGATATGCTGGGCCATGAGGTTACGGAAATTGTTTGTGTACAATTCTGCTGCTGCTGATGGCAACAGTGCCTCATGGATGCCCAGTCTTGAGTTGCTAGGTCTGCTTGAAATCTATCCCATTTAGCATGGTGGTAGTGCTACACAACACCAGGAGGGCATCCTCAATGTAAAGGCGGGACTTGGTCTCCACAATGACTGTGTGGTGGTCACTCCTACCGATACTGTCATGGACAGATGCATCTGCGGCAGGCAGGTTGGTGAGGATGAGTTCAAGTATGTTTTTCCCTCTTGTTGGCTCCCCCACCACCTGCCACAGATCCAGTTTAGCAGCTATGTCATTTAGGACTCGGCCAGTAGTGGTGCTACCGAGCCACTCTTGGTGATGGACATTGAAGTCCTCCACCCAGAGTACATCCTGCGCCCTTGCCACCCTCAGTGCTTCCTCCAAGTGATGTTCAACATGGCGGAGAACTGATTCATCAGCTGAGGGAGGGCGGTACATGGTAATCAGCAGGAGGTTTCCTTACCTATGTTTGACCTGATGCGATGAGACTTCATGGGGTCCAGACTCGATGCTGAGGACTCCCAAGGCAACTCCCTCACACTAGTATACCACTGTGTTGCCTGTCACCTCTGCTGGGTCTGTCCTGCCGGTGAGACAGGACATACCCAGTGATGGTGATGGTGGCTCTGGGATATTATCTGTAAGGTATGAATCCGTGTAGATGACTATGTCAGGCTGTTGCTTGACTAGTCTGTAAGACAGCTCTCCCAATTTTGGCACTAGTCCCCAGATGTTAATAAAGTGGACTTTGCAGTGTCGACAGGGCTGCAATTGCCATTGTCTTTTCCGGTGCCTAGGTTGATGACAGGTGGTCTGTCCAGTTTCATTCCTTTTTTGTGACTTTGTAGTGGCTTGAGTGGCTTGCTAGGCCATCAGAGGGCATTTAAGAGTCAATCACATTGCTGTGGGTCTGGAGTCACATGTAGGCCAGACCAGGTAAGGACGACAGATTTCCTTCCCTAAAGGACATTAGTGAACCAGGTGGGTTTTTACAACAATCGACAATGGTTTCATGGTCATCATTAGACTTTTAATTCCAGATTTTTATTGAATTTTTATTGAATTCAAATTCCACCGTCTGCCATGGTGGGATTTAAACCCCGGTCCCCAGATCATTACCCTGGGCCTCTGGATTACTAGTCCAGCAATGATACCACTATGCCATTGCCTCAAATCGCAGAGAGAAACTTGGAACAGTTGCCACAACTGTTCTGCAATTTCTATTTTATTGTGTGATGTGTGCCTTGAATTCAGTAGTAATACACCCACTGAGACTTAGAGGTATTTAGAAAACCAAATCAAACATTTATTGATAAAAGAAAAGATTTTAAGCACATACACAGGTCTACAAATTACTACTATATCTCCTAAATCCCCTGATTAATCTGGGTTCCAGTTACACCTCTGCTAAGGCAACAGTAAAGATAAATAAATTTCAACAGACCCATGAAAAGCACACAATACCCTGGACAGTGATATTCAAAGTGAGTTTTCTTAGCTTCGGTTCCTGTAGACAGCAACTTGTTGTATAGAGGCTGGAGGCTTTTCACACTTGTGTTAGATCTTAGAATGCCTTCCCGCTTACACATAACCTCATGTCCTTTATACATGTTTCTCTCTTTTTAATGTAAATTCCATTGTTCCAATATGTTTTTGCAACTTTACTTTTCTCATAATATAAATCTTTCATAGTACTCATATTATCAGTAACATTTGGGAAAAATAAACACACTGTTTGGCTTAGTTTCTTTTAGCAATGTGTAACATCCTACCATCTCTTTGAAATTCAAGCTACTCTAATTTATCTAAAAATGCAAATTTTTCTCACACCTCACATTCTAAAATTTCAGTTATGTTTACGTATTTAGCATTTCAAACCTAGCTTCCCTTTTGATAACTCAAAAACTCCAGTCCAGCTATCTCCAATTCAATTAAATCGATCCACACCAAGAAACTAATCTAAACCCCACTATTAATCTATGTTTACAATAAATCACAAAAATATTATGAAAATTATTATATTTTCATGACACATCCAAGGGGTTACCATTGAACTGGACCTGTGGCTGCAAGAGCAGGTCAGAGTCTGGGAATTCTGTCGAGGGTAATTCACCCCTGATTCCCAAAGTCTGTCCACCATCTACAAGGCACAAGTCAGGAGTATGATGGAATACTCTCCATTTGCCTGGATGAGTGCAGCTGTTGGTGTCAAGAAGCTGGACAACATCCACGAAAAAGCAACCTGCTTGATTGACACCCCATGCACCGCCTTAAACATTCATTCCCTCCACCATCGACCCATAGTGGCAGCAATGTGTACCATCGACAGGATGCACTGCTGCAACTCATCAAGGCTCCTTTGACAGCATCTTCCAAACTTATAACCTCAACCTCCTCGAAGGACAAGGGCAACAGAAGCATGGGATCACCACTACCTCCGAGTTACCCTCCAAGCCACACATCATCCTCACTTGGAGCTATTTTGTCTTTCCTTCACTATCACTTGTCAAAACCCTGGAAATCCATTCCTAACAGCGCAGTAGATGTTCCTATGTTATGACCAGGTGAGAGGTGTTGAATTGGTTTTCCTCTATTCAACCTCCTTGGTTGGTCACAGCAAAGGTTTAAATTTATTTTTTCATGAGGATATGCTTTTTTGCAAGCCAGAATATATTAACCTATTTAAACTGTGAGCAATAAGGTGCCAACTAAACAAGGTTTTCTTGAGTCAAAGAAAGAAAAAAATTATTAAGCACTAATCCCGCGAAATATAATAAACCGCGACGTCAAGCATTCGGCCCTCATGCAATCATTTGGGGACACACACATGTATCATAAGTAAGGGGAGTTAGAGTCCAAAAAAAAAGTTAAAGAATATACGGTTAAGGGTCCTTCAATTTTCCTTGATGCATAGATTTTAAACGCTATGGCTGATTTGGGTTAGCTCATTTCTTGGATGCATTCAGATATAGAAGATTTTGCAATTATTCCGAGACCTCGGTTCACTGGCAGGCTTCTGGTAGAGTTGACTTCTTGAACCAGGTGACACACTTGTTCCAAAAGAGACAGAGGGAGAGAGAGCAGTCTTCAGCCTGTTTCCTCTGCTGAAGGCTTTCTTGACACCACCTGTTTTACTTGCAATCTCTCTCAGTAGTGATTGAGTAGCTTTGCTTTGAAATACTTCACCCATTGTGTATTTCCAAGAGGTTTTGGGTATGTCTGTCTGTGGCAGGCATTGTTTCAACATTCAATACTTTGCATTTTTAATGTCTTTTCCTTAGGCAGTTACGAGTTTCGATGAGTGTCTGGATTATAGCAAATGTCTCTCTCTCTTCACAATCCCCTGAGAGTGATTTGCTTGTTTCGCACCTTCACCTTGGAATGTGGCATTGCATTTTTAACGCAGTTTGCTCTGTCTCAGTTTAAATTGCGAAACTTCCAATCAGTTGAAATTTGAAAAATAATATTTTCAAAAATAAAGGGGCATAACCTTGTGACACCTTTCACACATGGACTGGAGTGGTTGAAGAAGGCAGCTCACCATCATCTTCTCAAGGGCAATTAGGGATGGGCAATAAATGCTGGCCTAGCCAGCAATGCCCACATCCCATGAATGAATTTTTTAAAAGTTGAGTTAGCAGATGGGCTAAAATTGACAAATGGGAGGCTTAAAATGGCTGGCTGTACTTAAAGAAGATAAGTCACCAGGATCAGATGGGATGCATCCTTTGATGCTGAGTGAAGGAAGGCACTGAGTTCAGAGTTACTGAGCATAATCTTCCAATGCTCTCAGACAGTGGGTGGAGGTCATTGTAGTGCTAAATGACAGGAGAATTGTAAATGTCACACCCTTGTTCATAAAGAAGTGTAAGGATAAACCCAGAAACTACATGCCTTTCAGCTTAATTTTGGTGGTGCGCAAGCTTTTAGAACCAATAAAATTAATAGTAACTTGGGCAGGTATAGGTTAATTAAGAAAATCCAGCACAGATTTGTTAAAGGCAAAACATATTTAACTAACTTGATTGAGTTTTTTAATGAAGTAACAGAGAGGGTTTATGAGGGTAATACAGTTGATATATGTGAATGGACTTCCAAAATGTGTTTGATAAAGTACCACATAACAGGTTTGTCAGCAAAACTGGAGCTCATGGAGGGACAGTGACAACATGAACATGAAGTTGGCAGAGTGACAGGACACAGAGAGTAGTAATGTGCAGTGTTTTACAGATGGAAGGAAAGTATATAGTGGGGCTCTCCAGGATTTAATACTCGGACCACTGCTTTTCTTGATCTATATTAATAACCTAGACTTGGATGTGCAAGGCAAAATTTCAAAATTTCCTGATGACACAAAACTTAGAAGTATTGTGAACCATGAGGAGGATAGTGATAGACTGCAAGAGGACATTGGCAGGCTGGTGGAATGGATGGACAAGTAGCAAATGCAATTTAACACTAAGAAGGGCAAAGTTATATATTTTGGAAGGAAGAATGAGGTGTGGCAATATAAACAAAAGGGTATAATTCTAAAGTAGGGGTGCAGGAACAGAGAAACCTGGAGATAATAGTACATGCAAAAATCATTGAAGGTGTGGGGCAGGTGGAGAAAGTGATTAAAAAGGCATACGAGATCTTGGGTTTTATAAATGGAGGCATAGGGCCAGATTTTTGTCTCCTCATGGAGGTGGGAATCAGCTAGAAAAACACAGAACATGGTTTATATCACAGGAAAAACAATTTTGCTGGGTCTTCCTGACCCCACGCAATTTTTGTGTGGCCTTCTCGTGGGTCAAGAAGGCCTTGGGTGCAAAATACACCTCTTCTGACATTGGGGCCCCCATTGTGAAGACCGCCAGAAAATTGTATTTCCTCCCGTACAATATTTTTCATATGTTGGTGTGGGTTTTGGAAGCCCAAAAAAGTGCCTCCTTGAAGAGTTTGTGACCACTGGGGAAAGCCTGCTGAGGAGACAGGAACATTTTGACAGGTAAGTGTAAAAATATTTTTACACAAATTTCAAAAGATGTGTTGATAAACTCTCTGTCATGATTGGTTCTGTGACTTTAAAATGAAAATTCCTCTGCTGTTCAATGTTAAAAAAATCTAAGCACCTGATCCTCTCCATTGATTGGCAGGCAATCTGGTTTGCAATGGAAATGCCGTACCATCTGTTCTTTCAATTTTTTTATTTATGGGATATTTTTTCATGGGACATAGGTATCATAAGCAAGGCCGGCATTTATTGCTCACCCCTAATTGCCAAGTAGCATGTTGGGCCATTTCACAGGGCATTTAAGAGGCAACCACATTGCTGTGGGTCTGGAGTCACATGTAAGCCAGACCAGGTAAGGACTGCAGATTTCCTTTTCTAAGTTTCATTCATGAAGCCATAGTGCCATAGAAAAGTTGGAGAAAGAGGCCATTCAACCCATCGTGGCTGCACTGGCCAGAAAAAAGAGAAAAAAGGAAGCCTGCCGCTCATTTTTAATTCTACTTTCCAGCACCTGGTCCACAGCCTTGCAGGTTACAGCACTTCAGGTGCAGATCCAGGTACTTTTTAAACGAGTTGAGTGTTTCAGCCTCAACCATCAATTTAGGCAGTGCATTCCAGAAGCCCACACACTCTGGGTGAAAAAGTTTTTACTCATGTTCCCTCTAATCCTTCTACCAATCACCTTAAATCTATGCCCCCTGGAAATTGACCCCTCAGCTAGAGGAAACTAGACTTTCCGTCTACCCTATCTAGGCCCCTCATAATTTTGCACACCTCAATTACCCCTCAGTGTCCTCTGTTCTAAAGAAAACAACCCTTGCCTATCCAATCTTTCCTCATAGCTGCAGTTTTCAAGCCTTGGCAACATTCTTGTAAATCTCTGTACTCTCTCCAGAACAATTCTGTCCTTCCTGTAACGTAGTGAGCAGAACTGTACACAGAATTCCAGCTGTGACCTAACCAGTATTTTATACAGTTCCATCATTACATCGCTGCTTTTGTATTCAATACCTCATCCAATAAAGGAAAGCATTCCACATGCTTTCTTTACCACCTTAACAATATGTCCTGTCACTTTCAGGAACCTGTGGACATGCACACCAGGGCCTTCCTCAATTCCTCTCACATTTATTGAGTATTCCCTTGCTTCGTTTGCCCACCCCAAATGCAATACCTCACACTTTTCCGTATTGAATTCCATTTTCCACTTCTCCATCCACTCAATCAAACCATTGATACCTTTCTGGAGACAACAGCTATCCTCTTCATTATCAACTACATGGCCAATTTTTGTGTCCTCTGCAAATTTCCCAATCATGCCTCCCACATTTAAGTCCAAATCATTAATATATAGAACAAACAGCAAGGGTCCAAATACTGAGCCCTGTGGAATGCCACTGAAAATGCTTTCCATTCGCAAAAACATCCATTGAACGTTATCCATTATTTCATCTTTGGAGAGAAAAAAAAGAGTTAACGTTTCGAGTCCGTATGACTCTTAAGAATCATATGGACTCGAAACGTTAACTCTGTTTTGTTTTCTCTCCACAGATGCTGTTAGACCTGCTGAGTTTTTCCAGCATTTTCTGCTTTTGTTTCAGATTTCCAGCATCTGCAGTATTTTGCTTTTAACTCATTATTTCATGTCACTGAGCTAATTTTGGATCCAACTTGCCATGTCCCCCTCTATCCCATTGGACCTCACTTTTCTGACTATCTGCCATGTGGGACCTTGTCAAATGCCTTACTAAATCGATCCACTGCGCTACCCTCGTCAATCCTCCTTGTTACTTCCTCAAAAAATTCTATTAAGTTAGTAAGACACAATCTTCCTCTAACAAAATCATGCCAACTATCCCTGGTCAATCTGTGCCTTTCTAAATGACAGTTTATCCTGTCTCTCAAATTGATTCCAATAACTTGCCCACCACTGAAGTCAGACTGACCGGCCTATAATTTTCTGGTCTATCCCTCGCACCCTTTTTAAATATGGGTACAACAGTCACAAGCCTCCAATCCTCTGGTATCTTACCTGTATCTAGTGAGGATTTTTTTTAAATGACTTTTGATGATAGTTTTATGGTCACCAGTACTGAGATTAGTTTCCAATTTCAGAATTATCAATTTAATTTAAATATTTGAACTCACTTCAGGGCATTAATTTCATTCACTGGATTACTAGCCCAGGAACATTACGATTATGCCACTATCTCCCCAGTTCTTGTAGCTGAAATGATTTGTTTTGATAGCTGTGACTATTAAGAATGCTTGGTTGATTCCAAAATCTGACAATCAGGCGGTCTATTGGCTCAGGGGAATGATTGACTGTTCAAAGAGGTTACGATAACATTTTCTGCCTTTGATGTGTTTCTGAGTATATATTTATTTTCCTTCATTCATGGTATGTGGGCATTGCTGAGTAGGCCAGCATTTATTGCCCATCCCTAATTGCCCTGTCCAGGGGGCATTTTAAGAGTCAACCTCATTGCTGTGGGTCTGGAGTCACATGTAGGCCAGGGCAGACCAGACAAGAATAGCAGATTTCCTTCCCTAAAGGACATTAGTGAACCAGATGGGTTTTTATAACAATCGACAATGGTTTCATAGTCATCATCAGACTTTCTTTAATTCTAGATTTTTTTTTATTGAATTCAAATTCCACCATCTGCTATTGGTGGGATTCGAACCCAGGTCCCCAGAGCATTACCCTGGGTCTCTAGATTACCAGTCTAGTGCTAATATCACTACGCTACCACCTGTTTATTTGTTTACACAACTCAATGGTCACTTAAGGGATTAACCTTTTTTTCTATAGGAGTACAGTTTTTTCTTTGCATTATGAATGATAGATTTCTGAATGAGACTTCTATCAGATTGTCACAGATTTAATTTTTTTCACAAGTACGTTTAAATGAATTTCTGTTGCTATTGCGTGGCTGCTGAGGACTGTACATAGTGGATACTGGTTGAGTTGCTATGGAGCATATACGGGGACATGGAAGGAGCATGAGCTGGCATGGGGATCTGAGAGGACATGGGATATCATGGGGGATCTGAGGGGGTAATGGGGATCTGACGGGGGAACAGGGTAGTATGGAGGATCTGAGGGGCCACAGGGTAGCATGAAGGATCTGAGGGGGCATGAGATAGCATGGGGGATATGATGGGGCACTGGGGCATGGGATATCTGAGGGGCATGGATTGGGTGGGATGTGAGGGGTGAGGTTTTGGTGGCCTTTAAACTATGGTGGGAACTGGACTGCTGTCTCCAAGAACTGCCTCCGCACCTGGCCACCTCCACATGTGCATTTTCCCCAACTCCATCGCAACTTGCAAACTGCACTGCAAACCCGAACTCCATGCAAAGTCAATCATGAGTCAAGTCTGGGTGTTAGAAATTGGGAAAGGGCCCAATAAATGTGTTTCACACACCAGACATGGAAGCTTTGATGAACCTTTATAAAACACCGGTTTGGTCACTGTTGGAGAATTGTGTCCAATTAAGGCACTGCACTCTAGGAAGGATGTGAGGGCCTTAGAGAGAAAGCAGAAAGGATTTATTAGAATGGTTTCAGGGATGAGGGACTCAGTTATGGGGATAGATCGGAAAAACTGGGGTTGTTCTCCTTAGAGCTGAGAAGATTGAGAAGTGATTTGATGGAGGTGTTCAAAATCATGAGGTGTTTAGACAGAGTTGATAGAGAAACTGGTTATTCAAGGAAAGATCCAGAACCAGAGGATGTTGATTTAAGGTGACTGGCAAAAGAACCAAAGGCAACATGAGGAAAAACGTTTTTATGCAGTGAGTGGTTATGATCGGGAATGCACTGCTTGAGAAGGTGGTGAAGGCTTCCAAAAAGGAATTAGATTATAGCCTGAAGAGAAAAGAAATTACAGCGCTATGGGGAAAGGGAGGGGAGTGGGGTGAGATAAAATGCTCTGGCAAAGAACCAACACAGGCTCAACAGGCCAAATGGCCTCTTTCTGTTCTATAACCATTCCATGATTCAATGATAAATTAAATATGTTTATGCGATGCAGAGAACAACTAAGAAGGTAGGTGATGAGGCAGGTAAAAATTGAAGTAGGAAAAACTTGTACAGAGATGTAATTTGATCTCCATTTTAATGTTATGCATTCAGCCATTATATGGGTGAACTTTCAACCTCAATGAGTCATAAAATGTTATAAAATTCCATAAAGGTGTTTAAGTACTTCTGAGGAAATTCATAATAGAATGTAAATCTATCAGGCTTTGAAAGACCTTTTCAAAATTGATTTCAGTGAAGATGGCTTCCTGTTTATTGACTTTTCCTTTGATAGCGCTGAGTTTAATTGCTATACGTTTTTCCATTTATAACTTCACATACTCTCTTGTCTACAGGTTTGCTAACCTAATTCAGTCAAAGACCTTTCCATCAAATTGATAGTTAAGTGACCCACATCAGTTGTTACAATCTAAAGCCTCATTCATTTGCTAGAAACCTTTCATCCAGTCCATAGGATTATTTTCTTCTGACCATACCATGTTTGATTGATGTAATTAGTTTGGGGGAAGTTGGGGTAAGGAAGTTTTTTAAGGCCTATTGTGGTCACAAAATGTTTGACATGCTTGCAGAACATGCCAGAGGCCAGAAGCCCAAGGCTCATCCAAAAGTTGCCCTTGTGTCTCAGCTGAATAGGCACCCAGTGGAAGCTCAAAGGTTTGCTGAAGTCCAATTTGGGCCAGCTGTAATACTATCAATGCCCCTCAGGTAGATCCTGTAATGGGGAGGGAAGCAAACAGAAGGGTGGGTGAAGGCAGGCCAGTAGCGGCCTACAGCATTGCTGTGGAGCCTGGAGACATGCAAGGTAAGTGAGAAAAGATGTGATCTGGAATGCACTGCCTGAAAGAGTGGTGAAAGCAGATTCAATAGTAACTTTCAAAAGGGAATTGGGTATATACTTGAAAAGGAAAGAATTGCAGGGCTGTGGGAAAAGAAAGGATTGGATAGTTCTTTCAAAGTGCCAACACAAACACGATGCTATATGATTCTATGATACCCCATTTTCACCCCTTTCCTATAAGAATCAATTGTTAGGCCACTGTAGAGCCTGAAAAAAATGAATCAGAGCTTGCCCTGCCTAGTTTTTGACCAATTTCAGAGAGGGTCCCTTAAACAGACTTTAGGTTCCTCAATTTTTTTATTCATTTAAGATGCAAGTGTCAATGGTATTTATTGCCCATCCTAAATGCCCTTGAGAAGGTAATGGTGACAACTGAGTGACTTGCTAGGCTATTTCAGAAGGCAGTTCAGTGTCAACCACATTACTGAGGGTCTGGAATTATAAATAGGCCAGACCAGGTAAGGACAGCAGGTCTAAAGGAGATTAGTGAACTAGATGGATTTTAAATCTGATAGTTTCATGATTACCATTACTGATACTATCTTTTCATTCTAGAATTACTTACAGCTGAATATAAATTTCCCAACTGCTGTGGTGGGATTTGAACTAACATCTCCAGATTATTAGTCCATGTCTCTGGATTACTAGTCTAGCAACAACTAATATGCTATTGCACTTGTATACCCATATTACCATATGCAAGGATCTAATGTCATTTAAAGTGGTCTTTAAGAACACCTGCATTTTGCTTGAGCCAATATGGTATTGGATGTATTTAAGGTGTCTCTGAAGCGTGCAACATAGCCCCTAAAAATTGGATCTTTTTGCTCCCATTTTGTGCCCAGAAAAAGGACAAAATGAAGTCCAATTTCGACCCTGATTTTCACTTTTACCAATATATCGCATCAGTTCTTTACAATTCTGCTGTCATTTTGTCAGCTTTGGGCATCCTACCACTCTTCCTCTCTGGCTTCTTGGGCTTCCTTCAGGTACCAAAAAACTGGTTCTTTTAACTCAACTTCCTCTGAAGTATGTGTAGACAGCATGCCTTTATTTTTATTGCTTTTTTAAAAACTTCAATCATAAGTATAAAATCATCTCAAAATGTTGCAGTAAATCATTCTTCGCTCCTGATTCCATTGTGATAAAACAGTCTTTGCTAGGCTGATGCGAGGTAAACCAAAGCATAGTATGCCTGGTTTATGACCTTTCAGCCTCAATATAAAGCACAGTGTGTCTGGTTTATAACCTTTCCCCTCAATAAACTTCAATAACTTGGATTACATTGCTTTGCTACTTGTATCCAAAGTTGATGCCATTCCAGGAGTAGTGTAAATATCTGCCAGGAAGGTACTGAATATTAGCAAGGACAGACACGGGAGCAGATCACATCCTCTCAATTCCTATTCTCAGATACAAAACAAATCACTGCATTCCCAAAAATAATTTGATGTGAGGAGCACTTTGAGATATTTTGACAATGCGATAAAGCAGTTATATAAATGTAAATATTATTTATTAAGAGCCATTTTAAGCAGAAAGGCACCAGATGGAGGCCATTGTATCTCCATGTGGTGGCAATGGTGGAGGTAAAATCAAAAAAATAAGTGACAACTCAGTTATATAATGTAAAATGTGGGATTGCAGAAAGAAAGACACACACATTTGCATATGGTTTAAAGTTTAGTCAATACTTTGTTGAAAATGTCACCTTATCTCAAGTTAATACCGAGATATCCAAGATTTATAGAAATACCTGGAAAAACTCAGCAGGTCTGGCAGCATCGGCGGAGTAGAACAAAGTTGACGTTTCGAGTCCTCATGACCCTTCAACAGAACTAAGTAAAAATAGGAGACGGGTGAAATATAAGCTGGCTTAAGGTGGGGGGGTGGGGGGAGAATTGGAGGGGGGGGTGGTTGTAGGGACAAGCAAGCAGTGATAGGTGCAGATAACCAAAAGATGTCACAGACAAAAGCACAAAGAGATGTTGAAAGTGGTGATATTATCTAAAAGAATGTGCTAATTAAGAATGGATAGCAGGACACGCAAGGTACAGATAGCTCTAGTGGGGGTGGAGTGAAATAAGACTAAAAGGGTATAAAAGGTATAGATTTAAAAATAATGGAAATAGGTGGGAAAAGAAAAATCTATATAAATTATTGGAAAAAACAAAAGGGAGGGGGAAGAAACGGAAAGGGGGTGGGGATGGAGGAGGGAGTTCAAGATCTAAAGTTGTTGAACTCAACATTCAGTCCGGAAGGCTGTAAAGTGCCTAGTCGGAAGATGAGGTGCTGTTCCTCCAGTTTGCGTTCAGCTTCACTGGAACAATGCAGCAAGCCAAGGACAGACATGTGGGCAAGAGAGCAGGGTGGAGTGTTAAAATGGCAAGCGACAGGGAGGTCTGGGTTATTCTTGCGGACAGACCGAAGGAGTTCTGCAAAGCAGTCGCCCAGTCTGCGTTTGGTCTCTCCAATGTAGAGGAAACCGCATTGGGAGCAACAAATGCAGTAGACTAAGTTGGAGGAAATGCAAGTGAAATGCTGCTTCACTTGGAAGGAGTGTTTGGGCCCTTGGACGGTGAGGAGAGAGGAAGTGAAGGCACAGGTGTTGCATATTTTGCGTATGCATGGGGAGGTGCCATAGGTGGGGGTTGAGGAGTAGGGGGTGATGGAGGAGTGAACCAGGGTGTCACGGAGGGAATGATCCTTATGGAATGCCACCGGGGGGGTGAAGGGAAGATGTGTTTTGTGGTGGCATCATGCTGGAGTTGGCGGAAATGGTGGAGGATGATCCTTTGAATGCAGAGGCTGGTGGGGTGATAAGTGAGGACAAGGGGGACCCTATCATGTTTCTGGGAGGGAGGAGAAGGCGTGAGGGCGGATGCGCGGGAGATGGGCCGGACACGGGTTGAGGGCCCTGTCAACTACCGTGGGTGGAAAACCTCGGTTAAGGAAGAAGAAGGACATGTCAGAGGAACTGTTTTTGAAGGTAGCATAATCAGAACAGATGCGACGGAGGCGAAGGAACTGAGAGAATGGGATGGAGTCCTTACAGGAAGCGGGGTGTGAGGAGCTGTAGTCGAGGTAGCTGTGGGAGTCGGTAGGCTTGTAATGGAAATTGGTGGACAGTCTATCACCAGAAATTGAGACAGAGAGGTCAAGGAAGGGAAGGGAAGTGTCAGAGATGGACCATGTGAAAATGATGGAGGGGTGGAGATTGGAAGCAAAAGTAATAAATTTCTCCAGGTCCCGATGAGAGCATGAAGCAGCACCGAAGTAATCATCGATGTACTGGAGAAAGAGTTGTGGGAGGGGGCCGGAGTAGGACTGGAACAAGGAATGTTCCACATACCCCATAAAGAGACAGGCATAGCTGGGGCCCATGCGGGTACCCATAGCCACACCTTTTATTTGGAGGAAGTGAGAGGAGTTAAAGGAGAAATTGTTCAGTGTGAGAACAAGTTCAGCCAGACGGAGGAGAGTAGTGGTGGATGGGGATTATTCGGGCCTCTGTTCGAGGAAGAAGCTGAAAGCCCTCAGACCATCCTGATGGGGGATGGAGGTGTAGAGGGATTGGATGTCCATGATGAAGAGGAGGCAGTTGGGGCCAGGGAACTGGAAATTGTTGATGTGGCGTAAGGTGTCAGAGGAATCACGGATGTAGGTGGGAAGGGACTGGACAAGGGGAGAGAGAAGGGAGTCAAGATAACAAGAAATGAGTTCCGTGGGGCAGGAACAGGCTGACACGATCGGTCTGCCGGGACAGTCCTGTTTGTGGATTTTGGGTAGGAGGTAGAAGCGGGCCATCCGAGGTTGGGTGACTATCAGGTTGGAAGCTGTGGGAGGAAGATCTCCAGAGGAGGTGAGGTCAGTGACAGTCCTGGAAACAATGGCTTGATGTTCAGTGGTGGGGTCATGGTCCAGGGAGAGGTAGGAGGAAGTGTCTGCGAGTTGACGCTCAGCCACCGCGAGGTAGAGGTCAGTGCGCCAGACAACAACAGCACCACCCTTGTCAGCTTAATGTCACCTATTATCACATTCCTTAGATAATATCACCAGCTTCAACACCTCTTTGTCCTTTTGTCTGTGACATCTTTTGGTTATCTCCACCTAACACTGGCCCTCTATCCAGCTCTACCTGTCCCACCCCTCCTTAAACCAGCTTATATTTCACCTCTTTTCTATTTTTCCTTAGTTCTATTGAAGGGTCATACGGACTCGAAACATTAACTTTGTTCTTCTCCGCCGATGCTGCCAGACCTGCTGAGTTTTTCCAGGTATTTCTGTTTTTGTTTTGGATTTCCAGCATCATCAGTTTTTTGTTTTTATATCCAAGATTTATGTTACTTATGAACCATCGGGCGGAATTTTCTGGTTCTGTCAGTGGGGCTTTCGTGGCAGGAGGACGTGGAAAATTAGGAGTGAGGCCCAAAGTCTGAATACCGCTGTCAGGAAAACAAGTCAGAATTTTCCCCACAGCAATTTCATTTTGGGATGATGGCGAGTCAGATTTCCCGCTGATCCATGTCAGGAACTCCATTTCCATGCATTAGCATGTCAGCAATACTCATTAAAAATGCAAGTTGCTGGAATCATGTTCCCCCTCCCAATTACATGCCATCCCATCAGGAAATTAGACCGGTTTGAATCACATATAAGTGATGTGCAGCTGTCCGCCTTCACTTTGCATGTGACTTTGAGGTGAGTGCAACATTCAAAGCCTACCTGCAACAGTGCTGCTCTGACTCATCATTGCTGCCAAAGCTGCAATGTAAAGCAGGACTCATGGGGGTATCTAGCAGGGCTGCTCATGGCAGGTGCCTTGGGAGTCTAGTGGGGCTGCTCATGGGGTGGGTGCTTTGGGTGTCTATTGGGGCTGCTCACAGTGGGTGCCTCGGGTGTCCAGCAGGGCTGCTCACGGTGGGCGCCTCAGGCATACAATGGGGCTGCTCATGGTGGGTGCCTCGGGTGTCTAGCGGGGCTGCACAAGGTGGGTACTGCACTTCTCCGGAGGACTGCACTCAGTGTGCACTGCAGGTCTCAGGCAGGGCTGCACTCTACCAACAGAAACCAGCATGGGAACCGGGATGGTGGGGTGGATTATGGGGTTTGACAGAGACATGAGAATAAAGGGAACATGAGAGGGTTTTTGGGGGTGGGGGAAAGATGCCAGGTAGAGCGATGATTGGGGTGAGGGAGCTGGAGCTTGACATGGAATAGGTGAATGCAGACATGGCAAGGGGGGTGGGAGGGATTCGTTTGGCACGAGTGGGAGAGGATGCAAGCAGACTCTAGAGTAGGGCAGGGGGGGTTAGTGTAACACCAGAGGAGCACTACATGTAGACTCATGACTGGTGATGGGTGGGAGGGATGGGGGCACATTTTAAGGCTTGCACAAGAGGGAAGAGTTGCACAGAGACTCATGGAAGGGGAAATGGTGTTATGGTAATTCCTGAAGGAACAGGGGGGCTTAGTGACAGCCGGTCATAGGCCTGGGACTGAGGCCAAAAGATCAGCTTGAGAGATTAAAAACAGTTCTGGGGCTTTGTAGACCTCATAGTCGGCTTGAGAGATTAAAGGCAGTCCTGGGGCTCTGTGGACCTGATAGAAGGATGGAGAGATTAAAGGAGTCTTGGGGCTCTGTGGGCCATGCTACAGGGCTATGCATGGCATGCACGTCATGATCCCACTCCACGGAGGGGCAAGGTCTGTGTGCCCATTGGGGGACAGGCACAGCTTGGTGTCCAGGACATGGTCATTGTCTCACACTCAGTGGCCCTGGGGTTGCCTAGCTCAGTACTGGGCTGCAGATGGAATGGTCATGGTCAGGGGAGGTATTTGTAGCATGTAAATGGGGAAAACGTAATAAAGGGGGGGGGGGATCCTCGAAGTTCTCTTGTGGGGCGGGAGGGGGTCACCTCTGTAAATGACCATTCACACAGCCTCAAAGTGAAGAGGGGTGAGGTCCACATGGGTCAGGGGATATCCAGAGTGATGGATTCAGTGGGGAGGGCAGAAATGTCCAGAACAATTACTCTGGTCTCCAGGATTACCTGGGGGAGGTTGGAGAATTACCGGAGGGAGGTCTAACTGCACATCGTGGGGTTCCAGGATGATTGGAGGGACGTGAACGGTGACAGGGGGAGGGGCAAAGCTGGTCTGGAAGTAGAAGTGCAGCACCATCATCCTGACACCATGAATCGATGCTGCAGTTTAAAAATGAAACTAAAGAAATCTCCATGGGAGTGCTCTGAGGCAGTGTGGGGGAGCCCATGGCTGGACTGAGGGGCCCTTTCAGGGGCCAACCTCATACTTGTTAGATTCTCAACATGGAGATGAAGGGCCACCTTCTAGAATTCGTGAACACTTTACTGAGAGTCGGAACCACTAAGTAATGGTGCGCTTTTATGCGAGACAGCAATAATCAATGGGCTTATATAACAGGTGGTCTCATTTGGCATTTAAATGTCAGGAATGTGAGAAAGGAAGAGGCATCCAGCCATTAAGGGAGTACAGCTGCTGGATATCTGCAAGGTGCTCAATCAAACCCTGTAAAACGCATTGTCCAATTGACCTGGGTTAGGTGCCAAAAGGCATCCAGTCATTCAAAAAGTACAAGGGAGGCCTAATCTCTAATCCAAAACAGGCATCGTATGAGTGCATTTAGTGAGGGTGACCATATCATGGCTGTGCTCAAGCCTCTCTCATCCTCTATGGATTTGAGATGTGAGGTTGTTGGGGTGGCTTCTTAGGAACCTATAATCTGTGAGGAAGTGTCTCAGCTACAAGACTGCAACAGGGAAAGGCGAGTAGCACAGATGCAGCACTAGGGCATGACGGTGGCTTTCTGAATGAGAGTCGGAGGTCTTCTATCGTTGGTCAATCTAAATTCACCTGTTGGATCTATTTGTCCAAAGGAAAAAGGAGACTTTAATAATGGAGGCTGCGCTCAATGCTGCCTTCTTGATAGAAGTGCTCAGATTGAGGGGGAGAAGAAAGGCTCAGTGCTGTCTAGCACAGCTTAGAGAGGACCCCTGGTCCAGGGGTATCCCAGGAAGAACCAGAGGCTGAGGAGAATAGACCCATCCCACGGAGGTGACTAGCACAACCAAGGGTATACTGAAGATGCCTTTCCTATTTGAAGATGAGCGAGAAACAGTGTTGCACACATCTGTGATTGTCAAGAGATGTGGTGGCTCATATCTGCCACATTCTGTGGGAGGATTTAACACCACATGGACTGGGAGGCCATTCTCTCCCAGTGCCCCTGGTGGGATCCACGAGGCATCTCTCAGTCCTCCACGCATAAATGTATAAAGGAGGTGATGGATGCCCTCTACAGTAAGGCTCATTGTTTAAAGTTCACAATGGTGATGCCAGCCCAGCTGCTAGATTTTTGGGATTTGCAGCGATCTCAGGCCTCACTAGAGTGCAGAGTGCAATCGATTGCACATGTGCTGCTTTAAGAGCTCCCGGGCACCAGCCCATGATCTTCATTAATAGGAAAGGGTTCCACTCCATCAATGTTCAACTAGTGTGCGATCATCAGGAGCACATCACGAACCTTTATGCCAGGTACCCTGGGAGTTCCCACGGCCCCTATATCAGTCACTCCCAGATACCACAGCTATTTGAAGGGCCGCAGTGCTTACAGGGTTGGCTGCTGGGTGACAAAGGGTCCCGCTGAAGAGATGGCTCATGACACCCGTGCATTATCCTCAAAGTGCCTGGGGAGAGCGATACAACACGGCGCACTCTGCGACAAGAACCATCATTAAGCAAACCATTGACATCCTGAAGATGTGCTTCTGATGTTTGGACTGGTCAGGTGTGCCACTGGAGTACTCTTCATAAAGGATATCCCACATCATTGTGATCTGTTGCACTCTGCACAACCTGATGCTTCAAAGGGGAGATCACATGCCACAGGGAGACATGGAGGAGGCTGATAACTGATGATGAAGACCTGGAAGGGCAGGAATTTGAACAGGGCAGTGATGATCAGCTTCCACGTGAGGATGCCCTCGCAGCGGCATGACATGGAAGATGTGCACATGACAGGAGAAGTAAGGGGACCCCAGCGCATTTCTCCTGTCCCTTAGTGCCACGCCAGTGCTCAGAAAAGCCTCTATAAGCTGGGTCAGCAATCAGCCTTGGACCTGCAACCCTCAAGGATCACGACACCCTCATCTCTGGAAAGGTCAGCAACTAAAACTGTATGTAGCCACTGTGGGAAGTGAAAGGCAGCACAGCAGCGCGAACCCTATGCCAATTGCACATGATGCAGTCGTGGTCACCTGAATGAGACACTTTGTGTGGCCGCATAGATGCGCACATGGTTGTGGAAACTATAATGGCTGCAGGACCTGTGCTTTTACACAAACTATGAAGACAGCTCAGTATTGACTAACAACATAACTTGTAACTCTCCAAGAAACATGAGCACACATAACTCTATGGCGTGTTGTAAGGCCTAAAAGTTCCAAACTCAAGGCACGGACCCTTTTAGGAAAGAGCTTGCACATCTCCTTACATTACACAAGGAAAGAGTAACTAACATGAGTCCACTCAACATCACATAAATCTGATGCTCCCAAAGGGAGGCAATGACAGACTGGGAGTTTGGATCACGTTTGCAATAAGAAGGAACATAGATGCATATGAATGACGCATTATTAGACCATTGTCACGAACAGGAAATGTTCAGAAGGTGCAGAAAATCCTCAATGATGTTGAAAGGGATGCATGGATGAACATCATCCATTATAAAAGTCAATGAAAAATGGTCAAAGGACTAAGGTTTCACTTTCCTCTGGATTTTCCCACTGCCTCTCTTAACTGTTGGAAGACAGAAGGCCATCCAATAAGTACCGATGATGAAGATCATTTGGTTTAATGCAATTCATCTGTCTACAATGAGTTTCCCAACCATATTATTGAACTGTTTTCAAATAATGAGTTTTTGTTTCTGCCTACATTACCTTACCCTGGAAGTTGGTCACTCAATATGAAGGCTGGTTGCAGAAGAGGAACAATTGGGCCCAGATTTTCCCAGGTTTCAATTTTAGTAAGTTACCTTTAAACGTTACCTTCAGAAATCACTTTATTCACTATGTAATCTCTCTCCCCCAAAAGGCTGTGGATGTAAGTACAATTGTAACTTTCAAAACTGAGATCAATAGATTTCTGTTAGGTAAGGCTGTCAAGAGATATGGAGCAAAGGGGGAAATTGGAATCAAGGTGTAAACCAGCCATGATGTAACTGAAGGGCGGAACAAGCCCAAGGGACTGAATGGCCTAATGTTTCTAATATTCTTATGTTTCTATGATGTTAGTCATGTGTAATATAGCTTAACATAGTATGTGTGCCAATATCATATTGCATAGCACATAGGATAGAACTCTTTGGTCTTCCTAAGTCTCCTTGAATGACAAATAAGGCCAGAATTTTCTGCCCGCATTGGCGTCGGGCATCATGGTGGGCGTGAGTGGAAAATATGGTGAGAAGGCCAAAAATTGGTTTCATGCCGTTGTAAAACCAGTTTTCGATCATCCGCTCCATATATCAATGGTGAGCCACCTTTATTGCCGCAGGACGTCGGGAACCTATTTTCAATGCATTTGCATCTCATCATCTTGCCTGCTCCCCGGAATCATTGCTCCCCCCAGGTCAAATTTACCGCCCGCGTCAGTGGGAAAACATGCCAGCCCAGAAAACGTCTTGACAGGTGTGACGTGCAGAAGTCAGGACTTACTGGTAGGGCGTTGCTCACATTGCTGACATCCAAGGAGCAGAAGATGCTGCAGTTCGACAGCTACAGGACTCTGAAGGAACAGGTACATCGCATGCTAGGTGGATTCTCATGGACATGGCTCCACTGCAAAGCAGCTCATAGAAGGTGGGTCTCTTTTGGTGTCTGGGGTATGGTTTGGGACATCACAGTCTTGGCCATGGACTGCTACGGATGATCATCAAGGGGATGGGAGAGAGGAAGGTCCAGCTGTGAGTGGGAGAGGAAGGTCTAGGTTTTTCTGGGGGAGGAAGGTGTACTGGGGGTCGGGGGTGGGGGATGAGTTTGGGAGGGGGGAACGAAGCTGTCGTGGGGGGTGAGGTTGGGTTTGGGGAGGGGGTATGGGGGAGAAGGTGTAACAGGTGAGAATGTGGCAACTGGGGAGGTAGGTGTAAGGGAGGAGGAAGGTGTAAGGGAAGAAGTTCGGAGGGGGTAAGGAATCCGGAGGGGGGCAGGACTTCTGGGGGAGGAAGGAGTTTGGAGAGGGGAAGGAATCCAATGGGAGGAAGGAATCCGGGAGGAGGAGGGAGTAAGTGTGAAGGATTAAGTAAGGGTGAAGGAGGAAGTAAGGGAGGGGGGGGGAATGTTGAGGTGAATATGCAAGGAGTTCAGAGGGAGGAAGGAGTTCAGGCGGGGCAGGACTTCGAGGGAGGAAGGAGTTTGGAGGGAGGAAAGGGTCTGGAGGCGCAAGGAGTTCAGAGGGGGGAAGGAATCCAGGGGGAGGAAGGAGTCTTGGAGGAGGAGGGAGTATGGCGGGGCGGGGAATGTCCAGATGAACATGCAAGGGATGGATCTGGGAGTCAATGACTGCCTCCTGGGGATTGAACTGAGGGTAGACATTGTGGGAGGGAATGGTGAGTATGAGAGGGGGCAGAGTGAGCCCAAAGGGTGGGATGGTGAGGGTGCAACGGTAGCGGTAGAAGGGATGGCGAGGGTGGTTTCTGGGGACTCGGAGGCAGACACAGACCCATGGGTGGGCAGGAGGAGGTGGGGGAGGCCGATGTGGAAGGGGGTGAGATTCTTGGGAAGGTAGGGAATGTGCACATTCACCTCGACATCCTGGAAAGAAAAGGGTCCTGGTTGATAGGTGATGGTGGGGAGGTGGTAGTTGATGCTGGGGGGGTCAGAAGTGATGGGGGAAAGACAGGGGTGACTGGGGGAGGGGAAAGGTCTGGGGAGCTGAGAAGAAATCTTGCTACGACCATGTTTTTGAAATCGAAAGTGAGAGGAGCCTCGTGTTGTGTGGGCACAGGTGCTGCGTGGGAGTATGATCAGTGGGTGGGCGGAAATGCGGGTCAACTCTGAAGGTCAACTGAAAGAGAACCCCAACAAGCAGGATTGAAAATACTCAGGACATTGAGTGTGGTGAAGGTAGGCTCCGCATGCATGGGAGAATGCTTTCACGAGGCTCTGAAACATCCTGCCAAAGACACACTTCTCCCTCCAGAATCAGTCGTGGTCCAGCTGCGTGCAGCTGAACTGCTAGTCGAGGTGGGGTTGGGGGCGGGGGGATGCAGGGGGAGGACTCACGAAGCCTGTAAATGATGCTGAAAGGCACCATTACACATTACTCAGTGTAAGTGAATATATTTTCCGATTATAAAGTGATGAAATATGTTCACCCATGCAACCACTTGTGGTCAGAATTTGTTAATTTTTCTAGGCCTACCACTTCTAGGTGCTGCCCTGACATCCGCAGGAGGGGTGAAGACAGTCTGTGCAATGGTTAGCCCTGTTGCCTATGATGACTTTGGCATGGATCCTCTGGAGGTCCGAGGCCTTGAGAGCCCCGGCTTGCTTTGGCTGTCCTCCTGTAGGCCAGCTGCTCCCTCTGCAGTGACAGAGGATGAGGTTGAAGGGGTCACAGGCAAAGGGTCTCGGAGGGAGCAGACAGCTTCTGAGATTCCTGAGTGGATGACCCAAGGGTGTCCAGCTGCCACTCCTCCTCCCTTCAGGTGCCCGAGGGCCACGGCTTGACTCCTTGAGGGGAAGGAACACCTGGAGGGATGTTGAAGTGCCTCATTTCTCTCTTGCATTATCATTGCAGGAACTCACCCATAGCTACCACAATGGAGTGCAGATCTGTGCGCATGTCCGCATTCTGCTGGTCCAGGGTCTCCATGGCGTTTGCCATCCTCCCCATGGAGACCTCAATGTGCACACATGTGGGCACCTCTACATCAAAGAGCAGCCGGATGCCCTCCACTGACTTACGTGCCACTCTGTTGAGGGCTTACTACAGCTCTGCGTGATGTGCCCCTACCTTCTGCTGATTCTCCATGATAAGTTGGAAGGCCAAATCCAGAGGCTCATCATCTGATTCAGACCTCACAGATGCTCCTTCCCCAGCAGTCCTCCAAGTGCTGAGGAACTCAGCTGAACCTGCCTCCCCTGCTGCGGACATGTGTCCATGTGGTGACCACCAGGTTGTGAACCTGAGCCCATTCTAGTTCTTGGTCCCACCGAGGTGTATGTCTCTGTGCTGGTGGAGGATGTGTGTAAGCACTGTGACGGGTCTTCCAGGCTGCTTATTTACAGCTCTTCAATGGAGGAGGTGTCCTCTTGGCTGCAGATGAGGACCTGGATGGAGCTGAGGGACTGGCTGGCTGATGATGTCGATCGCTCGGCAGAACTCCCTGTGAACTAAAGTAGAGATAACTAGTGTATGGCAGCAGAGTCAAAAGCAGGAGGGAGAGCACTCATGGTTGGTTTGAGAATGGGATGATGTGGTGCAGGATCTTCACGTGGATGTTCACCGCTGACTTCACCGTGGCTGCAGGCATGGTCCATGTTCTCACCAGCCAGCGCAATGGCACACTCCTCAAAGTGAGTGAGGTGTCTAATGTGGGCCACTCCATATCCGGTCTAGGGCCTCTCCCAGCTGTTGTGAGCCAGCTTCTCCTGCATGAAAACAGATGGAGAGAGTGTGAGCAGGACACATTGCATTGTGTGAAATGTTTGTGTGGGTGAGTAAAGCCATAGATGAGATGAGAACTTGAGCTCCAGAGGATACAAGCCTGATAGAAACATAGAAAAAAAGCAGGAGCAGGTCATTCGACCCTTCAAGCCTGCTCCGCCATTCAATATGATCATGGCTGATCCTCTATCTTAACTCTCTCCGCTCTCTCCCCATACCCCTTGATGCCTTTAGAATCCAGAAATCTATCTATTTCCTTTTTAAATATATTGAGTGACTTGGCCTCCACAGCCATCTGTGGTAGAGAATTCCATAGGTTCACCACCCTCTGCGTGAAGAGGTTTCTCCTCACCTCAGTCCTAAATGGCCTATCCCGTATCCTGAGATTATGACCTCTTGTTCTAGACCCCTCCAGCCAGAGGAAATGTCATCCCTGCAACCAGTCTGTCCAGCCCTGTCAGAATTTTATACATTTCAATGAGATCCCCTCTCATTTTTCTAAACTCCAGCGAATACAGGCCTAGTCGGCCCTATCTCTCCTCATATGACAATCCTGCCATCCCAGGAATCAGTCTGGTGAACCTTCGTTGCACCCCCTCAATAGCAAGTATATCCTTTCTTTGGTGAGGAGACCAAAACTGCACACAATACTCCAGGCATGGTCTCACCAAAGACCTGTATAGCTGCAGCAAGACATCCTTGCTCTTGTGCTCTTGTTCTCTCACAATGAAGACCAACATACCATTTGCCTTCTTACCTGCTTGCTGCACCTGCATGATTGCTTTCAGTGATTTGTCCTAGGTCCCTACATCAACATTTCCCAATCTATCACTATTTAAAAAAACTCTGCCATTCTGTTTTACCTACCAAAGCGGATAACTTCACACTTATCCATGTTATACTGAATCTGCCATGTATTTACCCACTCACTCAACTTGTCTAAATCACCTTGAACAGATGTGATGGAGATGTGAGGGTGGGTGTGAGAGTTAGTGGTGTTGTTCCTTGAGGTGTGAGATCCCTGTCGATGTGTGATTGGTTTATGAGTGTGTGAGTTGAGAGTGATGAGGTGGTTGACTTACCCTGGCGGAATGGATGAGAGCATTCATCGTCTTCCTGCACTGAATGGTCAGGGGGCCTATAGACTACTTCCACCAGTGTCTTCTTCCCCTTGTTATTTCTTACTTCCACCCAAATGGATTCTACATCTTCCAATGCAAGATCATTTCTTGCTATTGTACTTATTCCATCTTGAACTAACAAAGCTACCCCACCACCCTTTCCTGCCTGTTCTTTCGAAAAATCACATACCCCTGTATATTTAGTTCCCAGCTTTGATCTCCTTGTAACTACATTTCCATAATGGCTATAAGATCATACCTATTAACCTCTATTTGTGCCGTTAATTCATTTATTTTGTTCCAAATTCTATGTGCATTTAAGTGAAGGGTCATTAATTTTGCCTTTTTTACCATTTTTTCCCCCCTTTAACCCTATTTGCTGCTTTTTTTAATGTTTGTAGACTCTGTCCCTTCCTGTTACACTCTGGGTATCATTACCTAAATAGCTGCCCTGCAAGACAGCAATTATTTACAATATATATTAATGACTTAGATGAGGCAAGTGAATGTACTGTCGCCAAGTTGGCGGATGACACAAAAATAGGTGGGAAGGCAAGTGGTGAGGATGACACAAGGAGTCTACAGAGGGTTATAGACAGGATAATTGAGTGGTCAAAAACTTGGCAGATGGAATATCATGTAGGAAAATGTGAGGTTATGCACTTTGGCAGTAAGAATAGAGGAGCTGAATATTATTTAATGGAGAAAGACTGCAGAAGGCTACAGCACAGAGGGATTTGGGTGTCCTTGTGCATGAATCCCAAAAAGCTAACATACAAGGGAAGGCAAATGGAATGTTGGCCTTTATTTCAAAGGGAATGGAGTATAAAATAGGGAAGTCTTGCTAAAACTATACAAGGCACCAGTTAGAGCACACATAGAATACTGTGAACAGTTTTGGTTCCCTTAGCTAAGGAAAGATATCCTGGCATTGGAGGTAGTCCAGAGAAGGTTCACTAGGTTGATCCCAGGTATGGAGGGATTTTCTCATGAGGAGAGGTTATGTAGGTTGGGCCTGTACTTGTTGGAGTTTAGAAGATTGAGAGGTGACCTCATGGAAACATATAAGATTCCTAGGTGGCTTGACAGGGTAGATGCTGAGAGGTTGTTTCCCCTTGTGGGAGAGTCTAGGGCCAGAGGGCATAATCTTAGAGTAAGGGGTCGCCCATTTAAGAGAGAGATGAAGAGGAATTTGTGCTCTCAGAGGGTAGTGAATCTGTGGAATTCTTTACTGCAGTGGCTGGGTCATTAAGTATATTCAAGGCTGAGATAGACAGATTTTTAATCAATCAGGGAATCAAGGGTTATGGGGACAAGGCAGGAAAGTGTAGTTGAGGGTAATCGGATCAGCCATGATCTCATTGAATGGCGGCAGACCCGATGGGCCAAATGGCTTACATATGCTCCTACGTCTTATGGATGGCTGTCCTCTTTTGCAGGTCATTGGTGCTGATCATTGCTGCCATCACCTCCCATGCTGGATTGGTGACCTTGCTTACTGGTTTTCTTGCAGAGTGGCGGTAGAGGACTTCACGGCCGGCCTCTACCACGTCCAGTAGGCACTTGAGGGAGGCATTGCTAAATTTGTGGGCAGCATGTTTCCTCCCCTTGGCCGCCATCAGTTCCCAGCAGCTTCCTACCCCTTGAAGAGTGCTAGCTCTGTGCATGGGTGGCCTTTAAATATGGCACCCAGTTTACAGAAGGCCTGAGGTGATGGCGGGGTGGGCAAATCAGAGGCCACCCTGCCAGCGACCCGGCGTGTTTCCCGGGAATGCATTATTAATGAGGCGTGACGTGCCAGAAATGGGACGATATGGTTTGAAAAGCTGCCATTATGGCCAGTGGTTAAAATAACCTTTTTCCTGCCCACTACCACACTTAGGTCGGAATCATCCCAGATTTGCAGTAGGTCATGAAAAGCTTGTGGCATATAATTTTTTTTTTTTTGGAAAGCTCTTCTTTGTGGTTCAGAGCTCTAGGCATGCACAAGAAGGGCTTCCCCCAGCCCAGAAGCAAGATTCAGGACCAAACTGTCAGGGTCAATTATTCCAACAGGAAAGGGAAACAACTGCAGGAAAGGAGAACTCCAGCTAACACCGATTTGCCACTCAGTATTCTGGAGGAAGAGTCAGTCTCATGGAAGGCTTAGCAAATGTCCCCCACATAAGTACCTAAATTAAACAGTTGGTGATGAGTAAACATAGTATGCAGCTTTCAATATACAGGTTTAGAATACCAAGGTGACTGGCACATTTCAGACTATCTTGCTCAGTTCATTCCATCATGCTGGATACAGATGTCTGACCACTTAGGAGGACTTACAAGGCTTAGTATAACATAAACTTGTACTTATGTAGTTCCTTAAACATAGAAGAACATCCAAGGCATTTCACAGAAATCTAAGGATAACATGCTGAGATGAAGGAGATTTTATGAGGGGTAAACAAAAACTCATCAAAGTGCGATTCTGAAGAAGCTTATTAAAGGAAAAAATGGAAGTGGGCGGCCAAGAGTTTTGGAGAGGGAATTCCAGACAGTGAGACCTAGGTCCTAAAGACACAACTAATGCAATGGCTACAACTGCTAGATGTATTACTTGGAAGGTGAATTTGAAGCTGTATGCTCATTTATGACATGCCTGGCAATGGAAGTTTAGAACTAACTCAACATTCCTCAGCAAATCAGTAATAAATACCTGAGGCCAGCAGATGCACAATTCTTACAGAGGTGTAATCAAACAAAAGTTAACATCAAGCTACATAAGGAGATATTAGGACAGTAAGATGTAAGTTTTAAAAAGAGTCTTAAAGGAGGAGAGAGAGGTACTTACACAGAGAGATTTAGGGAGGAAATGACAGTTAGGTGTTAATTGTATAATAATTGTCTAATTCTATGCATGTTGTGAGCATTAACTCTGGATTCACTTGAGCCCTATAAATAGACACGGACTAAGATTCTGGTTATTGGGTTAGGAGGTGTATGTTTGTCATGTGTAACTCTGTAATTGCTGTCTGGCCAAGGGCAGCTGGCTTGCGCTCTGTGATCAGGGTCATATTATGAAGATGCAGCCATGGAACTTTAAAAGCACCTGATCCTTTGTCCGCCTTCAGCACTTAACCCCTTCAGGAGCACAGCATTACTAGTCACAGATGCTGACGAGTTAGGGGCCAGCCCCACTTTAAAGGTGCTGAGAACAAACAGAGAGAATTATTAAACTCTGTGACACCTGCCTACGACATTCTGGTAGCATTGACAAACACCGTCGAGGTACAGGCATCACTAATGTGTCCAGGGAGTGTGAGGCTGGATCATCACTTTGGTCTGAAAGCTGCACAAAGCACAGGGAAGAGGCCCTGGACTGAGACACCTGCCTTTATCTTATTCAGAGTGGTTTCACATCTGAGTGACATGAACACCGTTCATCAGAACAAGGAGCAATAGGCAGGAAGACATTGTTGGGAGTTAATTTACAATAGTGAACATTATGTGCAAGTGATTAACACCCATGCCCAGGCTGTGCAACTTCATCTTCTTAACCTTCCTAACCCTGCCGATACATCTTGGTACTCCCCAGACATTGACAGCGGAGGTGGAGGCAGCCTGCTGACTGCTACTGTCTGTGATGACCTTGGTGGGCGTCCTCTGGATGGCCAAGACCTGAAGGGCCCAGGCCTGCTTTCAGGGTCCTGCTGTGTGGCAGTGTCACCCTTTTCAACCTGTGGAGCTGCAGCTGATGGGGTCATAGGAAGAGGGGGTTTGGATGGGCTGGACACTCCCAGAGTCACTTGGGTGGATGGCCCAGGGGTGTGCACCTGCTGATCCTCCTCCCTATGAGTGCCCAAGGGCCCCTGGCTGACTCCTTGAGGATAAGGGGAAGCTGGAGTGAAATCGAGCTGCCCCGCATCCCTCTTGCATGCACATTGTTGGAGGCCAACTATGGCGTCAGCGATGGAGTTCAGCCCGCGCAGCAGTGCAGAAACAACGTCCTGGACCAAGGTCTCCACGGTGGCCGTCATCCTACCAGTGTTGGCCTCAGTGCATTGGCAAGCCGGTGCTATAACCTCAGCCTGAGGATTCCTCCATCGTGCCTTGAAATCTGAGGAGTGCCATGGACAGCCCTTCCTGATGTTCCAAGTTTGCCTTTGCAGCTCCAGCAACTGAGACATGACCGAATCCAGAGGCTCGTCATCTGACTCGGACTCAGCAGATTTCTGGCCTCCAGCAGTCCTCCGTGTGTCAGACACCTGGGAAGCCCCTGCTGCCGCCTGCTGTGGATCAGAAAGTGCAATGTGCTCACTAGATAGTGATCCCAAGGGTACTCTAAAGCTAGGTCCCACTGAGGTCTGTGCTTCTGCGCTGGTGGAGGGTGTGGGTGAGTGCTGTGGCAGGTCTTCAAGGAGGGTGCCATCAGATTCCTCTTCAGAGGCTTCCTTGGGGCTTGATTGGAAGCCCTGGGTCGCAGACTTCGTCGGCTGTTAGACCATAAGACCATAAGACGTTGGAGCATTAGTAGGTCATTCGATCATTCGAGTCTGCTCCACCATTCAATGAGATCATGGCTGATCTGATAATCCTCAACTCCACTTTCCTGCCTTTTCCCCATAATCCTTGATTCCCTTACTGATTAAAAATCTATCTATCTCCGCCATGAATATACTTAACGACCCAGCTTCTACAACCCTCTGTGTTTCAATAAGGTCACCTCTCATTCTTCTAAACTCCAATGAGTACAGGCCCAACCTACTCAACCTCTCCTCATAAGAAAATCCCTCCATACCTGGAATCAACCTAGTGAACCTTCTCTGGGCTGCCTCTGATGCCAGTATATCTTTCCTTAGATAAGGGGACCAAAACTGTTCATAGTATTCTAAGTGTGGTCTAACTAGTGCCTTGCATAGTTTTAGCAAGGCTTCCCTATTTTTATACTCCATTCCCTTTGAAATAAAGACCAACATTCCATTTACCTTCCGTATTACCTGCTGAACTTGTATGTTAGCTTTTTGGAATTCATGTACAAGTACTCCCAAATCCCTCTGTGCTGCAGCCTTCTGCAGTCCTTCTCCATTTAAATAATATTCAGCTCCTCTATTCTTCCTGCCAAAGTGCATAACCTCATATTTTCCCACATTTTATTCCATCTGCCACTTTTTTGCCCACTCACTTAGCCTGTATCCTTCTGTAGACTCCTTGTGTCATCCTTACCACTTGCCTTCCCACCTATATTTGTATCATCTGCAAATCTGATGATGGTACATTCACTCCTCTCATCTAAGTCATTAATATATATTGTAAATAATTGAAGCCCCAGCACTGATCCCTGTGGCACTCCACTAGTTACAGGTTTTCACCCTGAAAATGTCCCCCTTACCCCAACTTTCTGTCTTCTATTAGTTAGCCAATCTTCTATCCATGCTAATTACTACCCCCAACACCATGGGCTCTTATCTTATTAAGTAGCCTTACGTGTGGTACCTTATGGAACACCTTTTGGAAATCCAAATGTATTACATCTACTGGCTTCCCTTTATCTATCCTGCTTGTTACCTCCTCAAAATATTCTAATAAATTCGTCAGGCACGATTTCCCCTTCATGAAGCCATGCTAACTCTGCTTGATTAGATTATGTAATTCTAAATGTTCTGCTATTATATCCTTTATAATAGACTCTAACATTTTCCCAATGACAAATGTTGAGCTAACTGGCCTATAGTTACCTGTTTTTTGTCTCCTTCCCTTTTTGAATAAGGGTGTTACATTGGCAGTTTTCCAATCATCTGGGACTTTTCCAGAATCTAAGGATTCTTGGAAGATTACTACCGGTGCATCCACTATCTCTGTAGGTACCCCCTTTAATATCCTAGGATGCAACCATCAGGTCAGGGGACTTATCGGCCTTTAGCCCCATTAGTTTCCTTTGTACTTTTTCTCTAGTGATAGTTATTGTATTTATTTCCTCCCCCCTCTTTTCCCCCTTGATTATTTAGCATTACTGTCTTCTACCGTGAGGACTGAAGCAACATATTTATTCAACTCCTCTGCCATTTCCTGGTTCCCCATGATTATTTCCCGAGCCTCATTCTGTAAGGGGCCAATGTTCACTTTGGTCTCTCTCTTCCTTTTTATATACTTAAAGAAGCTCTTACTGTCCGCTTTTATATTATTTGCTAGTTTACCCTCAAAGTTTATTTTCTCCCTCTTTATTATTTCTGGCCATCCTTTTTTGGTTTTTAAAACTTTCCCAATCCCCTGGCTTATCACTAATCTTTGCCACATTGTATGTCTTTTCTGTTAATTTCATACTATCCTTAACTTCCTTGGTTAACCATGGGCTGTTTCCCAGATGTGCTTTCAAAAGCAAGGAGAGATAATTAGTGCATGGCAGTGGCCTGTGAAACAGGACACATCAGTCACAGGAATGGTTAACTGATGGATGTTGCGCTGCTGGATCCTCACTCGGTAGAGCACTGCCAACTTCACCGTCAGCACAGGAATGGCTCAGATCCTTGCCGGCCAGCTGAATGGCCCTGTTTTCAAAGTCCGTATGGACCTTGATTTCAGGCATTCCTCCACCAGTCTGTGACCTCTTCCTCTTGTTGTGTGCCAGCTTTCCCTGCATGAATAGAGATGGAGAGAGTGTAAGCAGGATGCCTGCCAGGCCAGATGATAAGTATGCCTGGCATGTGTGGGTGGTGAGGGTCCTATGGATGAGATAAGGACAATGAAGGTGTGTTTGAGAGAATGAATGGAGATATCCCTTGAACTGGCAGTGCGTGAGGTCCCTGTGAATGTGTGATAGGTTTGTGAGTATGTGAGTTGAGAGTGATGAGAAGAGTGACTTACCCTGGCCGAAAGGAGGAGATCATTCATCCATCTTCAGCACTGGGTGGCTGTCCTCTTTTGCAGGGTGATGGTGCTGACCAACTCCCAAGCCGGATTGGTGATGTTGCTGCCCATCCTGCGGCCAGAGTTGGGGTAGAGGATATCACAGTGGGCCTCCAATGCGTCCAAAAGGCATTCGAGGGACACGTCATTAAACCATAGAACCATAGAAAAGTTACAGCACAGAAGGAAGCCATTTGGCCCATCTTGTCCATGCCTGCCCGAGGACACCCAGGTGCCCTTCCTAATCCCACCTTCCTGCACCTGGCCCATAGCCCTGCAGCTTACAGCACTTAAGGTGCAGATCCAGGAACTTTTTAAAAGAGTTTAAAGTTTCTGCCTCTACCACCAACTTGGGCAGCGAATTCCAGACACCCACTACCCTCTGCGTAAAAAAGTTCTTCCTCATGTCCCCCCTACAACTTCTGCCACATATCTTGAATCTATGTCCCCTGGTTCTAGAATTCTCCACCAAGGGAAACAATTTTATCCTGTCCACTCTATCTATTCCCCTCATAATTTTGTACACCTCAATCAAGTCACCTCTCAGCCTTCTTTGTTCTAAGGAAAATAACCCCAGCCTATCCAATCTTTCCTCATAGCTACACTTTTCTAACCCTGGCAACATTCTTGTAAACCTCCTCTGCACTCTCTCCAGAGCTATTACGTCCTTCCTGTAATGTGGTGACCAGAACTGCACACAATACTCCAGTTGTGGCCTCACCAGTGTTTTATACAATTCCAACATTATATCCTTACTTTTATATTCTATACCTCTGCCAATGGAGAGCATTCCATATGCCTTCTTTACAACCTTGTCTACTTGAACTGCTGCCTTCAGGGACCTGTGTACTTGTATGCCAAGATCTCTCACTTCATCTAGCCCTCTTAGTATATTCCCATTTACTATGTAATCCCTGTCACAGTTTGACCTCCCTAAATGTATGACCTCACACTTCTCTATGTTAAAATCCATCTGCCACTTTACCGCCCACTCCACCAACCCATCTATATCATTTTGCAGATTATGGCTATCCTCTACACTATCCACTACTCGGCCAATCTTTGTGTCATCTGTAAATTTCCCAATCGTGCCCCCCACGTTCACGTCCAAATCGTTAATATATAACACAAACAGCAAGGTCCCGACACCGAGCCCTGTGGAACACCAATTGAGACAACTTTCCATTTGCAAGGGCATCCATTGACCATTACCCTTTGTTTCCTGTTACAAAGCCAACCTTTTATCCAGTTTGCAACATTACCCTGAATCCCATGGGCTTTTACTTTCCTGACCAATCTGCCATATGGGACCTTGTCAAATGCCTTGCCAAAATCCATGTACACAACATCCACTGCACTACCTTCATCAACCCTTCTTGTCACTTCCTCAAAGAGTTCAATCAAATTTGTGAGGCAAGACCTTCCTTTAACAAATCCATGCTGACCATCCCTGACTAGTCCATGCCTTTCCACATGACAGTTAATCCCATCTCTCAGGATTGACTCTACTAATTTTCTCACCACCAACGTAAGACCAACTGGTCTATAATTGTTTGGCATTTCCTTTGATCCCTTTTTAAACAATGGAACTACGTCTGCATTTCTCCAGTCCTCCGGTACCTCCCCTGCATCTAGTGAAGATTGGAAAGTCATCCTCAGAGCATCTGCTATCTCCTCCCCAACTTCCTTCAGCAGCCTCGGAAACAACACATCTGGCCCTGGTGACTTATCAACTTTCAAGGATTTCAACCCTTCGAGTACTTCCTCTCTCTTTATGACTATCCCATCCAATATCTCGCAGTGTTCCTCCCTTTCCTTTGTAAACACGGAGACAAAATATTCATTCAAAACCCTTCCCACAGCCTCTGCATCTACACACAAGTTTCCATCTTCATCTCTGATAGGTCCCACTTTTTCCTTAACTAACCTTTTAGCATTAATGTATTGATAAAACATCTTTGGGTTATCTTTAACTTTACTTGCGAATCTTTTTTCATGCCCTCTCTTTGATTTCCTTATTTCCTTTTTTACTTCGTCCCTGCACTTCCTTTATTCGTCTAGGCTATCTGCAGTGCTTAGTTCTTTGTGCCTATCGTACGCTTTCTTTTTCTGTTTGATCTTCCCCTGTATTCCTCTAGACAACCAGGGGGGTCTAGATTTGGCAGTACCACTCTTATTTTTGTAGGGCACATGTCTACTTTGTACAATTAGGATCTCGCTTGGGGGCTGCAGTTTTTCTGCCTTTCAGAGCCATGTCTTCTGTGCACCCGGCGTGATAAAGCGGCAAGATGATGGCGTGGTGGGTGAATGAGAGCCCACCCACCATCAAAATCCCAGGAATGTATAATTAATGTGGTGGGATTGGGGTGATATGGCGGCCGGTGGGTAAAACGTCGTTTCTCCTGCCCACTACCACACTAGTGCAAATCTGCGATGATTCCGCCCTTAGTCTTTCTACAATAAGGCTTTGTAAGAACAGGAGTTACTATAGACAAAATCCTAAAGAAATTGATAGGGACTAAATTTAGGGCAACAGGGAAATTTCTGACCGATAATGAAGGGGAATTTATCAGTGACTAGTTCAGAGATGTATGTAAACATGAACATCATGCTCCTAAATATTGCAGTTGACAGCCCTTTCAGCAATGGACTATGTGAAAGGAATCATGCAGTGTTTGATAAAATGTCGCATAACATTTTAGCTGATCAACCAGACTGCAAGTTAACAACTGCCTGGCATGGGCATTTCATGCATAGAGTTCACTCCAGATGGTTGTTGGGTATAGTCCCTTTCAATTATTATATAGGTGAAATCCCAAATTGCCTGTGTGATGTGTAATAGTCCTCCTGGTACAAAAATTAGTTCAATTTTTTCTGCATATCTGAATGCTTTACATGCAAGGTGATAGGGTTTCATCAAGGCTGAGGTCTCAGGTAAAATTCAGAGAGCTCTGGGATATCACATAACATCATCTAAGACATCATTTAATTCGGGAGATTTGGAGATTATGAAAGAGAGGGTCATGGGGAATGGAAGGGACTTGATAGGGCAATAGGTTGTGATGGTAATACAATACTTATCAAACATGGCAATAAAACTGTTAAGGTTCATTACTCTTGATGAATCAGAATTAATTGAAAAATCTTAATTCTAACCTCAACCCCCTCCCATGGCACCTTCCCATGAAACCGCAGAAGGTGCAACACCTGCCCCTTTACTTCCCCCCTCCTCACCATCCAAGGGCCCAAACACTCCTTTCACTTGCACTTCCCTCAATTTAGTCTACTGCATTCGCTGTTCCCAATGTGGTTTCCTCTACATTGGAGAGACCAAATACAGACTGGGTGACCGCTTTGCGGAACACCTTTGGTCTGTCCGCAAGCATGACCCAGACCTCCCTGTCGCTTGCCATTTCAACACACCACCCTGCTCTCATGCTCACATGTCCGTCCTTGGCCTGCTGCAATTTTCCAGTGAAGCTCAACGCAAATTGGAGGAACAGCACCTCATCTTCCAACTAGGTACTTTACAGCCTTCTGGACTGAATATTGAGTTCAACAACTTTCGATCATGGACTCTCTCCTCCATCCCCACCCCCTTTCCGATCCCCCTTTTTCCAATAATTTATATATATTTTTCTTGTCCCACCTATATCCATTATTTCCATCCATTGTTTTATCTCTACCTTTTAGCCTATTTCGATCCCTTCCCCCCCACACCACCCCTACTAGGGCTATCTGTCCCTTGCTCATCCTGCTTTCCACCCTTAATGTCACCATTAGCACATTTCTTAGCTAATATCACCACCGTCAACACCTCTTTGTCCGTTTGTCTATGACATCTTTTGGTGATCTCCACCTATCACTGGCCCTCTATCCAGCTGTACCTGTCCCACCACCCCTCCCCCCCTTAAACCAGCTTATATTTCACCTCTTTTCTATTTTTCCTTAGTTCTGGTGAAGAGTCAAACAGACTCAAAATGTTAACTGTGTTCCTCTCCTGACCTGCTGAGTTTTTCCAGGTATTTTTGTTTTGGTTTCGGATTTCCAGCATTCGCAGTTTTTTGCTTTCATCAGGGTGATATAGATGTTAGGGTAGACTGTCCCACTTGAGGAGTAATCTTAATTTATTTTTAGCTCTTTTCGTCACATATTCATGGGAATTTAGGTCAATTGACACAAAAGCCAGTTTTCTGCAGGGTAATACTTTTCAGAGGGAAATGTTCCTGAAACCACCTAAAGAGGCGGCAGGTGTAGTAGGAAAATAATGTAAATTTTAAAAATGTGGCTGTGGCCTGAATGATGCTTCAAGGATGTGATATTTTCCAGTGAGATCTGTTTTGCTGAAAATAGGAGGTGTTCAACTAAAAGCAGATCCCACAATGTTTTATTGGTATCATAAAGGCAAACTCTCAAGCATCTTCATGATGCATGTTGATGATTTCCTTTGGGGTCATATTTTGCAATTTAAGAAATGCTATTAATAAAATTTTAGCAGAATTTAAAATTAGGAGTCAGGCTTGTGGTGCTTTTAAATATATTGGCTAAGGTATTCCAGAGTAGGTCTGGAATAATTTTAAATCAACAATCCTATTTAGAGAGTATTATTTCCTTCCTGGTTAATCATACTAGGTCATCACATGAAGATGATGGCTGGAATTTTCCGGCCTGTTATCATAGGGCGTCATGATGGGCAAGGGGTGCAATATGGCGAGGAAGTCAAAAATCGGTCTCACGCTGGTGTGAAAGCACAGTGGGATCATCCAATGGTGTCTGCCATGGCAGAATGCTAATCCCACTGGAGGCCGCATGAAACCACTTTGCATCCCATTAATGGATTGCAAAATAAGGCCCGAATGGAATTGTCCCCCCATGCCAGATTTACCGTTACGCCGGCAGGAAAACATGCTGGCCCAGAACACGTTTGGACAATTGTGACATGCAGAAATCAGGACTTACCTTTAGGGCCTTGCTCAGATCGCGGACATCCAAGGAGCAGTAGATGCTAGAGCCCTACAGTCCTGGACCCTGGAGGAACACGTGCATCCCATGCTGAGTGGATTCTCATGGACATGGCTCCTACTTGAAGCCGTTCATGGAAGGTAGGAGGTCTTCGTTGATGCTTCAGGTCTGCTTTGGAACATTATGGTTTGGCCATGGGCTACTACAGATGATCGGTGAAGCGGGGGGAGAGGAAGGTCTAGCTGTGAGTGAGAGAGGAAGGTTTACTGGGGGGGAGCGGAAGAAGAAGGTCTAGGTTTGATTGGGAGAGGAAGGTGTACTAGGGGTGAGATTTGGCGGGGGGGTGTGGCGGTGAGTAACGTAGTTGTTAGGGGAGGATGAGTTTGGGATGGGGGGAAACAAAGGTATCGGGGGCGTGAGGTTTGGAGTGGGGGACGAAGGTGTCGGAGGGCTGAGGTTGGGAGGAGAGAGGAGAGAGTACAGGGGGAGGAAGATGTAACACAGAGAATATGGCAAGTGGGGAGGTAGGTGTAAGTTGGGAGAGGAAGATGAAAGGCAAGGAGTTCAGAGGGAGGAAGGAGATCGGAATGGGGGGGAAGGAGTCCGGGGGTGTGAGGGAGTTCAGAGGAGGGAAGGAATCTGGGGGAGGGAGGGAGTTTGGGAATCTGGAGAGCGGAAGAAGTTCGGAGGCAGGAAGTCGTTTGGTGGAGGAGGAGCCCGGGGGAGAAGGGAGTTTGGAGGAAGGAAGTAGTCCAGGGGGAGATGGGAGTTCAGAGAGGGGAAGGAGTCCAGGGGGAGGAAAGTGTCTGGGGGGGAGGAGGGAGTAAGGGCGGAAGAGGCAGTAATTGTGGAGGAGGGAGTAAGGGATGGGAGAAGTCCAGGTGAGTGTGCAAGGGGGGGCTCTGTGGAGTCAATGACTGCCTCTTGAGTAGCGAACTGAGAGTGGGTGTTGTAGGAGGGAATGGTGAGTATGAATGGGGGCAGAGGGAGCTGGAAGGGTGGGAGGATGAGAGTCCGTCAACAGCAGTAGAAGGGATGGTGAAGATAGTTGGTGGGGACCTGGAGGCAGACACAGACCCTGGGAGTGGGAAGGAGGAGTTTGGGAAGGTCAATGTGCATGCCAGTGGGATTCTCAGGAAGGTGCTGTCCTGACATCCACAGCAGGGGTGGAGACAGCCTGTGCAATGGCTGTTGCCTCTGATGACTTTGGCATGCGTCCTCTGGAGAGCTGAGGTCTTGAGGGCCCAGGCTTGCTTTGGCGGTCCTCCTGTGGGTCAGTTTTTCCCTCTGTGGTAACAGAGAATGAGGGTGAAGGGGTCACAAGCAAAGGGGCCTCGGACGAAGCGGATATCCTCTAAGATTCCTGAGTGGATGACCCAGGGGTGTCCAGCTGCTGCTCTCTTCCCTTCGGGTGCCCAAGGGCCCTGGCCTGACTCTTTGAGGGGAAGGAGCACCTGGAGGGACAACAAGGTGCCCCATTTCCTTCTTGCATTGCCACTGCAGGAACTCATTCATGGCAAATGCGATCGAGTGCAGGTCTGTGCGCATCTCCATGTTCTGCTGGACCAGGGCCTCCTTGGCGTCTACCATCCTTCCCATGGAGACCACCATACTAACACATGTGGGCACTACTGCATCAGCGAGCAGGCGGACGCACTCCTCCGACTCACATGCCATTCTGTTGAGGGCTTCCAACAGCTCTGTGTGATGTTCCCCCGCCTTCTGCTGACTCTCCACGATGAGTTGCAAGGCCAAATCCAGAGGCTCGTCATCTGACTCACACCTCGCAGATGCCTCTTCCCCAGCAGTTCCATGAGTGTCGGGGAGCTTGGCTGAACCTGCCTCCTGCTGCGGTTATTTGTCTGTGCGGTGACCACCAGATTGTGAACTGGAGCCTGCTCTAGATCTAGGTCCCACCAAGGTGTGTGTCTCTGTGCTGGTGCAGCGTGTGGGTAAGTGCTGTGATGGGTCTTCCAGGCTGCTTATTTCCAGCTGTTCAATGGAGGAGGTGTCCTCTTGGCTGGAGGTGAGGATGGAACTGATGGCACTGGCTACCTGTGGGGGGCCGGCCGGTTGGCAGAGCTCCCTTTGAGCTAAAGTAGAGATGATTAGTGCATGGCAGCAGAGTCAAAAGCAGGAGAGAGAGCACTCACAGTTGTATTGAGAGAGGGATGATGCGGTGCAGGATCCTCATGTGGGTGTTCGCCACCGTCCTCACTGTTGCTGCAGGCACAGTCCATGTCCTCACCAGTCAGCGTGATGGCACACTCCTCAAAATGAGTGAGGGCCTAATTTAGGCCACTCCATTCCTGGTCTGGGACCTCTCCCTGCTGTTTTGAGCCAGCTTGTCCTGCATGGAAATAGATGGAGTGTGAGCAGGATGCATGGCACTACATTGAATGTTTGTGTGGTGAGCAGAGCCATGGACAGGATGAGGACGTGACCTCCGGAGGATGTGAGTCTGACGGAGATATGAGGGTGTGTGTGAAAGTTAGTGGTGTTGTCACTTGAGGTGTGAGAAACATTTATGTGACAGAACCCCTATCATTATTGCTCTCCCACTCTTTCCCCCTCTACCCCCGGTGCAGCTGAGCCACTTGTGGTGCCACGGACTTGGCTCTTGCTGCATTTCCCTGAGAAACCATCTTCCCCAGCAATATCCAAAGTGGAAAATCTCTGGGAGAGGGAGATGGACCCAGGGGACTCCTGCACTGCCTGCCTCATGCTTTTACTCAGTCTTGTGGCCACCCATTTCCTTTCTGCCTGTGCACTCTTTACCTGGTGTGTGACCACCTCACTCTACGTGCTATCCACGAAGATCTCATCCTTGCAGATGCTCCACAGTGATTCCAGCCGCAGCGCCAGCTCCGAAATGTGGATTTCAAGTAGCTGCAGCTGAAGACACTTCCTGCACACATGGTCGTCCTGGACACTGGAAGTGTCCCTGACTTCCCACATTGCACAGGAGGAGCATTCCACTCGGCCAAGCTGCCCTGCCACATCTTATCCTTAAATTACTCCCTTTACTTTTACTTCCTCTAGTTTAGAGAATATTAAGGACAGAAGAAATACTTACCAGGTCCTACTTACCAAGACCACCACTCTTCTTACTGAGGAAAGGTAGAAAATGAAAGGATCGGTCCTTCCCTCTTCAGTGAATTCCCTCTCTCACCAAACTCCAATTGAAGCACTCTAATGCAGCCCAAAGCAGCACCCCAGTGCAAACAAAAATAGCTCTGTAGATGGCTTGCTTTTATGCTATCTAAATCTAGCTTCTGAAAACCTGTTTAAGCCAGTTAACTAATTAACTAGCTGTAGCTCCAAGAGAGCCTGTATAACCCCTTTTTTAAACCTGGACTAAAACTCACGTTCAACCCAAAGAGCAACATTAACTTAGTTGCTAATTTAAAGAAAGATTAGACTTTAGATAGAAATTAACCCTTAAAAGTCCCTCTCACACCAAAGTCCAACTGAAGCACTCTAATGCAACCCAAAGCAACGTGTCAGTGCAGACAGTGAGCCTTATCAATAGACACAGACTAAAACTGTGGTTGTTGGTTAGGAGATGTATACTTGTAGTGTGTAACTCTGAATATATATAAAAGTATGTAAGATTGGCTCCACTTCACCAACTGCCTTTCTGGAATAGAATATTAAGGGCTCATTTAGCTGAAGGCATGGACACCAATGGTGAACTGGCTAAAATCGGGAACTTTTATGCTGCACATTTAGGCTCATTACAATAATCAGTGGTTTCAAGACTCATTCAAGGCACATGAGCACGTAATCTAGGCAGTTACTCCAATGCAGTACCGAGGGAGCATTGGAGCTGTCATCTTTCAGTGAGATGTTAAGTAGACCCCTTGTATATATCTCAGATGGCTGAAAAGGATCTCATGGCATATTCTACGAAGAGCATGGTATCCTGGCTAATAGTCATTCCTCAAAAAACATCACTAAAACTAATTATCAAGTCATTATCTTATTGTTGTTTGTGGGACCTTGCTGTGCATAAATTGGCTGCTGCACATCCCCACATTACAATACTAACTGCACTTCAAAAGTGTATTTAATGGTAGTCAAGGGTTTTGGAAATTACATAGGCCATGAAAGACGCTATATAAATGCAAGTTCTTACTTTCTCACACATCTTGTAATCCTCATTACAACAAAATAGTGACTGATTTCACATGTACTTCTTCAAACGAATATTTTGTAGGAGCTCAAAACTGCAGTTAACATTCCTCATTCTTCCCTCCCTGTTACAATCTACAGGCTTTTAAAAGTTTAGTCCTCACCTAATCACTGCTTCTCTTTTTTACCACCTCTTTTATTCTACACTGAGTGTTGTCCCTTCACAGTTTCCCAGTGAACCCAATGCATAGAATGGAACCACTTTCTCATCATTATGTACACAGAGCAAAGTATAGCTGTGCTTTTATCTAGCTTGATCATAAACTCACAAGACATCCTGGAATTTAGTGAAAACTTAGAAAATCACTACCACTTGGCCTTGACATTCTCCATACCCTCAAGCTGTCACAGAGATTTATTAGGACTATTAATGTCTTCCTTGATATACAATCCTGCTGATGGGCCTAATAAATACATTTAATAGAAGTACTTTTGCCAAACAAATATTTCTCTTTCTTTGATCTAAAGTCATAACAATGCAAATATGTTAACATCTCTCACCTTCTAGTTTTCTTTCCTCAATCATCTGTAATTATGCTGTGTGATTGTCCCCCTGAAGTGGGTGTCTGATTTTTCTTTCAACCTCTGAGGCTTTGCTTTCCAGATAGCTTGGATGTGGTGACCTTTATGGATTAACTGTGCTGGTGTTGCCACTTTGTTGCGACCAAGTTGTTATAATTTGTTTGTCAGGGTATGACGGGGCCAGGTAACATTTAGGAGAGGAATCTGAGCCTGTGAGGCTGAGGTTAGATTGTTTCCACAAGTGCTACTTTATGCTTTCGAAATGTTGAATATTTCAGCCAGAGAGGATTCCCTATCCCTGATTCATGAATCGATGTTCCAGCTGGCAGGTGGTCCACACACCTATGGGTCTACCTGTCGTTCTTTCGACACAATTCCAGGCCAGAAAAACATTCTCTTCACCAGATTGTCCATACCTTTCCTTCTTTGTTTTTCTGTTGTGAACATTTACAACTCTTCAGAACCCATCTTTTGTTTCTATGTTTGTGTCATTATACCTTATACACTCCTCCCTGTCATAATCACTCCTGCCTGCCATTCTACCACCAGAGGTTACCCATTCATAACTAGAATCCATATACACATATCTTCACCAGTAGCCAATCACTGGAGATTTCCCACTCTTAACTAGAAGCCACACACACAAGAATCATCAGTAACTGGTCACCAAAGGTTACCAATTCATAACAGGAAGCACACACCCATCCACTAGAAGCCAATTAACCATTGGTCAAGAACAACTTGCTTAGCAGCCTAACCACCTCTTTGATTTTTTGAAACGTCGGGCCATTACTTCTGAGCTGCAGGGTGTCGTATCTGGGGGATACGCCAAAGATGCGCTGGGTAAGGTACCCTCCCACCCTCAGGAAGTTCCCAGGTAAGGAGATAAGGTTTGCATGGAATTGCCTGGGAAGTGTGAACTTCCAATGGACAATTGCCCTGCACTGGGAACCATTTGAAACTTGCAATTTAAATCGCAGATTTCAGATGGTTTTGACTGTGTCATTATCACAGTTACGCAGAATAAGTTAGAAGAACTAAAACCACTTCCAGCTTCTGGGTAACTATTGTACAGAACCACACCAAACCACCCAGGAGACTCCCCACAGTGGGACGCCCCACACCCCATGCCCTCCACCTCCACCCGCACACATCCCCACACCACAGGACTCCCCCCACCCCCCCCAAACGGGACTCTGCCGCAAGGGCCTCCCTCCCCCCTCCCCGCACAAGACTCCTCCCATAACCCCCCAAGGGACTTCACCACAACCCCCCCCCCAACAGGACATCCCCTCCACCCCCACATGGGGCCTTGCCAACCCCTCATGGGACTTACCCCAACCCTCACTGCCAGGTCCAACCCGACCCAGCCCAACCCCACTCCCCCATAAAGGCCCAACCTACCCTCAAGGCCCGGCCCAACTTTTTCCCCCCTGCAAAGGCCCACCCCTCAAAGCCCAATCCAACCCCTCCAACCCCACAAGGCCCAACCAGACCTGACCCCCCTCCCCCACCCCAAACCTACCCACTTGCTTTCTACGCTTACCTTGTCAAAGACTTTTAAACGTGGCTGGACCTTTAAACTTACCTGGTTTATGGCAGCTAGTGCTGTAAAAAGGGGGGTGTGGCTTACTTACCTTCGACTCTACAACCCTCGATGGTAGGCCCCGGGGACATGTTGTACTGCCCCAACCTCGCCCAGCCTGAGTCGAAATGTTGGGCGAGATAGGATCAGCTGGATTTTCAGATCAGAACTTTCGAGCAGTGTTGCATTCCGACTCAAATGCCACTCTATCGAAAGTTATGGCCCATCACAAGAGGACTTAGAAAAGTTACCCTGTTGTTCCAACCTCAACAGCTCCAATACTATGATAGAGATGGAATATACTGCTAAAACTCTAAGCAAGGCTTTCAAAATAATAGGAGATGAGACACTAACAGAACAGAGCGGGGTGCTAATCCAGTACTGCACCAGTAAAAGCAGTTAAGGTGATTCACATAACTCCTTTAAAAAGGAATGAGGTAAAATTCTGCTCAGAAATATAGGTGGTCGAAGGGATAGATGGAGATTGAGATACTCCATGACATTTTCTGCCAAGCAGCACATCAGGGTTGAATAGCGGGGTTGTAAGGATGGATGTGTATTCTAAAGTTGGCTTCATTCTCTTTGGGCATTTGGTGTTTCCTCAGGATAGGATTTAGAATTATTGAAAGGTTACACCATGGAAGGAGGGCAATTGGCCCATTGAATCTGTGCTGGCTCTTTGCAAGAGCAACCCAGTAGTTCCACTTGCCTGTCCTCTTCCAGCTGCCTTGTGTTTTTTTTTCCTTTCAATTTCTTAGCTTATTCCCTTTTGAAGGCCTCCACTACACTTTCAGGCATTGCATTCCAGATTATAACCATTCCATGTGTAAAAAAAATTTTCCTCATGCGGCCTTTGGTTTTTTTTGTCAATCACCATAAATCTGTGCCCTCTGGCTCCAGGTCCTTCCGCAAACAAATGGTTTCTTTGTCAACTCTGTGTAGACACCTCGTGATTTTGAACACCTTCACCAAATTTCCTCTCAAGCTTCTCTTCTCTAAGGAGATCAACCCCAGTTTTTCCAATCTAACCGCATAACTGAAGTCCCTCATCCCTGGAACCAGCACATGCTCAGCAATAACCTGCTCACTGACACCCAGTTTAGATTCTGCCAGGGCCACTCAGCTCCTGACCTCATTACAGCCTTGGTTCAAGCATGGAAAAAAGAGCTGAACTCCCGAGGTGAGGTGAGAGTGACTGCCCTTGACATCAAGGCAGCATTTGGCCGAGTGTGGCATCAAGGAGCCCTAGCAAAACTAAAGTCAATGGGAATCAAGGGGAAAACTCTCCGCTGGTTTGAGTCATACCTAGCACAAAGGAAGATGGTTGTGGTTGTTGGAGGTCAGTCATCTCAGCTCCAGGACATCACTCATCACTGCAGGAGTTCCTCAGGATAGTGTCCTCAGCCCAACCATCTTCAGCTGCTTCATCAATGACCTTCCTCCCATCATAAGGTCAGAAGTGGGGATGTTCGCTGATGATTGTGCAATGTTCAGACCATTCGCGACTCCTCAGATACTGAAGCAGTCCATGTCCAAACGCACCAAGACCTGGACAATACCCAGGCTTGGGCTGACAAGTTGCAACTAATTTTCGCGCCACACAAGTGTCAGGCAATGACCACCTACAACAAGAGAGAATCCAACCATCGTCCCTTGATGTTTAATGGCATTACCATCACTGAATTCCCCACTATCAACATCCTAAGGGTTACCATTGACCAGAAACTGAACTGGTCTAGTTATATAAAAACTGTGGCTACAAGAGCAAGTCAGAGGCTAGGAATTGTGTGATGAGTAACTCACCTCCTGACTCCCCAAAGTCTGTCCACCATCTACAAGGCACAAGTCAGGAGTGTGATGGAAAACTCCCCACTTGCCTGGCTGAGTGCAGCTCCCACAACACTGAAGAATCTTGACACTGTCCAGGACAAAGCTACCCGTTTGATTGGCACCACATCCACAAACATTCACTCCCTCCACCACAGACACACAGTAACAGCAGTGTGTACCATCTACAAAATGCACTGCAGGAATTCACCAAGGCTCCTTGACAGCACCTTCCAAACGCACGAATACTACGCTCTAGAAGGACAATAGCAGCAGATAGATGGGAACACCATCATCTAGAAGTTCCCCTCCAAGTCACTCACTATCCTGACTTGGAAATATATCACCGTTCCTTCACTGTAACTGGGTCAAAATCCTGGAACTCCCTCCCTAACAGCACTGTGGATGTACCTACGCTACATGGACTGCAGCGGTTCAAGAAGGCAGGTTACCATCATCTTCTCAAGGGCAACTAGGGTTGGCATTAAATGCTGGCCCAGCCAGCGAAGCCTACATCCCATGAATGAATAAAAAAAAGCACCATTCTCGTAAATCTTTTCTACACCCTCTGTGTGACACCCAGAACTGAACACAATACCATAATTGAACCAAACTAGTGTTTTATAAAGATTCATCATATCTTCCTTGATTTTGTACTCTATGCCTATATTTAACCACTATCTCAAGCTGTCCTGCCACTTTCAATAATTTGTGTACATAAACCCCCACATCCCTCTGCTCCTGCAACCCCTTTAGAATTGTATCCTTTCCTCGTTCTTCCTAATAAAATGTATCACTTCACACTCCGCAGCATTTAAATCGCGTCTGCCCATTCCATCAGCCTATATCCTCTTGAAGTCGATCACTACCCCCCTCACTGTTCGCAATAGTTCTAAGTTTTGTCTCATCTGCACATCCTGTCCTGTACACCCAAGTCAAAGTAATTAATATATAACAAGAACAGCAGGCTCAATGGGCTGAGCAGCCTACTCCTGCTCCTGGTTCGTACGTTTGCATGTTCATAGTACTGATTCCTGGGAACCCCAACGTGTACTTTCCTCCAGTCTGTTCACCACTACTCTCAAAGGGCAGGAAGGAAGGAGGGGGTATTATCTTTGGTCTTTGATTGGGGGGGGGGGGTGTGGTGCCGTGTGCCTATCAGTGGCAGCTCCCCTTCCTCCCTACCCGCCTGCTGTCCAAAAACTCACCCTCCCGCCCCACCCAAGCTGGCTGCCTTCCCGCCCAATACCCCGGACTTACCTCACTCAGGGATCCATTGGGCCTTCCATCTTGGGACTGGTTGCAGTCCTGGCAGTGCCTATTACTGAGCTCTTGGCGCTGCCGGGACTGCTGGAGCTGCCAGCTAACCCAATTGGCCAGCAGTTCTCGATGGTGGGACTTCCTCCCCAGTGAGGGACGGAAGTCCCACTGTCAGCCAATTTAGCCTGCCCCGAATGTATTATTGGCTTCTGGCCAACTTTCCTAGTGAGCAACTGCCCCCCTGTAAAATACAGCCCATAAAGACAATTAACATCCATATGATCCATCCAATCCTCTTGTAGATTAGAACTCAAGCAAAGGAAAATACAGGTCTTTGGGTAATCAGGGCTAGTGGTATTATTCTATGATTGTTCTTGCAAAGAACAGTCACAGAGATAAAGGGCCGAATAGCCTCCTTTAGTGCTACAAATCTCTAGGGTTCTAAGGCCTCTTAAGTAGCTATTTGAGTATTCATGAGAGATACATCTTTTAGGCTTAGAATTCCCCCTAATATTCCAATGTATGCATTCCATTATTAACAGTCAAATAACATTTAAAAATAATAATATTCAAACTATTAAAATCAGAGATAAAAATGTAATCAAACTTTTAAAACTTAAAGTCTATTTTATTCTAAAATGATAGAAGGCCAGTAGTAAAGACATTTGAATATGAGAACTGTTTAGTCATAGAGTCTGTGGGAATTTTATAGGACATTAAAGTCATAGAAAGTGCAATGTAGATTCATGAGGATGGTACCAGGGAAACTAGTTATGAGGGGATACTTGAGAAACTGTGACTGGAGTAGAGAAGATAAAGAGATTTAATAGAGATTTTTAAAATTATGAGGTTTTAATAGACAGAAGAGAAAAACAGAACTGTTGGGGAAGTTGGTGAGAAGGAGGTCATCAACTTAAATTTGCCACCAAATCTTCCTGAAAGGCATGTTTAGAACTTAGAATGCTTTCCCATGGAGCGTAGTTGAGGAAGATACCATTTCAAATCTTAAGGGAAAATTGGTTCAACATTTGAAGCAGTAGAAGATGCTGAACCATGGCTCTAGAGCAGGGCAATGTATGAAAGCTGATAGGCTTAATAAAGTCACTACTGCTCTTTAGGGATGGGAAACTACCTTCCCTGCCTGGCTTTTAATATCAACCTCGTGTGCACAACAAGTCACTCAGTTGCAAACCAGGCAATAAATGTAGACTTTCCATCATGATCCACAATTATGAGAGTTGAATTTTCAAAGTGGGGTCGGGAAAAGACGCCCGGATGAGTTCCGAGTCCTGTCCCCGCACCTCAACTGTGCTGCTAAAACAATGTTTTTTAAAATATATATATATATGTCCTAATTGACAGGAGGCGAGCTCGGTGCCCAATTAGTGACACCAGCTTCTCCAGGAAGCTGCCTGCCTGGCGCCAGTAACAAAGTCAGGCAACAGCCACGTTGGGCCTGACAGTGCCTTGCCAAGGAGAGCAGGTGGCACCTCAGAAGGCCAGCAGCTTAAAGTCATGTAACAGAGGGTAATTGGGCAAAACTGAGGTACTGTGCGTGTTCCGGAGCAGGATACCTGAAGGCACAATCATCTTAAGCATTAAAAAAAGCTCCATATCCCCGTAGTGAATCCAAAGCTGTGCACCAGGCTGTTCGGGTTCACCGAAATCGCCATTAAAAATTGCAGTGCCGAACAGTCCACTAACAAGCTCCCAAAGGAGCTTAATGGGTCCTTAATTGGAGGAAGTGGGTTCCGCGTTCCATGCCCCCACCGGCACTTTGAAAATTGAAAACTGACCCGGAGCCGTCGGGATCCAGAGATGACTCTTCCGGCATGCAGTTTTTAAATCGCACCCACATCAGGTTCCAACTCTGCCGGCATTTGAAAATCCACTCTCTGTCCTTTCAGAGAAAAATTGGAAGGCTAGCTTTGAAAACAGGATGAAACCTCTGTCAAGGAGTCAGTCTTGTTCTGTACACTTCTCGTAAAACTGTTTTGAGAAAATTAAATCATGCAGTCCGATTCCTTCATCCCACTAAACTTTGTGATCAGCATGTATTTTTAATGTACAACTAAAAGTATCACTGCCTTCTTTTGTGCGTAGAACTATGTGTGTGTCTATGTACGGATATATCTTTATAGACTTATAAAACTAAGCCAAACTCAGATGGTAATCATTTTTTCATGTTTTTTTCTCTTCTCACTGTTAAATAAGTGGCCATAATAACATATTTTGCAAAAATGACACTGTAACTCTGATATGCCACTGTCCCAGTGCACTTTTAAAATTATATACTTGCAGTCTGAGGTAGTTGCTGATTGACAGGGCTCCAAAATGAAATCACACGTGGCTCACAGTATTGGCTTGTGGACATCTGCCTTGTGTTTAAATCCCACTATTCAAGGCCTTGCCCCTTTCTATCTCTGTAACCTCCTCCCACTTTACAATTGCCACCATCCCCCTTATCCCATTAAGCTGTCTGTTCTCACTCTGTCCTCTTCATCTCACCCTTCCCTTGCCCCATTGATGGCCATGCCTTGAGTCAACTAGTGTTCATTTTCGTTAAACCCCTAAGTTTCTCCTTCTTCCAGTCTTCCTTTACGACCCACCCCTTTCCCCAAACTTTCAATTCAATTCCAGTTCACTTTATTATTATTATCCATAAGGAAATTTGTTTCAGGCACATTGCTCATTTTTTAACCGTTCTAAACTCAGCTTCTGTAGTTTCGCAGTTTTTTCCCTTATGCCTCTGGGAGAGATTTTTTCTACATTAAAGGTACTATATGAAAGTAGGTTCTTGTTATAGTTTGACACCAAGGAATACCAAGCCTTTTGTTCATTCTGTGTTAAGAAATTGTGAAAGTGAAATTAAATAGTGTTAGTCAATAGAAGGATCAAATATTCCATACGACCTGATGCTCTCCATGTTGCTGAATGGGCCAGGGAGGAATTAAAGTTAATAGAGGGCCACAGGCCAATGTTGATTGGAAGTGCTCCCCTTGAAAATGCTGCAGGGGTAATTGAATTTTCAAGACCGAGATCAGCAGATTTTTATCATACAAGTGGTGGGGAGGTAGTGGCGTAGTGGTATTGTCACTGGACTAGGAATAGAGAGACCCAGGGTAATGCCCTGGAGACCTGGGTTTTAATCCCACCATGGCAGATGGTGGAATTTGAACTAAAAGTCTCATGATGACCATGAAACCATTGTCGATTGTTGTAAAAACACATCTGGTTCACTACTGCTGTCCTTACCTGGACTGGCCTACATGTGACTCCAGACCCACAGCAATATGGCTGACTCTTAACTGCCCTCTGAAAGCCACTCATTTGTATCAAACCACTAGAAAGTCCATAAGGAATGAAACCAGATGGACCAACCAGCATCGACTTAGGCAATGGAAACAACAACACTAAACTCGACCCTGCAAAGTCCTCCTTACTAACACCTGGGGCTTGTGCAAAAAATGGGAGAGCTGTCCTGCAGTTTAGTCAAGCAACAGCTTGACATAGTCATACTCACGGAATCATACTTTACAGATAATGTCCCAGATGCCACCAACACCATTCCTGGGTATGTCCTGTCCCCACGGACAGGGCAGAGGTGGTGGCAGAGTGGTGCACAGTTAGGAGGGAATTGCCTGAGAGTCCTCAACATCAACTCCTGACCCCATGAAGGATCATGGCATCAAGTTAAACATGGGCAAAGAAACCTCCGTGCTCAACCACTTGCCAGCCCCCCTACTCCGCCATTCATTTGATGAATCAGTACTCCTCCATGTTTAATACTACTTGGAGGAAGCACTGAGGGTGGCAAGGGTGCAGAATGTACACTGGGTGGGTGACTTCAATGAGTGGTTCAGTAGATAGAGCTGGCCGAGTTCAAAAAAAATAGCTGCTAGACTGGTTCTGTGGTAGGTTGTGAGGGAACCAGCAGAAGGAAAAAACATGCTTGACCTCATACTCACCAATTTGCCTGTCACAGATGCATCTGTCCGTAACAGTATCGGTGGGAGGGTCACCCTCACATTGAGGATATCTGCCATTGTGTTGTGTGGCAGTACCACTGTGCTAAATGGGATAGATATTGAACAGATCTAGCAACTCAAGACTGGGAAACCATGAGGCACTGTGGGCCATCAACAGCAGCAGAATTGTACTCAGCCACAATCTGTAACCTCATGGCCTGGCATATCCCCCACTCTACCATGACCACCAAGCCAGGGGATCAACCCTGGTTTAATGAAGAGTGCAGGAGAGCATGCCAGGAGCAGCACCAGGCTTACCTAAAAAAGAGGTGTCAACCTGGTGAAGCTACAACACAGGACTAATTGCATGCCACACAGCATAAGCAGCATGCAATGGACAGAGCTATGTGATCCCACAATCAACAGACCAGATCTAAGCTCTGCAGTCCTGCCACATCCAGTCATGAATGGTAGTGGGCAATTAAACAACTTACTGGAGGAGGAGGCTTCACAAATACCTCATCCTCAACGATGCTCAACCCAGCATTTAAGTGCAAAAGACAAGGCTGAATTATTTGCAACAAGCTTCAGGCAGAAGTGTCGAGTGGATGATCCATCTCAGCCTCCTTCGGACGTGCCCAACATTACAGATGCCAGTCCTCAGCCAATACACTCCACGTGATATCAAAAAACAGGTGAGGTGATGGTGTAGTGGTATTGTTGCAGGACTAGAAATCCAGAGACCCAGGGTAATGTTCCGGAGTCCTGGGTTCGAATCCTGCCTTGGTGTAATTAGAACTCAACAAATGTCTGGAATTAAAAGTTGAATGATGACCATGAAACCATTGTCGATTGTTGTAAAAACCCAACTGGTACACCAATGCCCTTTAGGGAAAGAAGTCTGCCATTGTTGCATGTGACAACCTTAAATGTGGTTGAGTTTGAAATGGCTCAAAGTTGTATCAAACTGCTGCAGAGCCTCAAAAAAGGAATGAAACCGGACAGACCTAGGCACTGGAAACAACAATGGCAAACTCAGCCCCTCAGCCCTATTGACCCTGCAAAGTCCTCCTTACTAACATCTGGGGGCTAGTGCCAAAATTGGGAGAGCTGTCTCATAGACTAGTCAAGCAACAGCCTGACATAGTCATCCTCACAGAATCACATATTACAGATAATGTCCATCACCGTCCCTGGGTATGTCCTGTCCCATTGGCAGGACAGAAAGAGCAGAGGGGTGGTGGCACAGGGCACAATTGGGAGGGAGTGCTCTGGGAGACTCTGGATTCCATGAAGTGTCATGGCATCAGGCCAAACATGGGCAAGGAAGCCTCTTGCTGATTACTGCATATTGCCCTCTCTCAGCTGGTGAGGAAGCACAGGGTAGCAACGGTGCTGAATCACGAGATGGCAGTTTTCAGCCATTTCAATTCACTTCATATGATATCAAGAAATGGCTGAAGGCACTGGATAGTACAAAGGCTATGGGCCCTGCCAATATTCCTGCAATAGTACTTGTGCTCCAGAACTTGCTGCACCCCTAGCCAAGCTGTTCCAGTACAGCTGCAACATTGGGATAATGTGGAAAATTTCCCAGGCATGTCCTGTACACAAAAAGCAGGACAAATCCAACCTGGCCAATTACTGTCTACTCTCGATCATGTAATGGAAGGGGTCATCAACAGTGCTATGAAGCAGCACTTGCTTAGCAATAACCTGCTCATTGATGCCCAGTTTAGGTTCTGCCAGAGCCACTCAGCTCCTGACCTCATTACAGCCTTGGTTCAAACATGGCCAAAAGAGCTGAACTCCCGAAGTGAGGTGAGAGTGACTGCCCTTTTTGGCCACATTTGACCGAGTGTGGCGTCAAAGAGTCCTAGCAAAACTGGAGTCAATTTGAATCGGGAGAAAAAATCTCCACTGGTTGGGGTCATATCTAGCACAAAGGAAGATGGTTGTGGTTGTTGGAAGTCAATCATTTCAGTTCCAGGACATCACTGCAGGAGTTCCTCAGGGTAGTGTCCTAAGGCCAACCATCTTCAGCTGCTTCATTAATGACCTTCCATCCACCATAAAGTCAGAAGTGGGGATGTTCACTGTTGAATGCACAATGTTCAGCACCATTCGTGACTCCTCAGATACTGAAGCAGTCCATGTCCAAATGCAGCAAGACCTGGACAATATCCAAACTTGGGCTGACAAGTAACATTCATGCCATACAAGTGCCAGGGAATGACTACAACAAGAGAGAATCTAACCTCTTGACTCTTGACATTAATGGTGAATCCCCAGCTATCAACATCCTGGGGATTACCATTGAAACTGATCTGGAACAGCCATATAAGTACTGTGGCTACAAGAGCAGGTCAGAGGCTAGGAATCCTGTGGCGAGTAGCTCACCTCCTGCCTCCCCAAAGCATGTCCATCATCTACAATGCACCAGTTAGGAGTGTGATGGAATACTTTCCACTTGTCTGGATGAGTGCAGCTCCAACAACACCATCCAGGACAGAGCAGCTGGCTTGACTGGCACTCCATCTACAAACATTCACTCCTTTCACACTGATGCATGGTGGCACCTGTGTGTGTCATCTACAAGATGCAATACAGGAACTCACCAAGGCTTCTTAGACAGCACCTTCCAAACCCATGACTGCTACCATCTAGACAAATAAGAGCAGCAGGTGCATGGGAACACCACCGCCTGGAAGTTCCCCTCCAAGCCACTAGCTTGTCAATATATCGCCGTTCCTTCACTGTCGCTGGGTAAAAATCCTGGAACTCTCTCCGTAACAGCACTGTGGGTGTACCTACACCACATGGAGGATTGCAGCATTTCAAGAAGGGTGCACGCCATCAAGGGAAATTAGGGATGGGCAATAAATGCTGGTCTAGCCAACGATGCCCATATCTCATGAATGAATTAAAAAAACATATCAAGTGTTAAGGATCAAAGGCAGGGAAATGTAGTTGATTTAATTAAATGGTGGAACAGGTTCTACCCATGTTTTTAAGATGAGTGAATACTCTTGGGTTTTGCTCTAGTCTATACCCTTAGCAAATAAAAGAGTATGTGACAGCAATTGTTATAAAACTGAACAAACACTAGGTGGTGTTCTGAGACCTAGTCATTTAAAAAGTTTAAGCAATAATATAGCAATATTATTAATGTAATATTAAGAAAATGAAATTTTTGTTTTTTGACCCTATTTGGTAGGCTATTTTTGCAGTAGGATAGGATTGGCCAGAGTTCATGTTGTAAACTATTTGTTAATATCTACCAATCCAAATGTATGTCTTCAGTAATTAAATGGGTTGAAGTGAGTTGCAATTCGCTGTTTCACTTGAATATGGAATTCATGAATACTGTCGTCACTAATCAATTCTGACTCATGTCACTGATTTATAGTGACTAGTATTCCAGCGTCACATTAGTATTTGGGAAAACACAAGTGTGGTATGGCGTGAAAACAGAAACCGTTTTTGATGACTGAATAACTCAAATAGTTTTTATTGCATGTGGTCTTAGACTGCATTCTGCAATTTTGTCATTTTTCTTTGAGAAGCAAACATCAGATGGTCCAATAATGTCATTTTTTAAGTTCTGGCCACTTTCAAGATTTAGGCAGATTAATAGTTTTCAGGAACACTGATCATTTTACTGACCATTGTGTATATGTAATGTGATAGCAGCAGCAATTTTAATACCTGCTGCTGTAAATTCTTCCAAACTTACTTTCTCTCCCACAAACTTTACATCAGGATTTCAAGATGACAAAAGACCGAGGTCCATCTAGTTCACCTTCGATCATCCTTTCTTTTGTATTGATTCATGGGATCTGGGCATCGCTGGCTAGGCCAGCATTTATTGCCCATCCCAAATTGCCCTTAATGTGGTATAGGTACACCCACACTGCTGTTAGGGAGTGAGTCCCAGGATTTTGACCCAGCCACAGTGAAGGAATGATGATATATTTCCAAGTCAGGATGGTGAATGGCTTGGAGGGGAACTTCCAGGTGGTGGTATTCCCATAAATCTGCTGCCCTTGTCCTTCTAGACAGTAGCAGTTGTGGGTTTAGAAGGTGCTGTGTAAGGAACCTTGTTGAGTTCCTGCAATGCATCTTGTAGATGGTACTCACTGCTGCCAAAGTGCGTCGGTGATGGAGGGGGTGTATGTTTGTGGATGTGATGCCAATCAAGTGGACTGCTTTGTCCTGAATGGTGTTAAGCTTCTTGAGTGTTGTGGGAGCTGCACTCATCCAGGCAAACGGGGAGTATTCCATCACACTCCTGACCTGTGCCTTGTACGTGGTGGACAGGCTTTGGGGAGTCAGGAGGTGAGCTATTCATCACAGGATCCCTAGTCTCGACCTGCTGCTGTAGCCACAGTATTTATAAGGTTAGTCCAGTTCAGTTTCTGGTCAATGGTAACCCCCAGGATGTTGACAGTGGGGGATTCAGAAATGGTAACACCATTGAATGTCAGGGGCAATGGTTAGATTCTCTCTTGTTGGAAATGGTCACTGCCTAGCACTTGTGTTACTTGCCACTTGTCAGCTCAAGCTTGGATATTGTTCAGGTCTTGCTGTATTTTGACATGGGCTGCTTCAGTATCTGAGGAGTCATGAATAACATTAAAGATTGGGCGGTCATCAGCGAACATCCCCACTTCTGACCTTATGATGGAAGGAAAGTCATTGATGAAGCAGCTGAAGATGACTGGACCTAGAGCACCATACTGAGGAACACCTGCAGTATTGGAACTGAGATGACCGACCTCCAACAAACAACATCTTCTTTTGTGCTAGGTATGACTCCAACCAGCGGAGAGCTTTTTTGCCTGATTCCCATTGACTCCAGTTTTGCTAGGGCTCCTTGATGCCACACCCGGTCACATGCTACCTTGATGTCAAGGGCAGTCACTCTCACCTCACCTCTGGAGTTCAGCTCTTTTGTCCATTTTTGAACCAAGGCTGTAATGAGGTCAGGAGTCGACTGGTTTTGGCGGAACCCAAACTGAGCGACAGTGAGTATGTTATTGCTAAGCAAGTGCCGCTTGATAGCATTGTTGATGACACCTTACATCACTTTACTAATGCTGGAGAGTAGACTGATGGGGTGGTAATTGGCAGGGTTGGACTTATCCTGCTTTTTGTGTACAGGATAAACCTGGGCAATTTTCCACATTGCCGGGTAGATGTCAATGTTGTAGCTGTACTGGAACAGCTTGGCTAGGGGCGTGGAAAGTTCTGGAACACTAATCATGAGTGCTATGGCTGGAATAATATCAGGGCCCAGAGCCTTTGCATTATCCAGTGCCAGCATTTCTTGATATCACGTGGAGCGAATCAAAGTGGCTGAAGACTGGCAGTTGTGATGCTGGGGATCTCTGGAGGAGGCTGAGATAGATCATCCACTCAACACTTCTGACTGAAGATTGTTGCAAATGCTTCAGTTTATCTTTTGCACTGATGTGCTGGGCTCCCCCATCACTGAGGATGAGGATATTTGTGGAGCCCCCACCTCCAGTGAGTTGTTTAATTGTCCACCACCATTCACGACTGAATGTGGCAGGACTGCAGAGCTTAGATCTGATCTGTTGGTTGTGGAATCGCTTAGCTCTGTATCACTTGCTGCTGATGCTGTTTGGCACATAAGTAGTCCTGTGTTGTAGCTTCAGCAGGGTGACACCTCATCTTTAGGTCTGCCTGGTGCTGCTTTTGGCATTCCCTCTTGCACTCTTCATTGAACCGGGATTGACCCACTGGCTTGATGGTAATGGTAGAGTGGCAGATATGCTGGGCCATGAGGTTACAGATTGTGGTCGAGTACAATTCTGCTGCTGCTGATGGCCGACAGCGCCTCATGGTTGCTCAGCCTTGAGTTGCTAGATCTGTTTGAAATCTATCCCATTTAGCATGGTGGTAGTGCCACACAACATGATGGAGGTTATCTTCACTGTGCAGACGGGACTTGTCTCTGCAAACACTGTGCGCTGGTCACTCCTACTAGCTCTGTCATGGACAGATGCATCTGCAACAGGCAGATTGGTGAGGATGAGGTCAAGCATGTTTTACCCTCCTGTTGGTTCCCTCACCACCTGTTGCAAACCCAGTCTAGCAGCTATGTCTTTTAGGACATGGACAGCTTGGTAAGCAGTGGTGCAGTGAGCCACTCTGTGTAATGGACATTGAAATCCCCCACCCAGAGTACATTGTGCACCCTTGCCCCCCTAAGTTATTCCTCCAAGTGGTGTTCAACGTGTAGGAGCATTGATTCATCAGCTGAGGGGGTCTGTACATGATAATCTGCAGGAGGTTTCCTTGCCCATGTTTGACCTGATGCCATGAGACTTCATGGGGTATGGAGTTGATGTTGAGGACTCCAAGGGGTAATCCCTCCAAACTGTATACCACTGTGCCGCCATGCCTGCTGGGTCTGTCCTGCCAGTGGGACAGGACATACCCAGGGATGGTGATGGTGGTGTCTGGGATATTATCTGATTCTGTGAATATGACTATGTCAGGCTGTTGCTTGACTAGTCTGAGACAGCTTTCCCAATTTCTCTGCAAGTCCCCAGATGTTAGCAAGAAGGACTTAGCAGGGTCGACAGGGCTGAGTTTGCCATTGATGTTTCCGGCACCGAGATTGATGCTAGATGGTCTGTCCAGTTTCATTCCTTATAGACTTTCTAGCGATTGTGATACAACTGCTTGCTAGGCCATTTCAGAGGGCATTTAAGAGTCAACCACATTGCTGTGGTCTGGAGTCACTTGTAGGCCAGACCAAGTAAGGACAGCAGATTTCCTTCCTTCGAAAGACAGTAGTGAACCACGTGGGTTTTTACGACAATCGTTTAATGGTCATCGTTAAGTTTTAATTCCAGATTTTTTTTTGTGGAATAAAAAGTCTACCATCTACTGGGGTGAGATTAAAACCTGGGTCCCTAGGGCATTACCCTATGTCTCTGGATTATGAATCCAATGACAATACCACTACATCACAGCCTCCTGTAGCCAAATGATACACTGTTTGTAACAGGTGAATTGCCTTAGGACATTTTATTACATTTAAGCTGCTATGTAATTTCTTGTTATTGTCCTTATCAAATAATCTATAACAGAATCTGACATTATTCAAGAGAAACTATTATTCCACACTAATTTTGTCAGTGCCAGAGACAGAGCCCATAAACTGTGTGGAGGCAACAGGTCAGAAAGCTATCTGAGACTCTTTTCAAACATCCAATGACTGAGCTGCAAGGCTGAAACAGCCGCAGCCACCGCCAGAGCCACAGTCATTCCTCTGGAGGGGCTCCCCCTACACAAATTGTCCTAAAGCTACTGTGCTTTCTTTTAACTATGTTCAGCAGACATCCTAGAACGCCTCCAGTTTGAAGTGCCCTTGAGCTCTCCACCTCAGCGGCACCCACCTCTCTCTGTGGTACTGCTGGCCATCTAATGCTTCAGGCCCTCTCATTGGTCATCCCACATTGTGATCCCGCCCAGCATCTTTAATTGGATGGTGAACACGGTGGCGGCCAATTAGGAGGCCACCTCACATGAAGTTGCTCTGGTGGGCATACTGAGACCCTGTGCAGGCTCAGGACCCACATATGATCACAACATTTGGGTCCCAAAACCCAAGGGAAAATTCAGCCCAATGTCACTCAGCTCTACTGGCTGATTTCATGCTCTATTTGTGAATTTGACCCATATGGTGTTGTTTTGTGAGCTATTGGGTGATGGCAGACATCTTAAAAGGTTCTAGATGTTAAGTGCTTATATAAAAGAAAAATGGACACTCTGCAGGGGGTCTTTTAAAATAATACAACATTCCTGAGGTTATTTTCTTGATGTATTGCCACCCTTTCTTGCTGTCCTGCTTTTTGCCCTCTATGGCTCTTAATCAAAAAAGAGTAGGACTATCTGCTAGTGTCAGATACAATCCTCAATCCATGCTGCATTCCAAATGCTTTACTTACTATAGACCAAAAACAGAATTCAAACATTTAAATGTCTCCCCACACACCTCCCACTTACTACTCTGTGCTAAAGCTACACTAATGTACTTCAATGTTAATTATTGCATTTTCTCGCCCTTCTTACTTTTAAAGTAAGAGAAATTCAGGAAAAATGTATTGGGAGACACCTTCCTTCAGAGACACTCAGAAACTTGTCCATTTTTGACATAGGGAAAAATCATCACTGGATTGTCAGCTATGGCTCAGTGGGTAGCACCCTTCTCTTTGAGTTAGAAGGTTGTGTGTTCAAGCTCCATTCAAGAGACTTCAACACATAATGTAGACTGACATCCCAGTCCAGTATTGAGGAATTGTTGCACTGTCAGAGAAGACGTCTTTTGGATGAGACATTAAACTGAGGCCCTGTCTCAGATACAGTAGGGTGGCACAGATCCCGCAGCACTATTTTGAAGAAGAGCTGGGGAGTTTCCACCCATGGTATGGCCAATATGTGCCAACAAACTTGTTGAAAAGATCCTATAACAGCTCCTAGCCCCCATGTTAACATATTCAAGGAAGAATGTGCAGGGTTATGGGGAGAAGGTGGGGGAATGGCACTAGGTGAGTTGCTCATTTGAAGAGCCGATACAGACATGATGGGCCGAATGACCTCCTTCCGCACTCTAACAATTCTTTGTCTCTAATTTAGTTGGCCACCAGGTTGCCTGAATTTCTTCTGGCACAACATTGAGTTGATCATACTCCACACATCCTTTGGCACACAGGATGTTCCACCCCTAAATTGTTTTTTTTTTCGCAATGTGAACTTATCTCAGCCTTTTCTTCAATATTTATAATGAGCTACAATAGATCTTTCTGGAAAGGAAGAAATGTGCTAAATGGATTTAGCTGAGGACAGCATCCTGACCAACCTGCATTTGGCTCAGTGCTATTTAGACCCTGAAGGAAGTTCCATGAGAAGCTAAGGCTGCATCCTGCCTGGCTTCATGCACTATCCCTCTTATTCACCAGAGACCTGTTGCATGATCATTATCCTTTGTAATGTTATTTTTGGCCAGTTTCATAACCTCTGTATATGTTTTTTCCAAATACAAATTGCGTAAATTGCCTTCCTGTCCTTTTGAAGCATGGATCTCATTCTTTCTTCAAAAATGTGTTATCTTTATAATCACTTCTTTCCTTTGAAACATTTGCTTCCTGAGTGTCCCTTGGCACATGTACCATACAAGTATCACAAATTATACAGGAGATTATTGTTTATAAAAATGCTGCAAACTATACCAATGAATATTGGCCCAGAACTTCCATTCCTTGGGGCGTTGTATACGGGGGGGTGGTGGTTACCACAAAGATGCACTGAGGGACACCCCCACCCCGGAAGTCCACACGTAAGGATTGCACGACAATTGTCCAGGAAGTTCAAACTTCCAACCGACAATTCCCTGGACTGGGAACCATCCAATACTCCAATTTAAATTGCAGCCTTCGGATGGTCCTGACTGTCTTACAGGAACAGTTACCCAGCAAAAGTTAAAAGAATTGAAAGCACTTCAACTCCTGGGTAACTATAGCACTTACCCCAGCCCCCGCCACCTTGCCATCCCCCCACTGGACCTCCTGACCAACTCCTCGATTGCCCTCCCCCAAACCCCGACTACCCCCCATATCCCCTCGACTATCTTCCCAAACCCCGACTACACCCCAACCCCCCAGACTTCCCTCTCAAGCCCTGACTGTCCCCTGACCCCCTAGATTGCCCTCCCAACACCTCAACTACTTCCCGTTCCCCTTGACTGCCCTCCTGAACTCCAACTACTCCCCGCACCCCCATTCTGCTCTCTCAACCCCCCTCTGACCATCCCCAAACCCCTGACTAGCTCAGCAACCACACACCCTCCCACTGACCAACCAACCCATCCTACCACACACCCCACCCCCGTATCCTGCCCACACCTTATACACTTACCTTCTCCCTGGCTTGTCAAAGTAGCTGGACCTTTAAACCTACCTGCTTTACGGCAGCTAGTGCCATAAAAAAAGGGATTGTGTCTTCCTTTCTCCCAATTCTCCTGCACTTGACGGAGAGGATTCCTGGACAGCTGCACTGCACTTTTCTAACCCAGCCCGAGTCGGAAGATCGAACAAGAAAGGGCAGCTGCATTTTAGTGTAAATAACTAGGAGCAGAGTGGCAATCTGACTGTGACTGCCACTCCACAGAAGTTATGGCCCATTGTCTCCTTTACAGCCAACTCATCTTACCATGCCCTTAAATACTTAGCTCCTTGCTTAGTTTATTGTTCATCTAGAGCTGTTGAGACTGAGGCCTAGATTTTCTGCTGCATACCTCCCATTTTGTGATAGTGGAGGAAAAGGAGATGGAGAGGCCATGACAATTCTCCATTGATCAAAAACCCTATTACACTCCTCCTCCTTCTAAGATGTAGACAGTCTGCTGCTCCCACAAGGAGATACATGCTTAGCACAAAGTTGGATTTAAGAAAGAAATTACATTCAACATTGGATTGTCCTTCTCTCCTGCTTGTGGCTTGCCACAAAACAGTCAAGGTATGAAAGAGGCATTGTTGTTTGTTCAGCTGTGTTAAGTAGGTTAAAGCCCACCTTTTTAGGGTAGTCTGCTTGACTGAACTTATTAGAATGTCATTATTTTATGTATTCCAGCTTGCAAATGGTATCAGCATTGCTGTTGGTGCTTCAGAGATATTTTCAAGAGCACAACGTTGAAGCACAGGCCTCAGTGGCATTTCCATTAGGAATGGCAGCCTTCCGTCTTGTAAGAAGATGGTTTGAGTGCATTGGCCAACTCTGTTATGCATTGCCTGGTGTCACTCAGGAGACTCACTTTGGCATGTCATTTTTCATTGCAATTGCTGCAGTAGAAGACAGTGGGCTGGGAAGAGGCATGATTCGCTGGCCTCTGTTTTCGCTTGGTCAACTGAGCTTTTCATTTCCGCTCACCTCTTCCAATGCCCTTGCAAAATGTCAGCCTCCAGAGGTCTCGGCCATCAGCGACTGTCTCTCAGCTATCAGTGTCAAAATTTGCCATCTTCATATCTCGCTTGAAAGTGTCCTGGCAGCAGACTCCCAGGAGGGTGTGACCCAGTGCATTAGGCATGATTTTATCATTAATCCTTTCACGGGATGTGGGCATCGTTGGCTAGGCCAGCATTTATTGCCCATCCATAATTGCCCTTGAGAAGATGGTGGTGAGCTGCTTTCTTCAACCGCTGAAGCCCATGTGGTGTAGGTACACCCAGAGTGATGTTAGGAAGGGAGTTCCAGGATTTTGACCCAGTGACAGTGAAGGAACTGCGATATAGTTCCAAGTCGGGGTGACGTGTGACTTGGAGGTGAACTTGCAGGTGATGGTATTCCCAAACACCTACTGCTCTTGTCCTTATAGATGGTAGAGGTCGTGGGTTTGGAAGGTGCTGTCAAAGGAGTCTTGGTGAGTTGGTGCAGTGCATCTTATAGATGGTACATACTGCTGCCACTGTGCATTGGTGGTGGTGGGAGTGGGTGTTTAAAGTGGTGGATGAGGTGCCAATCAAGTTGGATGCTTTGTCCTGGATAGTGTCAAGCTGCTTGAGTGTTATTAGAGCTGCAATCACCTCAACAAGTAGAGAGTATTTCATCACACTCCTGACTTGTGCCTTGTAGATGGTGGACAGGATTTGGGGAGTCAGGAGGTGAGTTACTCACCACAGAATTCCTGCCTTTGACCTGCTCTTATAGCCACAGTATTTATATGACTAGTTCAGTTCAGTTTCTGGTCAATGGTAACCCCCAGGATGTTTATCATGGGTTTTCAGCAATGGTAATGCCATTGAATGTCAAGGGCAGATGGTTGGATTCTCTCTTGTTCGAGATGGTCTTTGCCTGGCACTTGTGTGGTGCGAATGTTACTTGCCACTTGTCAGCCCAAGCCTGAATGCTGTCCAGGTCTTGCTGCATGTGGGCACGGAAGACTTCAATATCTGAGGGGTCACAAATGGTGTTGAACATCAGAGAACATCCCCATTTCTGACCTTATGGTGGATTAAAGATCATTGATGAAGCAGCTGAAGATGGTTGGGCTTAAGACACTACCATGAGGAACTCCTACAGCGATATCCTCCGACTGAGATGACTGACCTCCAACAACCACAACCATCTTCCTTTGTGCTAGGTATGACTCCAACCAATGTAGATTTTTTCCCCCTGATTCGCATTTGCTCTAGTTTTGCTAGGGCTCCTTGATATCATAATCAGTCAAATGCTGCCTTGATGTCAAGGGCAGTCACTCTCACCTCACCTTTGGTGTTCAGCTCTTCTGTCCATGTTTGGACCAAAGCTGTAATAAGGTCAGAAGCTGAATGGCCCTGGTAGAACCCAAACAGAACATCAGTGAGCAGGTTATTGCTGAGTAAGGGCTACTTGATAGCACTGTCAACGACCCCTTCCATTACTTTGCTGATGATTGAGAGTAGACTGATGGGGTAGTAATTGGCTGGGTTGGATTTGTCCTGCTTTCTCTGAACATAAGCAATTTTCCACATTGCTAGCTGGATGCAAGTGTTGTAGCTATACTGGAACAGCTTAGCTATGGGCACAGCTAGTTCTGGAGCACAGGTCTTCAGTACTATTGCCAGAATGTTGTCAGTCAAGCATACATAATGAGGCTTGGCTGAGAGCCCAGGCATCTATCAAGTTTGCTGAAACAGCTGCTCCCCAGAGGAAACATTGCTTTATTGACAGCTAACAGCCTTTGATATCTGCTGTCAATTTCACAATGTTTGCTTACACAAGTTAAGTGGTTTCAAGGGTTTGTGGTTTTCCACACTTCAAAGAGCCTGGATGATTGACGCTTTTTAGTAGCTTGCAGTGAAGACTTTTTTTCAAACATAGGAGTAAGTTATGAATGGATTACTTTTTTTCAAAGCTTTTTTTATTCATACCACTGTACAATATAGGTTTCATTGGTTCTAGAAAGTGTATAGTGAGTCAATGGGCATGGAAGTGCCATGGCTTGGCAGAGGGGGCATGAGGAGCCATAGAGTGGATGGGCAGTGCTTGGCATGAATGGCCATAGGGGAGGGGTGGAAGAGCAGATCTTGACATAAGGGGCATGAGGGGCCATGGGGAATGGATGAGGGGGGGCGGGGGCGCAACTTTGCATAAGGGGCATGAAGAGGGCCTTTTAAACTTACTTTTCAAAAGGTCCCCTCATGTAGACTAGGGCTCATGCCTTCTCCAAGGGGCCGTGAACTACTACTCTTTAAAAACTTGGCTCAAATTCATGAAAATTGCAGAGTAGGAAGAGATGCCTATTTCTGCAATGGAGCCGAAAAGGTTTGGAGTGCCAAATGCGGGCTTTTGTCAAGAACCAGCCTGCACCCTTTAAAGACACTCCCGAAAATCAGACAGCCCGGGAATGGGGTCAGGAATCCCAGAATTGGGACCTGGCCTCCATTTTTAAAAAGCTCCTGAGTCAACACGACTCGGTGAAAACCCTGGCCCATTTCTCAAAAGGCTCATCCTGCCCGACCTTTCCTCATAAGACAGGCCCCTGCATTCCAGGAACCAGTATAGTGAAACTTTGCTGAACTGTTTCCAATGCAAGTATATCCCTCATTAAATAAGGAGACCAGAACTGTACACAATATGCCAGGTGCAATCCCACTAATGCCCTACAGTTGTAGCAAGACTTCCCTAATATTTACACCATTTCCCTTGTAATAAAGGCCAACATTCCATTTGCCTTCCTAATTACTTGCTGTACCTGCATGTTAACCTTTTGTGATTGTTTTAAATCCCTCCCTCCCTTTTGTCCTCTGCTTTTCTACTATTCTTGGGGTGCTTTTTATGTCTTCTACTGTGAAAACAGATACAAAATACTTATTCAAAGTCTCTGCTTAGTTTTTCATTATTAAATCCCCAGTCTCATCCTCTAAGGGACAAATGCTCACTTTCACTATTCTTTTTCTTTTTATCTGCTTGTGGAAGCTTTTACTGTGTGTTTTAATATTTTTCCTAGTTTTCTTTCATACTCCAATCTCTCCCTCTTTATTATTTTTTGACAACTTAGAGATAGTGAAGAGGTGATGTACAAGGACACACAGATCCCTCTGTACCACAGCATTCTGCAGTCTCTCGCCATTTAAATAATATTCTGCTTTCCTATTCTTTCTGTCAAAATGGACTACCTCACATGTTCCAACGTCGTACTCCATTTGCCAATTTTTTGCCCACTCACAACCTATCTACATCCCTTTACAGACTCTTTGTATCATTCTCACAATTGGCTTTCCTGCTTATCCTTGTATTATCAGCAAATTTGGCTACAACACAGTTGGTCCCTTCATCCAAGTCATTAAAAATTTGTAAATATTTGAGGCCCCAGTACTGATCCCCATGGCACCCCACTACTTTTAGTTTGCCATCCTGAAAATGACCCATTTATCCTGATGCTCTGCTTCCTGTTAGTTAGCCAATCCTCCATCCATGTTAATATATCACCCCCAAAACCATGATCTCTTGTGCACCTTTTGTGTGGCACCTTTTTGAATGCTTTTTGGAAATCCAATCACAATACATCTACTGGTTCCCCTTTATACACCCTGCTTATAATCATGTTGACGCTGCCTGATAGTATTATGATTTTCTAAATGTCCTGCTACTGCCCCATTACTAATGGATTCTAGCATTTTTCCAATGAGAGATGTTAGACTAACTGGCCTACAGTTTCCTGCTTTCTGTCTCCCTTCTTTCTTGAATAGCAATGTTACATTTGTAGTTTTCCAATCCACTGGGACTTTTCCAGAGTCTAGGGAATTTTGGAAGATTACAACCAATGCATCCATTATTTCTGCAGCCACTTCCTTTAAGACCAGGTCCAGGGACTTGTCAGCTTTTAGTTCCATTGGTTTTCCTAGAACTTTTTCTCATGATTGTTTTAAATCCCTCCCTCTCTTTTGTCCTCTGCTTTTCTACTATCCTTGGGGTGCTTTTTATGTCTTCTACTGTGAAAACAGATACAAAATACTTGTTCAAAGTTTTTCATTATTAAATCCCCAGTCTCATCCTCTAAGGGACAAATGCTCACTTTCACTACTCTTTTCATTTTTATATACTGTCCACTTACTGTCTGTTTTAATATTTTTCCTAGTTTTCTTTCATACTCCAATTTCTCCCTCTTAATTATTTTTTGACAATTTAGAGATAGTGAAGAGGTGGAGAGAGGTAGTGGAGAACTAGAGCTGGATGTCATCAAAACTGTGGGCAGGATTTTCATGGACGGGGATTTTCATGCGAGTTGGCAGACCCATCTCCTTTAAAAAGGCCCCCACCCACTATATTTTCATGTCAGAGAGGTGAGGGTGGGATGGAGTTGGGCCTGCTGCTTTGGAGGCAGACTCAAGGTAGCAATGGAGGAGGACAGATAGTGAGGCCAGCAGGCTAGACACCCACCTCCATTTACTGGGACATCAGCCCAGTTTTAATGATGAATGCCAAGCCCTCAAATCCTCATCCCTCAGAATCACAGAATCTCACAGTGCAGAAGAGGCCCTTCGGCCCATCGAGTTTGCACCAACACGTGAGAAACACCTGACCTACCTACTTAATCCCATTTACCAGCACTTGGCCCATAGCCTTGAATGTTATGACGTGCCAAATGCTCATCCAGGTACTTTTTAAAGGATGTGAGGCAACCCGCCTCCACCACCCTCCCAGGCAGCGCATTCCAGACTGTCACCACCCTCTGGGTAAAAAAGTTTTTCTTCACATCCCCCGTAAACCTCCTGCCCCTCACCTTGAGCTTATGTCCCCTCGTGACTGACCCTTCAACTTAGGGGAACAGCTGCTCCCTATCCACCCTATCCATGCCCCTCATAATCTTGTACACCTCAATCAGGTCGCCCCTCAGTCTTCTCTGCTCCAACAAAAACAACCCAAGTCTATTCAACCTCTCTTCATAACTTAAATGTTTCATCCCAGGCAACATCCTGGTGAATCTCCTCTGTACCCTCTCCAGTGCAAACACATCCTTCCTATAATGTGGTGACCAGAACTGCACACAGTACTCCAGCTGTGGCCTCACCAAGGTTCTATACAACTCCAACATGACCTCCCTACTTTTGTAATCTATGCCTCGATTGATAAAGGCAAATGTCCCATATGCCTTTTTCACCACCCCATTAACATGCCTCTCCACCTTCAGGGATCTATGGACACACACGCCAAGGTCCCTTTGTTCCTCAGAACTTCCTAGTGTCATGCCGTTCATTGAGTACTTCCTTGTCAAATTACTCCTTCCAAAGTGTATCACCTCACACTTTTCAGGGTTAAATTCCATCAGCCACTTATCTGCCCATTTGACTATCCCGTCTATATCTTCCTGTAGCCCAAGACACTCAACCTCACTGTTAACCATCCGGCCAATCTTTGTGTCATCCGCAAACTTACTAATCCTACCCCCCACATAGTTATCTATGTCGTTTATGTAAATGACGAATAATAGGGGACCCAGCACAGATCCCTGTGGTACGCTACTGGATACGGGCTTCCAGTCACTAAAGCATCTTTCTGTCATCACCCTCTGTCTCCTACAACTAAGCCAATTTTGAATTCACCTTATCAAATTACCCTGTATCCCATGTGCATTTGCCTTCTTTATAAGTCTCCCATGTGGGACCCTTGTCAAACGCTTTGCTGAAATCCAAATAAACTACATCTACTGCACTACCCTCTACACACCTGGTCACCTTCTCAAAAAATTCAATCAAATTTGTTAGGCATGACCTCCCTCTGACAAAGCCATGCTGACTATCCCTGATCAAACCTTACCTCTCCAAGTGGAGATAGATTCTCTCCTTCAGAATTTTCTCCAATAGTTTCCCTACCACTGACATGAGACTCACTGGCCTGTAGTTCCCTGGCATATCTCTACAACCCTTCTTAAATAGTGGAATCACATTAGCTCACCCCCACCACCCACCCCACTTGCAGCCTCCTTGCCCTTTCATATTCCCCATGTTCCCTCATAGCCCCCTATCCATGCTACCTCTTACTCCCTATGCCCCTTCATGTCCCCCATGTATCTTGTATATTCCATTCACCCAGTATTCACTTTGGGCAGATGTCAGGAGACATATTTTTGAGATAGGAATGAAAAAATAAACTCCTAACAATCTAGCAAAGTTAGCTCTCATTCAAACACACTTCCTACAGAAAAACTCTCATTCATAAAACGCAAACAAAAAGTGTAAATCCATTTAAGTAGTCAATCAGTTGTAAAATAAAACAGACATCTATTTCACTAATCACATCAATGACAGATATTCCTTTAATAACCTCATAAAGCTGTCAATCCAGATGTGAACACAGCCCCCTGCTGAGACAAGTGGTTTTGGAGCTTTTAAAACTCAGCAAACCATTCATAATGGGCTCAGCTATCAAAACAAATACTGCTAAATGTAAAGAATGAAGCCTATTGAAACCAAAAAACCAGATGGCCTTTTTTTTTTGGAAGCTACGCCTTATGTCCTGTCAAACAAAGCAGTTCAGGAGCAGTTGGGTGTTTTATTCTTTAAGTGAAAGCTGCTGAAGTTTTTTTCCAATTTAAAAGAGCATTTAAATCACTTCAGTTCATTAGATTAGAGATCCAAAGCAGTGTTTTCTTCAGATTTGAATGCATAAGAGCAGTTTTCTTCCAAAAGAAAAATACACTAATGCATATCAGCACTTAAACATATCTTTGCAGGACAAAGCCCTATAATCAATCACTGCAGTAAAAACTTATGTAATTTTCAAAACAGCAACTCACAATTGAAACTAAAAGAACAAATGTGGCCAAGAAAGGCAGTCCCAAAGAGATGCGCGATGGAGGAGGAGCATTGGAGGGTGCTATTGTGGTTGACTGCGTTGAAAGTTGCAAAGGTGTTGAGGAAGATGAACTTGAGTATGCACCAGAGTCACACAGATTGTTGTTTCTGAGTTTGGTTGGAACCATTTCAATAGGAGGTTACAAGATGAATTGAAAGAAAGAAAGAAAAGGCTTGCATTTTTATAGTGATTTTCATGACCACCAGACCTCTCAAAGCACTTTACAGCCAACGAAATACTTGTTTGATTTTACAACTGATTGACCACTTAAAGGGATTGACATTTTTTGTTTGAGTTTTATGAATGAAAGTTTTTCAGTTGGAAGTGCGTTTGAGTGAGAGCTTTACTAGATTGGTAAAAGTTTATTTTTTCATCTCTATTTCAAAAATATGTCTCCTGAAAGATAGGAATGTTGGGGAAAGCTGGGGCTTCTTCAAAACAGCACCAACAGATATTTCACGTCCGTCTGAGCAGACAAGTGGGGCCTTGTTTAACTCCTCATCCCAAAGACAGCAGATCTAACAGGGCAACACTCCCTCAGTACTGCACTGGAGTGCCACCTTAATTTTTATGCTTAAGCCCTGGAGTGGGATTTGAACCCAGAACCTTGTGACTCAAAGGCAAGAGTGTTACCAACTGAATCACTGCTGATAGGACAGCATTCAAAATGAGGACTTGCAGATGGGCAGTGCATGGATCTGGGAAATATTAATATGATGGAAAATATTTATTTGAATAGGAACTATTTAGTGAAAGCTGAAGATTTACAACATGTTAACATGGGATGTGAAGGAAACTGCAATCTATTACAATGTGTGGATGAGCACCTCAAGACAATTTTAATTGGTCATCACACCCTACATCACACTGAAAAACAAAATAGTGCTGGTTGCAAACTGCAGTAATATCATACTTGATGAATAGTCTCTAGTCTTAACCATACAAGATAATGTAATTAGAATGAGTGGCAAGGTCTGGTTAAACCAACTTTCCTCACTGTATTGAATCAAATGTGAGAGTATTAAAGGGGAAAAATTTCTACTTCAGTGTTCTCTTCATACAGTGAGAGAACGAGCATCTTTAGCTTGTGTCTTTCTATCTATTTAAACAGCAGTACAGACATGATGAACTGAATGGCCTCCTGATCTGTGTGATTCTATAAATGCTTTAGAGGATGATGGCTGTAGGAGGGCAGATGTCTCTCAAATGCAATAATTGCGAAATTACCTAGTGTCTGTAGCTTATTTCATGTTGCAACCTCAAAACTGAGCTTGAACCTAGTGAAGGCTAGTAAGGTGAATGTCTCCTCGCTATAGAGGTCCTACTTTTTTTTAATTCATTCATGGGATGTGGGCGTCACTGGCTAGGTCAGCATTTATTTCCCAACCCTAATTGCCCTTGTTCTGAGGGCATTTAACAGTCAACCACATTGGTGTGGGTCTGGAGTCACATGTAGGCCAGACTAGGTGAGGACAGCAGATTTCCTTCCCTAAGGGACTTTAGTGAACCAGATGGGTTTTTACAACAATCAGCAATGGTTTCATGGTCATCATCAGACTTTTAATTCTAGATTCTGTTTTATTGAATTCAAATTTTGAACCTGGGTCAAAGATTCAAACCCAGGTCCCAGAGCATTACTCTGGATCTCTGGAATATCCATACAGTGATACTACCATGCCACCGCCTCCCCCTTGAAAAGTAATGAAGGCATTTTTACACAATTACTTGTGGGCAGCAATACAAATTTGTGAAGTATTATAATCTGGTTCAATGTACAAGGATGGATGATGTGACAAATTAAAAAGTCAAGTTAACTGGAAGATTGTTGGTATAAGCCCCATTCGAGAGACTTGAGCATAAAATCTAGGCTGACACTTCAATGCAGTATTGGAGGAATGTGGCACTGCTGAGGGTGCTTGCTTTCAGATGACATGATAAACCAAGGTACTGTCTACCTTGTTAGGTGGTTGTAAAATATCCAATAGCACTGTTTCAAAAAGAGCTTTTCTCCCCAGTGTGCAGGTCAATATTTAGACCTTGTTGTGTGCAAATTGACTGCTGTGTTTCCTATATTACAATAGTGACGACTTCAAAAGTACTTCCTTGGCTGTAATGTGCTTTGAGACTTCATGTGATTGTGAAAGGTGCTACATAAAAGCAGATTCTTTCTTTCTTAATTCAATAGGTCAGAATTTACTGTCAAAACAACGGTGAGGCTAATAGTGCTCAACTTACGTATGCACAAATCAGACAGCAACATCACAGAGTGCACATGTGCGGTTAAACATGAAAATCTGAAAGTTGAAACAAAAACAGAAAATTCTGGAAAAACTCAGCAGGTCTCACAGCATCTGTGGAGAGAGAAACAGAGTTGATGTTTTGAATCTGTATGATTCTTCTTCAGAACGACATTTTGTGTCTTATACAGACTCGAAACGCCAACTCTGTTTCTCTCTCCACAGATGCTGTGAGACCTGCTGAGTTTTTCCAGCTTTTTCTGTTTCAGATTTCCAGCGTCCGCAGTATTTTGCTTTTACCAAAATCTGAAAATTCCTGTCTGAGCTGCACCTCCCCATAGAAAGCTGCCTGTTTTGAAAAACATGAAGTTCCTGTACATGCATGTTAGATATTTTCTAAGCTTGCCACAGAACATTAGGGTTTCTTTCATTTCAGTCTGCCCCTTTTAACAGAGTAATAAGTCATAAATACTGCCAAATATTATCTGTAGCACTGAAAATTTACTTTTACAAATGTGGAATCTCATTACTTCAACTTTTAATTGGTGTTAGAGATTTTTTAATAGATTACATTTTCTTTTACCTTTTTTTTCTCTGTTTTCTTCTTCTCTTAACCCAATGGGTGGAATTTCATGCTTACAACTGTCCACGAGCTGAGAAAACAGTGGCAACCCCACCACAGCCATTCTATAACCCACCACGCACCACCCCGCCCCCCACCCGACCTAAGTTAGTATCACTCAGGCATTTATCTGGTCAGAGTGGGGTTCCTCGCATCCTCAGGAGGAATTTCCCACCCCCTCCAAGAACTGTCAGAGACCGGCAGCTCTCCAGTACCAGCAGTGCCACTGGGAATGGTGGCCAGCGCCAGTACTACAGGAAGCTCAGGCTACAGGATTGTGTTGGAGGCTGGAGTGAAGATTAAGTGAGGTAGGCTTGCCGAGGCCAGTCTGGAAAGCCTTGGTGAGGAGGCAGAGAGAGGGTGCTGGTATTTAGGGCAGGCAAGGATATCTCTGTTAGTCATGGGCTGCCGAAGTAGAAGAGACTCCTCCCAGCAGGCTGCAGGCATACCTGCCAGCTGGTTTACCTGGAGAATTGTCCACATGACCTGGCCCCTGGCTGCTGTTGATTGAATATGAACGGCGACTTAAGGGCCTCATTTGGCTTCCGGACAGGAGGCCTTTCGAGCTTTCCTGCCCCAGGCTTAATCGGAGGATTCAGGAAGGTGACGGTGTCTCCACCCCGCACCTTCCCACCTGATTTTATGGGCGCCCGCCTCCAGGAAGAGAATAAAATTCCGCCCAATCTTCCTTTCACTCTTTCTTTAGCTTTCTGCACCTGATTTGACATATGAATTCACTATGCTAACTTACACTTCCTGGTTTGGACTCTGCTATTCATTTACATTTCTTCAATTTGGTTGTAGAAAAGGCACCCAGCCTAGATAGAAAGCAATCTAGTATGCTGAGGGAAATTGTGGTAAAGTGGAGTGCTATGTACCTTTAAGAGAATGTAGTTAACTGACCACATGACTCTATCAACCAATTGCTATACAGCAGCGGCTACTTGGGTAACTGTAAGTCTAGAGGTGGGTATGATTGAAGAAGCACACATGGTGTTAATGCTCTGTTCCTAGTTCCAATAAACCACCAGTGTTTGTTCAGTTAATCAGTCTCTCTGCCTATATTGTTTCAAGCGCCAGCTAATGTATGAATATCAAGGGCGCAGCTCACGTTTGCTGGACAAAACTAACTGGATAACCTAAAACATAAAAGAAGTAAGGATGGACATTGCGGAGTCTCTGACCACAGTTTTCCAATCCTCTTTAGCACTGGGAGTGATGCCAGAGGACTGGAGGATTGAAAATGTTGCACCTCTGTTCAGAAAAGGGTCAGAGGATAAATGTAACAATTGTAGACCAGTTAGCTTAATGTTTGTGGTGGGGACTCTTAGTGACATTAATCTGGGGTAAAATTAATTGGTGTTTGGAAACATATGAGTTAATAAACGAAAGTCAGCACAGAATTGTTAAAAGTGAATTATTTTCGCGAACTTGATTGAGCTCCTTGATGAATTGATGGAGCGGACTGATGAGAGGAGTGGAGTTGAAGCTGTGTATATGGATTTTCAAAAGATGTTTGATGAAATACCACCTACATCACATGGGTTGCAGTGGTTCAAGAGGCGGCTCGCCATCACCTTCTCAAGGACAACTAGGGATGAGCAACAAATGCTGGTCTTGCCAGTGACACTCACATCCCATGAAAAAATAAAACAATGGACTGTAACCTCCTACATAGCGTCGTAAAGTGCTGGTCCACAGAAATGAGAAGAAATAAATACCTATTTGCCTGGTTTTGAAAATAATGTTGACACTTCCGTTCACCGGATCTGCTTGGGGCCTGCACAGAAAGACTTCTCACAGGCCCCAGCAAAGTCTAGATCCAGCGTATTCAAGGAGATCACGGCCCCTGGTCGGGGGCGGGGAGTGGGAGGTGGGGTGTGTCGGAGGTCTGGGTGGGATTGGGGGAGTCCCGTGAGGGGGGGGTCAGGGTGTGGAGAAGTCCTGCGGGACCAGTCTGGGTCTTTACAATAGTTACTCAGAAGTTAAAACCTCTTCTAATTGGTATAACCCCAGTGGAACCATCCAAAGTTTAGAATTAGATAGCATTTTTGGATGGTTCCCAGCGCGGCGTAATTATTCAGAGGAAGTGTGCACTTCTGGGCAATTGCCGTGCAAACCCTTATCTGGGAACTTCCCAGAGGGATTCCCCAGCGCAACTTTGGGGTGGCCCCCAAATCCAACACTGGGGAGTGTGGAAATTACAGGCCACAACATGCTATGCAAAAGCTCATGGAAGATAAACAGACAATGGCAAGTCTAACAAACAGCAAGCTCCATTTATTTCCCACCTACAGTTAATTTTTGTCTGTTCTTTCTGCCAACCCCAAAATCATAGAAGTTTTAACCTACTATCAGCTTTCCCCTCTGCTTGTATAGACGGGTTTTTAAATCCTCAATTTTTCTCTTGCACTTTCAATTTTCCTTGACATTTTAATTAGGATCAAAATTAGAATGAACTGCACCAGTAAGCTGTGTTATTGCAAGTCACTTTCAGACTGGGTGAGCTTGCAATTGCTCTCAACTCAGCCAGTAACTTTTAATTGATTCAATAAAAATTTGAAAAATAACCTGTTTCTGAGTGGAGGGATAATCTTTAGTTGGCAGAAGCATTACATAATAACAAAGCAAAGGATAAAAGCAGAAATGTTAGCCCACTCTCATTCTTTAAGCAGTAGTCATACATAGTGCTAACTAGACACATCTGTTTCCAAACCTTGCAGGAGTAAATATTACTGGAGCTGGAGAATTTCTTCTTGAGCATAAAGCTGACAAATGTGCTGATTGGTTATTTTCCACCTTTGAGTGATGATATCTGTGCCCATTTTCAAATTACTATTTTCGTTTTTACTTAAGCCAAGAGCTGGAGATTATCATCATCAATCAGCCAGCAGCTGGATGAAGCTAACTAGGACCTTTATTTTTGCCAAGCTGGTTACGCCATTTAAGGTTCTGCTCATTATTACAACTTATAAAGGAAACATGACATCGCAAAAACTTCTTCAAGTTTGACTGCTTCTCTCACACAGACCACAGGCAGAATTTTTTAAAAAACTACTTTAATGGGATACTGTTTAATATGCTCTCATCTTGTTGGTAAATATACACTGTACTGCTGCAGTGAGGAATCAGGAACTATACGGGCAGAATTTTACATTCAGTGTGCGGGTGCGGGCCCAACACGCCAGAACTTAAAATTACGCACGATCACTTTGGGCATACGTCTCGACGTCACCACGCACCGTCGCAATATTTCGCTAGGCGGGCGTGCTATGAGGAAGGAGGCGCGCCCGCCATTAATTTATGGGCCAGTTAAGGCCCTTGAGACACCAATTGTCTTTGATTTTACGCAGCCTGTGCGATTTTCAGGGAGTCGCACGGGGGCAACGGGCAGGCGGGTAGGCCACATTTTCAAAAACCTCATCCATGGGCGGGATAAGAGGGGTGAGTGGGCTCGCTAATGCGAGCTGTTGGCACTTTAGCTTATAACTTGCTGTTGCTTGCTTGTGTGAACAGGACAACTTCATTTTGCTTCAGAGCTGCTTTGACAGAAATAACAGACTTCAGCTCAGGACTCCGGAGGAGTCATAACACTGGGGGTCTTCCAGGTATCAGACAGCCTTCCCTTACCCTGGGAATGGGGATTGTGGTCTCCGCTGGAGGCACCCCTTCTGAGGAGGAAGAGAGGGCCAGAAGGGGGAGGAGGCCAGGTGTCCACATTCAGCCTCCAGAGGAGCGACCAGTGGGAGGACATGTGCAGGCACAAGTGGCACAGTGCCAATAGGAAGTCCAAGGCGGAAGAGGCCGCAGAAGATGCCACTCTCCTGCTGCCAGGGTTTACAGGCAGCGATGCAGCTACCTCAATATGTCTGAGGTGCAATGCTGAAGGAGGCTCTCCCTCTCAAGGGAGACCATGACCTCCATCTGTTAGATGATCGGCTCTGAGATCAGCTGCAGCAGTGTGGGTGGACACCCCATGCCAATGGCACTGAAGGTCACAGTGGCCCACAACCTCTAAGTCTCTGGCTCTTTCCAGGGGTTGATGGATGATCATTGTGGAGTCTCCCAATCAGCTGTCCACAGTTGCGTCAAGCTGGTGACAGATGCTCTGTTCAGGCGTGCATTGACTTTCATTAACTACCACACGGACGAGGCCAGCCAGATGCAGCAAAGCCTCTGGCTCGCTCTAATTGCTGGGTTCCCCAGCATCCAGGGTGCAATCGACTGCACACATGTGGCCATCAAGGCACCAGCGGGTGAGCCTGGTACTTCGTCAACAGGAAGGGATTCTGCTCCATGAATGTGCAGATAGTGTGTGACCATAGGATCCAGATTCTGCATTTCTGTGCAAGGTACCCAGGCAGCTCCCATGTCGTTTACATCCTCAGACACTCCCAAGTGCTGAGGCTCTTCAGTGCTCCAGCCCGGTTGGATAGATGGCTGCTGGGCAACAAGGGCTATCCCCTCAAAAGGTGGCTGATGACGCCTCTCCTCCATCCAAGAACAGAGGCTAAGCAGCGATACAATAGGAACCATGCCTCCACAAGGGCTGTGGTGGAGAGAACCATCGGTCTTCTCAAGATGCGCTTCCGATGCCCAGACCATTCAGGGGGTGCTCTGCAATACCCCCCCAGATCGTGTGTCACTGATAGTGGTTGCATGCTGCGCTCTCCACAATCTGGCGCTGGAAGGGGGGGGACGCAGTGGAGGAAGAAGATGTTGACGTAGCTGCTCTGGCAGCAAACAATGAGTCCAGTAGTGAGTCCGAAGACGAGCATGGTCAAGAAAATGCTGAGGGGATAGATGCTGACCTGGGCAACCTCCAGGGAGGCAGGGACATCCGGGAGGCTTTAACCCAACGCTCCTTCAGCTAGCCTACCAAAGATGAACCGCCACCACATGCCAGGTCTGCAGGCTCTCACTCGATACCTGGCAGATATATTTGCCTGATGAACAACATGCACTATGTGACATTTCAATAAAGTTCAGAGACAAATAAGTCACTCATAACATCATGGGTTACCCTGCACCTGCAGAACTAATGAAGCACCCAGAGGCTTGTTGAACACAAACACATTTAATGGTGTCGTGCCTGGCATACATAAATTAAATGGAAAGTTGTTCTCCATCACAGCTAATAATAATTAACATAAAAGTGGGGGGAAAAATATCATCAGTGATAAGCCCGTGTTGTGCTTAAGGTGCTTTAAGTTTTCATTTGCGAGTGATACGTCTGGCACCTCGCTGGCACTGGCATTGGAGACAGCCTGCTCACTCTGCTGTCCTGTTGGATCAAGAACAAAAATTGCTGGAAAAACTCAGCAGGTCTGACAGCATCTGTGGAGAGAAAGACAGAGTTAATGTTTCGAGCCCGTATGACTCTTCTTCAGAACTGAAGAATCGGGCTGACTGCCCCTTCGATTTGCCCTCCCGCCTGCCATGTTCAGCACAGAGGTTCTCCATAATGAGGGTCCTGTTGGTCTTGATGAACTTGGTGGGCATCCTCTGGCCCGTGGAGCCTGGGAGGGGGCGGCCAGTACCATGGCTGGCATATCCCCAATTGCCGCAGCCTCATCCGATGCTACATTCACTGGCAGAGGGGTGGAGGAGCTGCTGCCATCATCCGGAGTGCCCTGAGAAGCCCGCAGGGACGACAAGCAGCTTGTGTGCCAACGTCAGGTCGCTGTGGACCTCCCTGCTCACCATTGATGGATGAGCACCTAGCTGGGATACTGAGTGCCCAATCCATCTCCCACACTGACACAGACCACCTGAGGTCAATGCCACTGTGAGGGCTCGCAGGTCTGAGTGCATCCCCAGGAAGCCCTGATTCAGCTCCTGGAGCAGCCTCTCCATGAGAGTCACCACTCTCTATGGCGGAGGCATTGCGCTTGGCCATGAGGGTCATTGCATTGCTCATGCTCCACATGGACTCCTCCACAACGGAGACCATGGCACACATTCCCTCATGTATCTCCGCCAGATCCTCCCACACAGCCTGCTGGACTTCCAGCATCTGCTGCCTCAGGGTCGACTCCAGAGGCACATCATCAGCCACCGACTGAGCATGTTCCTGGTCCCCAGCAGTCCTCCGACTGCCGGTGCCCTCAACTCTCTCTGCCTCTGCCTGCACCTCAAGTGAGTGTGAAGTGGCCTCACTGCTATGCACCGAGATACTATCTGACGATCTAATGCCAACCGAGGTGCTGGTATCTGCGTTGGCACCTACCTAGCTGAGAGGGTGTGACGCTGGTGCATTTCTATCGTCCGTGTCCTCTGGGGTGAGTGGCGGGCCTTCAGGCTCCTGACCCCAATGGGGTTCTGGTGAGCTTGAAAGGAAAACCAAGGACATGTCATTAGTTGAAGTCATTACACTGTTAATGTGCATGCCTGGCACCCAGATCAGGGTGCCCCCATCTTTCCATTATCAATGGGGATTCCATGTTCAAGGCTCACATCAAGATAGAGACAACAGTGGAATGGTTGCTATTACAGACATTCTGACCTCAGTGCACTGTACTCTTAACTCCCTGTGGCACCCCAACCTCACTGCAGCTGGTTGACCTAGGCGCATGGCGCCTCTCCAGCTCCAGTAACTCCTGCTCATATCTGGACAAGATTAGAAGGTGGGGTGGTCCTCTGCCAGTCTGCAACCTTTCTGCATTGTTGTGGGCTGTCTTCTCCTGAAAGGAGAGAGGAGCATTGATTAGTCTACCCTGTACCTGCATTGCAGCCTGGCCAACCCCACCTGAGGAACACCTCGCAGGGCTCAGCCGATTCATGACTCTGGAGCCGCAAGACACTCATCCAGGGCTGACCTCCTTGCCCAGATGGTGCCTCATTGACATTTGCCACTCACACTCTAAGATCTCTGAGGTCCGGGGCAGGAGATCATTAATGTGCTTACAGCACTGCACCCATGTGCGTCTCACCACTTCATGGAAGCTGACCCTAGATCCCACCTCCTCCCAGGCATTTTTGGTGAGGTGGGGGGCGCCTCCTCCTCTGGTCCCTGGGGACAAGTATATCCCGGCGATGCTGCCACCTCCTTCCTCCAGAAGGGCAGCGAGACACTCATCGGAAAAGACGGGGTCGACTGTCCTGCCGATTTGCCCTCCCGCCTGCCGTGTTCAGTACTGAGGTTCTCCATAACGAGGATCCTCTGAGTCAATGGCAGCCTTCACATGGCTGCTGCGGCCGCTTTTGAATTGGCCACTGGGTCGCCATTGGACCTGGCGGATATTGAGCTCCCACCCCCGTCTGCCCCTTCTCGCTGATGCTGCAGTTGTGTATTACACTGGGAGAGACTTAATTGGCCCGCCTGCGTAAAGTGGCGGTGCGGAGCTGATTGCGGGCATTTGTCGGGTTCCCGACCTCCCCCACCCTCTCCCACCGAGCCCGCCCGACCAATGTAAAATCCTGGCCTATGTCTCAGAGAACATGAAAGTTCAGTCCGCAGCCTGTGATAAGTTAACAGATCTTGCTGGGTGGCAGAGGAGGCGATGCACAGCGGTAGGGAGAGAGAGAGAGAGAGAAAGTCCAAATCTGAGACTAGATTTTCCCTGTGAGCTCCCGAGCCCTGCCGTTAGGCTCAAATGGGGCTCAGAAGCCTGTGCTGTGTGGGAAACGGTCTTGTGAATTTCCACAGAATAGCCAGACGGTGGGCCTGCTGACTAATTAAGGATGGTGGGTGGCCTCTCAAAGCTGCAAGGCTGATCAAGCAGCAGCAGGATGCCATGGCACATAAGTCAGGGAGAGGGCGCTTCAAAATGGACGTGCCCCTCTCTTCGGCCTTTTCAAAGCTAAAATAAAAAATTGCCTTTGCAGCTGGCCACCTCCATGGAGAGGGTATCCTCCTGAGGCTGCTGATGCACCCAGGTAGGCAGGGAGGGCTTTTAAGCCTGCCTGGAGCACTCGACCCCAGGAGGCCACCACTAGCTAGAAAACCTGCACCCCATTGCCTCTGGAGGGAGGGTGACTGGAAAATCCCAGTCAGCTCCCTTGAATTGCCCTTTAGTGGCAGTTAACTAGCTTAATTGGCTACCGGCCACATGAATCCTCCCCACCGCCCCCCCCGCCATCCTGCCTCTTGGAAAATGGTCTGGGAATTGGCATACAAGCCGGTGCCTGCCTCTGTTCCTGGCCCTAGCAGGGGCTCAAAATTCAACCCATGATGTCCACTCGGATTATAGCCCAGATTTTAACTCCTGCTGGGAATAGAATGGGGGGAGGCTTTGCCTGAGACTTGGAATGGATAAGCATTTAAGTCCTCCGCAGCTTAAGAGCCCAGGGGATTTCAACTCCAGGGGCCGAATTTTATGGCCCCTCCTCGCCTGCAGAATTTTTCATTCCTGCTGAAGTCAGTTGACTTTAGAATAGCTCACCGCATTTTACAGACCCGCCCCTGCCACGACGGGATGGTAAAATTGCACCCCAGGCCTCCTCCACTGTGGCCCATACCAGCTTCCTGCTAGAATTCACCGTATATGCTATGGGGTGGGAGCAGGATTTTAGGTGGCAGGAAACTGTTGCTGGTGATTTGGCAGAATGACCAGTTAGCTGGTTAGGAGCAGGAGGACTTTTGGAGTCAATAGAGGCAAATCCTGGTGAAAGCGAAGCTCAAGATTCCCTTGTCAGGCTGGAGCAGTACTCATGCTTCATCTGGCCCACAAAGAAACCAGAATTTTACCCCTGTCTGTCACTATTTTAACCTACCGGGGAAGCTGTGAGGGTTTCCCAGCGCAGGCTCGGGTTAAAATTAAAGCGCTTTTCAATTCATTGATCATCTGCCACCTCTCTCCACAATTTCAAAATATATCCAAATCCTCTTGTAGCTTATGCTGTTCAGTTTTGGAGTCTACCACCATCATCAGCTTTGTATCAATTGGAAATACAGTCACTGTCCTTGTGATTCCTAGATCCATACCATTTATGAAAATATTACAAGGGGCCCCAAAACAATTCACTGTGAGTGCCCACTGGTAACATTCTCCCAGGCTGATGACAATCCTTGTACCGCTTCTAAGTTCTATTGATCAACGAATCAACCAACATCTATTGTAAAATATTTTCATAACCAGTCTTTTCAGAGGACCCATGTCAAATACCTTATTAAAGCCAAGTGCACCACATCCATTGCCTTACCCCTGGCAAACTAATTTGTCAAACCATCAAAGAAAAACAGTAAATTCGGTTGACAAAACTGCCCCTTCATGTATCCATATGGACTATATTTTTATGGGGCAGAATTTTCCCAATGGCGTGTAGAGGTGGGCCCCACACGTCCGCATGTAAAATGACGCGCGGTATTTCGCTGGGCGGGCACACGATGATGTCCGACGCACACCCACAATTAATTAACGGGCTTAAGGCCCTTAAGTGTTCAATCAAGGCTGATATTTCGGTGCCCGTGCAAACTTCGGATCGGTGCACGAGCGCAACGGGCAAGTGGGTAGCACACATTTGTATTAACCTCATCCACGGGTGGGATAAGAGGACTCATTGGGGTCGCGAGTGTGCACAGTCAAGTATTTATTTTTGAAAGTTTTTGAAACTTGCCTGTGTGATCTGCAGTACTTCAAAACGCACACCAGTTGTTTTTTTCTGCTCTTAACCTTCAGGTCAGCACTCTGCAGTGAGTAATCTTTTCTGGGCCTGCAGGTTTCAGGGAGCCTTCCCTTAGCCTGGGAATGGGAGCTGAACTGTCCACTGGAGGCAGCTCCTCTGAGGAGGAAGGGAGGGCTAGAAGGGGGAGGAGGCCAGGAGTGCACATTCAGCCTCCAGGGGAGCCACCTTTGGGAGGACAGGTGCAGGCAGAAGGGGTGCAGGGCCAAGAGGTAGTCCAAGGCAGAAGGGGCCGCAGAAGATGTCACTATCCTGCTGCCAGGGTATACAGGTGGCAAAGCAGCTACCTCAGTATGTCTGAGGTGTAGTGCCGAAGGAGGCTCTGTCTCTCAAGGGAGACAGTCAACTATATCTGCCAGATGATAGGGCCTGAGATCTCCACTAACTGTGTGGGTGGACAGCCCATGCCGGTGCTCTGAAGGTCACAGCTGCCCTCAACCTCTACACCTCTGGCTCCTTCCAGGGGTCGGTGGGTGATCTTTGCAGTGTCTCCCAATCAGCTGTCCACACTTGTGTCAAGCAGGTTACAGACACTCTGTTCAGGCGTGCAATGACGTTCATCCGCTACCGTTGGGGACCAGGCCAGCCAGACAGAGCGAGCCAGAGGCTTCACAGCAATTGCTGGCTTCCCCCACATCCAGGGTGCTATAGACTGTACACATGTGGCCATCAAGGCGCCAGCAGTGAGCCTGGTGCCTTCATCAACAGGAAGGGCTTCCACTCCATGAATGTGCAGATAGTGTGTGATCACAGGATGCTGATTCTACAAGCCTGTGCAAGGTACCCAGGCAGCTCCCACGATGCCTACATCTTCAGATACTCCCAGCGGCCGGGTCTCTTCAGTGCTCCAGCCCGGCTTGATGGATGGCTATCCCCTCAGAAGGTGGCTCATGACGCCTCTCCGCCATCCAAGAACAGAAGCTGAGCAGCGGTACAATAGGAGCCACGCCTCCACAAGGGCTGTGGTGGAGAGAGCCATTGGTCTTCTCAAGATGCACTTCCAATGCCTGGACCGCTCAGGGGGTGCACTCCAGTACCGCCCAGATTGCGTGTCGGTGATAGTGGTTGCATGCTGCGCTCTCTTCAATCTTGCACTGGAAAGGGGGGACACAGTGGACGATGAAGACGTAGATGCAGTGGCTGCGGCTGCACACAATGAGTCCAGCAGTGAGTCCCAGGATGAGCACGCACAGGGAAATGTTGAGGGGGTAGATCCTGACCCGGGCATACTCCAGGGAGGCAGGGACACCTGGGAGGCTTTATTCCAATGAACCTTCAGCTAGCACACCACAGATGGACCACAAGGACAAGCCTGGGCTGTAGGCTCAATGCTCGACACCTAAGTGCAAAATCTGCCAGGTTAGGAACAGTCTCTAAGGGCCTTGCTAATAAAGCTGAATGTCCAACAAAGCACTCATTACAGTTTTGGAAACCATACACATGCAGAAGAAAAGAGGCACCCTTAGCCATGGTGACATATCTGAATTTAATATGTCAAGCAAACCAACTTATTCCAAAAAAGTTACAATAGTGTTACAAACCAAAACAAATCATAAGGACCTCATCTCGGGCCAACACAAAAGCACCAGTGAAAAACACGTGGTATGCCTAAGGTGCTTTATGTTTTTGTTTCTGGGTGCTACGTCTTGGTGCTGCCCCATCGCTTGGTGTGGCATCTGAGACAGCCTGCTGACTCTGCTGTCCTGTTGGCCTCGATGACCTTGGCGGTCATCCTCTGGCCTGTGGAGCCAGTGCTGGCTCCACCTGGGAGGGAGCTGCCAGTTCCACAGCTGGCACCTCCCCAGTGGGCGCAGCCTCACTGGATGCTACGGTCACTGGGAGAGGGGCAGAGGAGCTGCCACCCTCATCTGGAGCCCCCTGAGAGGTGCCCGCAGAGACGACAGGCCGCTGATGCGCCAACTTGAGGTCACTTCAGACATCCCTGCTCACCGTGGATGGATGGGCACCGAGCTGGGAAAGTTGATACCCAGACCATCCCCCACACAGGCACTGACCAGCTGAGGTCAACACCGATGTGAGGGCTTGCTGGTGACAGCGCATCCCCAGGAAGCCTTGACGGGTCTTCTGGAGTAGCCTTTCCATGAGAGCCGCCACTCTCTCCATGGAGGACGCATGGCGCTCGGACATGTGGCTCGTTGCTTCGGCGATCGTCCGCATAGACCCCTCCACCACGGAGACCAAGCCAAGCATAGCCTCATGTATCTCCCCCAGATGCTCCCGCACATCCGGCCGCATTTCCTGCACCTGCTGCATCGCAGACAGCTCCAGAAGCACATCATCAGGCACCGACTGAGCATGTGCCTGGTCCCCTGAAGTCCTCCAACTGCTGGCACCATGGGCACTGTCTCTGCCAGCTCCTCCAGCGACTGTGAAGTCCCCTCACCACTGTGCCCCAGGACACTAGCTGATGTTCGAATTCCCACTGAGGTGCTAGTATCTGTGCTGGTGCCTGCCTTGCAGAAATGGTGTGACGCTGGTGAGACTTCAGGCCCCTCAGGTTTGAGAGGGGGCCTCTGCTGCTCCTCCTCACGGCCCTGCTCCAATGATGCTGAAAGGAAGAACAAGAACAGTGGATCAGTTAACGTGAAGACAATGACAATGTACATCCCTGTCCCCTGGATCATTATGGACTCAGTCTTCCATATGGTCAAGCCATGTTGCAAAATTAAATCAATTAACATTCAGCAGTGCTATGACTGTTGGGAGAACAATGCTCACCTCACTGTTGGGCATAACTACCTGGCCGTGGCACCCCAGCCTCACCGACACCAGTGGACCTGGGCGCATGGCGCCTCTCTAGATCCAGGGCCTCCTGCTCGAAGCGGCTAAGAATGGCGATCTGCGCCTGGCTGCCACCAGTCATTGTATGCTCTGCTGCGTTATGAGCATTCTTCTCCTGAAAATTAGAGATGAGCATTGATTTGTGCAAATTGTACATGGCCTCTCTTCGCGCACGGCCCATCCCAACCAGAGTGGGACATGTCAGGGCTCCAGTGCTTCCTCACCCCGGAGCTGCCGAACACTCACATAAAGATGCTAGGCCTGCTCCCCATCCCCCAACCTCCACCTTGGATACATGCTTCCTACATCACATTAGGCACCACACGGTATATCCTTCCATTGCAAGGAGGCACAAGCATGTGGAGCACAGAGCACAGCAGATGGTTCGTTGCCACACCATCTTGAAGCTCCCCTCCCAGCATGTCACCACCCTGACTTGGACATGTCCTGGAGTTCCAGCACTGCGCCTAAGTGCAGCTCCTCCAGGTTGCCCCAAAACCAGTCATGTGGGACTCAGTGTAACACATGCTGTGGGAGCAAAACACATCTCTTCATCACCCTCTCAGGCTGACCTCGGCATGGGCAATATGTGCTGGCCCACCCAGCAAAGGACAAATGCCGTCAATGATTCAATGCAGTCACTATACTCAGACTTGGGGGTAGGGGTCTGCAAGGGTATAAGCCGACCTGTTGGGTTAAATGACCAATGCCAACATGGTACTCACCCTGCCAGAGTGCAACAAGTCATTGAAGCGCTTGTGACACTGGATCCAGGTGCGCCGCACCGCATCGTGGGAGCTCACCACCTCTGCCACCTCCTCCTAGGCACGTTTCATCATGTGGGGGGGCCTCCTCCTCCCATCCTGGGGAACCAGCATCTCCCGCCGTGCTGCCACCTCCTTGAGGAGGGCAGCAAGGCAGTCATCTGAAAAACGAGGGGCACATTGGCCCCCCCACCCTATCCTCCAGCCTGGCCTGCTCTGCTGGCCTACCCTCCAGACTGGCCTGCTCACCAGAAGCCCTCTGGTGAGCCCTTCCACTTGCCATTGTGAGCAGCCTTGCAAAGGCTGCCAGCGCTTCATAGAAACAGGCCACCGGGTTGCCATTGGACCCGGCTGCCGCCCGCCCACCCCTACTATCCTTGGGAGCCGCGCATTACGCTGGGCGGGCCTTAATTGGACCACCCGCGTAAAATGGTGGCACGGACCCGATCGTGGGCAGCGATCGGGTCCACGCCTGCTTCCGCTCCACCACCCCCCCCGCCAACCAGAAAATTCAGCCCATGATTTTATTTCTATTGCGATGTTCTATGATCTTAACCTTTAATAAAGGTTTTATAACTTAAACCACAATGGATGTCAAACATACTGGTCTGTAGTTTCCTGGATCAATTTTGTGATTTTTAAATAATAATTGTAGTAACACCTGCCTTTCTCCAGTTGCCAGGCATCTTTCCAGTGATAACTGGAAGAGTTATGCCAGAGATGCTACAGTTTTCTCCCTTATTTCTTTATGGATCCTCAGCTGCATCTTAACCAAACCAAGATTCATTTACATTAAGTTTGCACAGCTGTTCAACAACCATGCCAGCAGTAGAGTGAATAGAGTGACTCTGTGACACCCTCTGGTTCTCTTTCCAGATCAAATAAGTTACCTTTCCCCTCCTTGGTAATAGCTGAATCAACAAGCTTCCAGGTTGTGTAGCATCACAGTTGTCACACCATCCCCAATCCAATTTTCATTCCAACTCCACGCCTCATTTCCCTTTTTCTCTTAATGTAACTACAAAGCATTTTGGTATTGTCCTTCAGTTACCCCTCCATATTCAATTCATATTTTTTATTTATCATTCTGATGACTTTCTTTTACACTTCTCCCTTGCCTTTGAGCATTGAATCTATCTTAATTTTATTATCTTTTGCTTCGTGGTTTTAAATGTTTTTTTTTCTTAATGAGCTACTTGGTGGTCCCATTCAAACAGATATGAGCATCTTTAAGGTTGTTTTGCCATTGGGATATGAGATGGTCAGTATGAATTAATCAGACTGATGAATTGATGGGACTAGACCAATAAACAAATTCAAACCAATACTTAGAGCCATTTAGATTGGTTGCAGGATTATACTGCAGGCTGTAAGAGCCAATCAGACACAACCTTCTGCTATTGTTAGTTGAAAATTAACCTTGATGTAGAATGTTATTTTTATTAATCTGACGGTTGCTGAGGTATGCTGATTTAGTATTAAATAAAAACAGAAAATGCTGGAAATACACAGCAAGTCTGGCAGCATCTGTACAGAGAAAGTGAGTTAGTAGGCTGGAAGGCAGAGGAGAGGGACGAGGAGCAGGCAGGCAATAGAGGCCCTATCCTCAGCATAGGCTGCACTACCAAAGATGGAGCTCCTTTGAGATGACTGAGAACCAGCACCACAGGAGAGTGTGACTTTCCAAGCAGATGGTCACAAAGATTTGTGCCCTGATTCTAGTGCAGCAGGTTTCACAATATGTATTATGGGCAAAAATGGGAAATGTCCTTTAGCTTGGGAAGCTAAAGTAAAAGGTTGTTAAAGTGCATTGGCTGCTGAAACACTGGCTCTTGTGGAGCACTGAATGTGAGATTCTACTTTTCAAATATTTTAACTGAACTTCTGCAAAATTGGTGGTTTGAAGATAGTTATACCCATTGAATGTTATGTAGATAATCTACACTGTGGGATAACATAGACTATCAAAAGTGTGACTGAGAAAAAGTTACAGTTTGACCTTGCTGTCTTGAAAAAAACGCTGGAGAAAAAGGAAATCTCTAAAATTAAATGGGTAGATGCAAGTCCTCACCTATTCGATTGCTTTACAAAATGAAATTAATGAAGAAATTGTTAGGGATCCTGGGGAGGACTTCTAACAAAGTAATACTTTGTTCAGAATATGAAGATTTGTGTGTACCTGAGTGTGATGCAATGTGTTTGGGTACTGTGCCTGCTGCGGTTGAAACTCAAAGGTGGGTATTTGCACACTAAGGCTTCTGCTAAGAATGTGGAAGTGAGGTGAGGCAATGAATGTTTGGTATAAGTCATGTTTGAGAGAGCGTGTTGGTAGGTATCCAAAAGAGATATGGTGAATGGGGGCAGTCTGTGAGGCTGGTGGTTCATTTGTAAGGAAATGATAAGTGAACATTCATTTACTTATTTGACCACTCTGAGATTATTGAACTTTTTGCACCACTGTATCCAAGTCTTCAGAGCTAGACCACTGGTATTGACTGCAATTGCTATCTGCTCCCATTTTTAATAGAATCTAAGCCTGTTTGTGAAGTCAAAACCAAGACATCGAGCTTTTCTTTATGTAAGAGTTTGTTGACTTTGTTCAGCCTCATGTCTCTTCTTCCAACACCCAGTGACCCAGCTGTCTCCTATTTATAGGCAGTCAAAATACTTAATTAAACAATGTCCTTCACCTGTGTATCTTAACAATATAAAGAATAAAATGAACATAATACTAACAGATTCCCTTTTTTTAAACAACAGCCTTTATATTACACCCAAATAATTTCTAAACAAACACAATCTCTAACCATAATACATGACATCCCTCTTCTAGGACCTCCAACAATTTCTTTAAGCAAGCATTCTTTTTTGTAACACAACGCAATAATTGGTGACTTGCGTCGACTCATCTTATCTTAGAGATCTCTTTTCTCTCTAACATTTCTTTTATACTAGCAAGATCAATCCTTAAACTTTTCTCAGCCACACTCTATCTTGAATGTATGTTATCCCATAGAGAATGGTTATCTACATAACAGTGAATGGGCAAACTTTTTCTCAGAATGCCCTTTGCATAGGATTTTCCTCAAAATGCTTGATAGATAAAATCCCATATCTATCGTTTCTAGTGGAGCCAGTGTTTCTGCAGCTAAGGTGCTTTTAACAACCCTTTTTATTTTCTCCGCTTCCCAGGCTAATGGACAACATTTGTTATCCTTTTCCACTGAGAATATGATAAACCTTGCTGTACTAGAATATCCATCTGGAAGATTGGCATGTGAAGTATCACTAAAACTGACTGATTTCATATCATCTGGATCACCCAAGGCTGGAAATATGCATTTCCATTGAATACGCATTTCTCTCTCAATTTAATTTCTTTAATGTTTTACTTGCTCTCAGAACTTCTTCAACTGTACACGTTTCATCATAGTACTTAGTTCCAATACATCAAAACTATCATCAGGTCTAGTTTGAGAGCATAACCAGTTCAACTGCCCAATTAAACTTCTTAATTGGTCTAGTTCTTCCTTGGATGCGTTTGTGAGGACCTGGCCTGATTTATTTGGATGTGACTGACATTTTCTAAATAAGACTGTAGATTCAAGGTCAGTCCCAACTTATTCTGCTTATTGTTTAACCTAATGAGCAGAATTGTCCCAGATTTGCACAAAGTGTGGTAGCAGGTGGGAAAAGGACGTTATACCCACCGACTGCAATGGCGGGTTTTTGCACCACAAGGTCCAATTCCTGGTGTGTCCCGCCTCATTAATAATGCATTCCTGGGAAACAGGCCAGATCACTGGCAGGGCGGCCTTTGATTTGCCTGCCCCGCCATCACCTCAGACCTTCAGTAATCCGGGCTCCAAATTTAAAGGGAGCCCCTGCACAGAGCTAGCACTATTTAAGGGATCAGAAGCTGCTGAAAAGTCTTAGCTGCCAAATAGAGGAAACATGCTACCTCCAAGCTTAGTGACACCTCCCTCGGGCAGCTACTGGATGCAGTGGATGCTCGTCGTGAAGCCCTTTACCCCAGCTCAGGGCAAAGACCAGCAAGCAAGGTCATCAATCCAGCATGGGAGGCAATAGCAGTGGTGGTCAGCGCCAATGCCCTGCAAAAAAGGACAGCCACCCAGTGCCAAAAGAGGATGAATGATCTCCTCATTCTGCTAAGGTAAGCCATCTTCTCATCACTCTCAACTCACAAACCCATCAAACATCCACAGGGATCTCACTCGCTGCCAGCTCAAGGGACACCGCCATTCACTCTCTCACACACACCTTCACCTGCCCTGCAGATCATGTCCTCATCCTGTCCATAGCACCACTCACCACCCACACATACTGGGCATCCTTCTCATCTGGCCTGGCAGGAGTCCTGCTTACATTCTCTCCATCTGTCTTCACGCGGGGCAAGCTGGCACACAACAGAAGGGAGAGGTCGGCCGACTGGTGGAGGAATGCCTGACATCAAGGTCCTCACAGACTTTGAAAATAGAGTAATCCAGCTGGCTGGCAATGATCTGGACTGTTCCTGTGCTGATGATAAGGTCAGCGGTGCTCTACCAACTGAGGATCCAGCATTGCAACATCCACCAGCTGTGAGTGAGTTCCCCTGATCCACAGTCCCCTACCATGCACTAATTATCTCTCCTTGCTTTCGCAGACATATCTGTGAAGCAGCTGAGGGGCTCCACGAGCCAGGTCCTTGAATCAAGCCCTGAAGACACCTCAGAAGAAGAATCTGATGACACCCTAATTGAAGGCCTGTCACAGTGCTCACCCACACCCTCCACCAGTGAAGATACACACACCTCTGTGGGATCTAGATCTTGAGCAGGCTCAGGTTCACAATCAGGCGGTCACTGCACGGATACGCATCCACAGAAAGAGGAGACAGGTTCAGCCAAGCTTCCCAGCACTCTGAAGATTGCTGGGAAGAGACATCTGTGAGGTCCGAGTCAGATGATGAGTCTCTAGATTTGGCCTTCCAACTCAGCGTGGAGAGTCAGCAGAAGGTGGGAGAACAGCATGCAGAGCTGTTGGAAACCCTCACCAGAGTGGCACACGAGTTGTAGGAGTGCATCTGCCTGCTCTCTGATGAAGTGATGCCCACATGTGCATGCTTGGAGGCCTCCATGAGAAGGGTGGTGGACGCCATGGAGATGCTGGTCCAGCAGGAAATGGAGATGCGCACAGACCTGCACTCCCACCCCCCCAGTACACCTTCCTCTCCCACTGGACATTTCTCTCCCCCTCCCCGCCATTGATCATCCATAACAACTAATGCCCTAGACTGTTATGTTCCAAAGCAGACCCAAGACATCAACGGAGACCTCCTACCTTCCATAAGCCACTTTGTGGCAGTGTCATGTCCATGAGAATCCACCCAGCATGAGATGCATGTGTTCCTCCAGGGTCTGGTAGCTGTAGGGCTCTAGCATCCTTTGCTCCTTGGACGTCTGTGATCTGAACAAGGCCCTAATGGTAAGTCCTGACTTCTGCACATCACACTTGTCCAGACGTTTCCTAGGCCGGCATGTTTTCCTGCTGGTGTAATGGTAAATCTGGCGTGGGGGTGATGATTCCGGTTGGGCCTTACTTTGCATCCCATTACCGGGATGCAAATGGGGCTCACACTGGCCTCCAGCAGGATTGGTGTTCTGCCATGGTGGACACCATCGGATGATCCTGCCCTACTTTCACACCAGATTCCGGCCTAAGTATTTAAAGGTCAGAATCTTAAACTCCTTTTTATTTTATTTATCAGTCATTGCTCAAATTCTGCAGAACCTCCCCAAAGAAAATCATCAATATGCTTCATAAAGATGCCTGCTACTTTCCCCTTGCGATACTAAAAGAACATTGCTGGGTCTGCTTTTAGCTGAATACAACCCATTTTCACCAGGACAGAGCTACCTGAGAAATACCAAACCCTTGATGCATCATTAAACCCACAAACACACTTATTTAATTTCCACAGTTTCTCTTGTACATTGCCAGCTTCTTTAGGTGGTTTCAAAACACTTCCCTTTGAAATTTCTCACCTTGCAAAAAGACAGCTTTCATATCAACTGATTTACATTCCCAGGAATATATTGCTAAGAGAGCTAAGAAAATCTTTAAACTCACTTTTTTCCTGCAGTGGGGAAGTTCACTCTGACATCTTAATTACCAAGTCTCTCTTCAAAACCTTGAGCTACTAGACAGCACCTTCCAAACCCACGACTGCTACCATCTAGAAGGACAAGGGCAGCAGGCACTTGGGAACACCACCTAGAAGTTCCCCTCCAAGCCACTCACCATCCTGACTTAGAAATATATCGCTGATCCTTCATTGTCGCTGGATCAAAATCCTCCCTCCCTAACAGCACTGTGGGTGTACCTACCTCACATGAACTGCAGTGGTTCAAGAAGGCAGCTCACCACCACCTTCTCAAGAGCAATTAGGGATGGGCAATAAATGCTGGCTTAGCTAGTGATGCCCACATCCCATGAATGAATGGAAAAAAAGAGAAAAATATTTTTGTCCTCCCATACCTTCAAGCCCAGTGTGGGAATTTCATTTTGAAGTCTCTTGCTAATGGGAGACTCACCATGGTGTCCTCTTACATTTTTTTTTATATATATCTCATTTCTCACTAATCTCTTCCACAAGTTTAGTATATTCATTATGCATTACCCCTGCATTCTTTTGTAGAATTTTTAACCTATGAAAAGATGGATGGACAAACAGCTGACGTAGTTTTAAAACAATTTGCTGTTTTCGCAGGAGTGCGACTTTGAACAAGAATGCTGAGAGTTGGGTGAGTGAAGGAATCTCAATATCTTTCTAATAATCTAATTTTGCTTGTATTTAACATTTAACATCTATCTGAAATCTACGGTTTAAATTCTAAATCTACAAGCTCTTCACTCCCTTATGGCGTGAAGTAATGCAGTCTAGCGATAATTGGTGCTAGCTTCATACAAACCTGGGCTGCCTGCTGAGATCCTGGTGTCTCATTAATTGCAGAATCCACTTTTTCCAGTGTGGTGTGTTCTGAAGCCCATGATGGTGGTGAAGAACATGCCTAAATCTGCTAGTACCTTTCAGTTAAGGCAAACATGAGTGTTCCCAAATCAATCTGAAATGGTTCTGCTCAAATCACATCAATCTATGAAGTAAATTTGGCAACCAATCCAAACACATAGAGAAACTCTTTGTGCGATGCAGTTTAGGGACCAGTAGTAAGGAGCCGATGGATCCAATAGTCATTTCATTTTAATCAGCAGACGCCTAAGCCAAACCAGAATGCCAGCAGTGACGAGGTCAAAGTGGGCTCACAGGTTATTTCAGTAAATCAAGAAAGTGTACCATCTCATTTATTTTTCTCCTTTCCTTATTTGCTATGTTTCATTTATTTTCCAGATTTAAAAAAAAAATATATTGCCGCATGAAAAATTGTATGGAACAGCAGGGAAAGTGTAAACGATAAGGGCAAGCCTAACTTGTAACTTGGTCATGTAAAAGACGTCAAAGTTTACATTTATAGGTTGGTCTCAGAAATATCAACACAACCAGACATCAAACAGGTGGTCATGGAGCGAAAGTGCTCTGCCAACTGCTCACAAAATTTACTTTCTGCCACCACGTTGTCCTTCATTTTTGCATGTTATTTTTCTTACTGGGGATCAAATTTGGCTCAGGTATAGCACACAAGGTAAAAGGTTATTGGTTCAGACCCCACTCCAGAGACCTAAGCACATAATCCAGGCTGACTTTTCATGACCCAGTGCCAAGTAAGTATTGCACTATTGGGCATCCCATTTCACAGTGAGAAGCCCTGCCTACCCTCTCAGGTGGGTGTAAAAGAGCTCAGGCATGATTTGAGGAAGAGAAGGGGCAATCTTCTGGTTTGCAGGGCTATATTTATCCCTGAACTAACATCACTAAAAACAAATTCAAGGGACTTTTAAAGTGAAAAAGCGTGAGGGTTGGGGAGTGGGCTGCTGTTTAAAAGGGTTAAAGTTCATGGCACAGCAACAAACTGGCAGCAACTGGCCAACTTCCTTCTTTAACTTCAACGTGTTGGGCGCAGTGCAGCAAAACCCTTGGGAAAGGGTTTATATTCAGTGACTTGGCCTCCAAAGGCTTCTGTGTTAGAGAATTCCACAGGTTCATCACCCTCTGAGGGAAGAAGTTTCTCCTCATCTCAGTCCTAAATGGTCTACCCCGTATCCTGAGACTGTGACCCCTTGTTCTAGACACCCCAGTCAGAGGAAATATCATCCCTGCATCCAGTCTGTCCATCCCTGTCAGAACTTTATATGTTTCAATGAGATCCCCTCTCATTCTTCTAAACTCAACTGAATACAAGCCTAGTTGGCCCAATCTCTCCTCGTATGGCAATCCTGCCATCAGTCTGGTGAACCTTCGCTACACTCCCTCTATGGCAAGTATATCCTTTCCTAAGTAAGGAGACCAAAACTGCAATCAATACTCCAGGTGTGGTTTCACCAAGGCCCTGTACAGCTGCAGCGAGACATCCTTGCTCCTGTACTCAAGTCCCCTCGCAATGAAGGCCACTGCTTGCTGTCAGTGATTGGTGTACAAGGACACCTAGGTCCCTTTGTACATCCACATTTCCCAATCTATCACCATTTAAATAATGCTCTACCATCCTGTTTTTCCTACCAAAGTGGATAACTTTACATTTATCCACGTTATACTGCATTTGCCATGTATCTGCCCACTTACTCAACCTGAACCTGTCCAAATTGCCTTGAACCCTCTTAACACCCTCCCCATCACTCACATTCCCACCAAGTTTTGTGTCATCAGCATACTTGGAAATATTACATTTGGTTACCTCATCTAAAGCATTGATATATATTGAGAAAAGATGGGGCCCAAGCAATGATCCCTGCAGTACCTTACTAGTCACCGCCTGGCACTCCAAACAAGGCCTATTTATTCCTACTCCCTGTTTCCTGTTTGCTAACCAATTCTCAATCCTTGCCAATATATTACGCCCAATCCTATGTGCCTTAATTTTACATACTAACCTCTTATGTGGGACTTTATTAAAAGCTTTCTGAAAATCCAAATACACCACATCCACTGGTTCTCCCTTATCTATTCTACTAGTTACGTCCTCAAAAATCTCCAGTAGGTTTGTCAAACATGATTTCCCTTTCATAAATCCATGTTGACTTTGTCTAATCCTGTTGATATTTTCTAAGTGTCCTGTTATCACATCCTTTATAATAGACTCTAGCATTTTCCCTACTACTGAGGTTAGGCTAACTGGTCTGTAATTCACTACTTTCTCCCCCCCTCCTTTTTTAAGTAGTGAGGTTACATTTGCCACCCTCCAATCTGCCAGGGCTGTTCCAAAATCTACAGAGTTTTGGAAGATGATAACCAACACATCCACTACAAAGATGTAAAAGCAATAGGGTTGTTGTGGTGGGTGATTTTAACTTTCCCTATATTGACTGGGAATCACTTAATGCTAGGGGTTTGGATGGTGCAGAATTTGTAAGGTGCATCCAGGAGGGCTTCCTGAGACAATATGTAGATAGTCCAACTAGGGAAGGGGCAATACTGGACCTGGTATTAGGGAATGAACCCGGCCAGGTGGTCGAAGTTTTAGTAGGGGAGCATTTCGGGAAAAGTGACCATAATTCAGTAAGTTTCAAGGTACTGGTGGATAAGGATAACAGGAGTCCTTGGGTTAAGATGCTTAATTGGGGGAAGGCTAATTATAACAATATTAGGCAGGAACTGAGGAATCTAGACTGGAGGCGGATGTTTGAGGGCAAATCAACAACTGACATGTGGGGGGCTTTCAAATGTCAGTTGATAAGAATTCAGGACCGGCATGTTCTTGCTAGGATGAAGGATAAGCATGGCAAGTTTCAGGAACCTTGGATAACGAAGGATATTGTGAGATTAGTCAAAAAGAAAAGGGAAGCATTCGTAAGGGCTTGAAGGCTGGGAACAGATGAAGCCTGTGGAGAATATAAAGAAAGTAGGAAGAAACTTAAGCAAGGAGTCAGGAGGGCTAAAAGGGGTCAAGAAAAGTCACTGGCAACCAGGATTAAGGAAAATCCCAAGGCCTTTTATACATATGTAAAAAGCAAGAGGGTAGCCAGGGAAAGGGTAGGCCCACTCAGGGACAGAAGTGGGAATCTGTGTGTGGAGCCAGAAGAAATGGGAGAGATACTAAATGAATACTTCTCATCAGTATTCACCAAAGAGAAGGACTTAGCGGTCAATTTGTCTAGGGAAGAGTGTGTAGATAGCCTGGATCATGTTGAGATCAAAAAAGGGGAGGTGTTAGGCGTCTTGAAGAATATTAAGGTGGATAAAACCCCAGGGTCAGATGGGATCTACCCCAGAGTACTGAGGGAGGCAAGGGAGGCGATTGCTGGGGACTTGACAGAAATCTTTGTATCCTCACTGGCTATGGGTGAGGTCCGAGAGGACTGGAGAATGGCCAATGTTGTTCCATTGTTTAAGAAGGATAGCAGGGATAATCCAGGAAATTACAGGCAGGTGAGCCTTACGTAAGTGTTAGGGAAATTATTGGAGAAGATTCTTCGTGACAGGATTTACTACCATTTGGAAGCAAATGGGCGTATTAGTGAGAGGCAGCATGGTTTTGTGAAGGGGAGGTCGTGTCTCACTAATTTGATCGAGTTTTTCGAGGAAGTGACAAAGATGATCGACGATGGAAGGGCAGTGGATGTTAAATACATGGATTTCAGTAAGGCCTTTGACAAGGTCCCTCATGACAGACTGGTACAGAAGGTAAAGTCGCACGGGATCAGAGGTGAGCTGGCAAGATGGATAGAGAATTGGCTTGGTCATAGAAGACAGAGGGTAGCAGTGGAAGGGTGCTTTTCTGAATGGAGAGCTGTGACTAGTGGTGTTCCGCAGGGATCAGTGCTGGGACCTTTGCTGTTTGTAGTATACATAAATGATTTGGAGGAAAATGTAACTGGGCTAATTAGTAAGTTTGCAGACGACACTAAGGTTGGAGGAGTTGCAGATAGTGAAGAGGATTGTGAAAGGATACAACAGGATATAGATTGGTTGGAGACTTGGGCGGAGAAATGGCAGATGGAGTTTAATCCCGACAAATGCGAGGTAATGCACTTTGGAAGGTCTAATACAGGTACGAATTATACAGTAAATGGCAGAACCCTTAAGTGCATTGACGGGCAAAGGGATCTGGGTGTACAGGTCCACAGGTCACTGAAAGTGGCAACGCAAGTGGATAAGGTAGTCAGGAAGGCATATGGCATGCTTGCCTTCATTGGCAGGGGTATTGAGTATAAAAGCTGAGAAGTCATGCTGCAGCTGTATAGAACCTTGGTTAGGTAACACTTGGAATATTGCGTATAATTCTGGTCACCACATTACCAGAAGGATATGGAGGCGTTGGGGAGGGTGCAGAGGAGGCTTACCAGGATGCTGCCTGGTCTGGAGCTTATTAGCTATGAGGAAAGGTTGGAGAAACTCAGATTGTTCTCACTAGAGGGACAGAGATTGAGGGGCGACTTGATAGAAGTTTACAAAATTATGAGTGGCATAGACAGAGTAGACAGTCAGAAGCTTTTTCCCAGGGTGAAAGAGTCAATTACTAGGGGGCATAGATTTAAGGTGAGAGGAGAAAACTATAGAGGAGATGTGCGGGGCAAGTTTTTTTACGCAGAGGGTAGTATGTGTCTGGAATTCACTGCCAGAGGAGGTGGTGGAAGCAGGTACGATAGTGGTGTTTAAGAGGCAGCTTGACAAATACATGAATAGGATGGGAATAGAGGGATACGGACCCCAGAAGTGCAAAATGTTTTAGTTGACAGGCAATATGATCGGCGCAGACTTGGAGGGCCGAAGGGCCTGTTCCTGTGCTGTACTTTTCTTTGTTCTTTTCTTTGTAATTCCATGGCCACCTCCTTTAGTACCCTGGGATGTAGGTTATTGGGCCCTGCAGATTTATTGGCTTTCAGTCCCATTAATTTCTCCAGCACTATTGTTTTAGTGATACCAATTTCCTTAAATTCCTCCTTCTCACTAGACCCTTGGTTCCCTAATATTTCTGGGAAGTTATTTGTGTCTTCCACCATGAAGACAGAATGAAAGTAGTTGTTTAATTGCTCTGCCATTTCCTTGTTTCCTATTATAAATTCTCTCGTTTCGGAATGTAGGGGACCTACATTTGTCTTCACTAATCTTTTTATTTTTACATACTTATAAGAAGCTTTTACAGCCTCCTTTTATGTCCCTTACAAGTTTACTCTCATACTCTATTGTTCCCCTCTTAATTAATCTCTTGGTCCTTCTTTGCTGAATTCTAAACTGCTCCCAATCCTCAGGCTTGTTACTTTTTCTAGCAACTTTATATGACTCCTCTTTGGATCTAATACTATCCTTAAATTCATTTGTTAGCCATGGTTGGGCCACTTTTCCTGTTATGTTTTTGTGCCAGAAAGGAATATATAACTGTTGCAATGCATACATTTGTTCCTTAAATATTAGCCATTGTCTATCCACCTTTTAATGAAGTTCCCCAATCTATATTAGCCAACTCACACCACTACTCACTGTTTCCTATCACTCAGCCAATTTAGTATCCATGTTGCTACTGTCCCTTTTATTTCATGAGCTTGTAGTTTCCTTTGTTAAGATTTAGGACCCTGGTTTCAGATTGAACTACTTCACTTTCCATCCTAATGAAGGATTCTATCATGTTATGGTCACTTTTCCCTAAAGGACCCCGCACAACAAGATTATTAATTAACCCCTTCTCATTGCACAATACCAAATCTACGATAGCCTGTTCCCTAATTAGTTCCTCGACATACAGGTCTAAAGAACCATCTCGTACATACTCCAGGAATTCATTCACCACAGTATTATTGCTAATTTAGTTTGCCCAGTCTATATGTAGATTAAAGTCACCCATGATTACTGTAGCACCCTTGTAACATGCATCTCTAATTTTCTGTTTAATGCCGTCCCCTACCTTATCACTACTGTTTGGAGGCCTATAGACAACTCCCACCAATGTTTTCTGCCCTTTGTTGCTTCTTAGCCCCACCCAGCTTGATTCTACATCCTGATTTTCTGAGCCAATATCCTTTCTCACTATTGCACTGGTTTCATCCTTAACTAACAATGCTACACTACCTCCTTTTTGTTTTTGCCTGTCTGTCCTAAATATCGAGTACCCTTGGATATTCAGTTCCCAGCCTTGGTCACCCTACAGCCTAACTTGAGCAATGCACCTAGTGCCCCATAACCCTGCACATTCTTCCTTTGCAGATAATAATCCAATTCCTTTTTGAATGCCTTGATTGAACCTACCTCCATTACACTCTCAGGAAGTGCATTCCACATCTTAACCACTCGCAGTGTGAAAAAGTTTTTCCTCATGTCTCCATTGCTTCTTTTGCCAATTACCTTAAATGTATGTGCTCTTTTTTTTGATCCTTCCGCCAATGGGAACAGATTTTCCAGACACCTCATGATATTGAAAATCTCGATCAAGTATTCTCTCAACCATCGCTTCTCCAAGGAAAACAGTCCCAACTTCTCCAGTCCATCTATGTAACTGAAGTTCCTCATCCCTGGAACCATTGAATCGTTTCTGCACTCTCTCTAATGCCTTCACATCTTTCCTAAAGTGTGGCACCCAGAACTAAACATAATACACCAGTTGCGGCCATACCATGGTTTTATACAAATTTAACATAACCTTCTTGCTCTTGTACTCTATGCCCCTATTAATAAAGCCTGGGATACTGTATGCTTTATTAACCGGCCTCTCAACCTCCTGCCATCTTCAATGACTTATGCACATATACACCCAGGTCCCTCTGCTCCTGCACCCCCTTCTTTAGTTTATATTGTCTCTCCTCATTCTTTCAAGCAAAATGAATCACTTTGCATTCCTCTGCACTTAATTTCATCTGCCACTTGTCTGCTCATTCCACCAACTTGTCCTTTTGAAGTTCTACACTGTCCTCCTCACATTTCATAATGCTTCCAAGTTTTGTATCATCCGCAAATTTTGAAATTGTGCTCTGTATGCCCAGGCCATTAATATATATCAGGAAAAGCAAGGGTCCCAACATCAACCCCTGTGGAACTCCACTACAAAACCTCCTCCAGCCCAAAAAGCATCCATTCACCACTACTCTCTGTTTCCTATCACTCAACCAATTTAGTATCCATGTTGCTACTGTCCCTTTTATTTCATGAGCTATAACTTTGCTCACAAGTCTGTTGTGTGGCACTATATCAAATGCCTTTTTGAAGTCCATGTACACCATATCAAAAGCTTTTCCCTCATCAACCCTCTTTGTTACCTCTTCAAAATACTCCAGCAAGTTGGTTAAAATGATTTGCCCTTAACAAGTCCATGCTGGTTTTACTTAATTAGCCCGCTTTTGCCTAAATGACAATTAATTTTGTCCCAAATTATTTTTTTATTCATTTACAGGATGTGGGCATCGCTGGCTAGGCCAGCTTTTGTTGCCCATCCCTAATTACCCTTGATAAGGTGGTGATGAGCTGCCTTTTTGAACCGCTGCAGTCCATGTAGTGTAGGTACACCCACAGTGCTGTTAGTATGGGAGTTCCAGGATTTTGACCCAGCGACAGTGAAGGAACGGCAATATATTTCCAAGTTAGGATAGTGAGTAGCTTGGAAAGGAATTTCCAGGTGGTAGTAATCCCATGTATCTGCTGCCTTGTCCTACTAGACGGTAGTGGTCGTGGGTTTGGAAGGCACTGTCTAAGGAGCCTTGGTGAGTTTGCAGTGCATCTTGTAGATGGTACACACTGCTGCCACTGTTTGTTGATGGTGGAGGGAATGAATGTTTGTGGAAAGGGTGCCAATTAAGCAGGCTGCTTTGTCCTGGATGGTATCAAGCTTCTTGATTGTTGTTGCAGCCGCACTCATACAGGCAAGTGGAGAGTATTCCATCACAGTCCTGACTTGTGCCTTGTAGATGGTGGACAGGCTATAGGGAGTCAGCAGGTGATTTACTCGCCCCAGGATTCCTAGCCTCTGACTTGCTCTTGTAGCCACTGTATTATTATGGCTAGTCCAGTTCAGTTTCTGGTCAATTGGAAACCCCCAGGATGTTGATAGTGGGGGATTCAGCGATGGTAGTGCTATTGGATATCATGGGGCGATGGTTAGATTCTCTCTTGTTGGAGATGGTCATTGCTTGGCACTTGTGTGGTATGAATGTTACTTGCCACTTGTCAGCCCAAACCTGGATATTGTCTAGTTCTTGCTGCATTTGGACATGAATGGCTTCAGTATCTGAGGACTCACAAATGGTGCTGAACAGTGTGTAATCATCAGTGAACAACCCCGCTTCTGACCTTATGATGGATGGAAGGTCATTGATGAAGCAGCTGAAGATGGTTGGGCCTTGGACACTACCCTGAGGAATTCCTGCAATGATGTCCCGGAACTGAGATGATTGACCTCCAGCAACCATCTTCCTTTGTGCTAGGTATGACCCCAACAAGGAGAGAGTTTTCCCGCTGAATCCCATTGACTCTAGTTTTGCTAGGGCTCCTTGATGCCACACTTGTTCAAATGCTGCCTTGATGTCAAGGGCAGTCATTCATACCCCACCTCTGGAGTTCAGCTCTTTTGTCCATGCTTGAACCAAGGTTGTAATGTGGTCAGAAGCTGAGTGACTCTGGTGGAATCCAAACTGAGTGTCAGTGAGCAAGTTATTGCTAATCAAGTGCCGCTTGATAACACTGATGGTGACCCCTTCCATCACTTTACAGATGATAGAGAGTAGACTGATGGGGTGCTAATTGGTCCATTTGGATTATTTCTGCTTTTTGTGTACAGGACATATCTGGGCAATTTTCTACATTGCTAGGTAGATGCCAGTGTTGTAGCTGTACTGGAACAGCTTGGCTGGGGCGCAGAAAGTTCTGAAGCATAGGTCTTCGGTTCTATTGCCGGAATATTGTCAGGGCCCATTGCCTTTGCTGTATCCAGTGTCTTCAGCCATTTCTTAATATCACATGGAGTTAATTGAATTGGCTGAAGACGGGCATATGTAATGCTGGGGACCTCTGAAGGAGGCCAAGATGGATCACCCACTCAGCACTTCTGGCTGAAGATTGTTGCAAATACTTCAGCCTTATCTTTTGCACTAACGTGCTGGGCTCCTCCATCATTGAGGATGGGAATATTTGTGGAGCCTCCTCTTCCAGCGAGTTGTTCAATTGATCACCACCATTCATGGATGGATGTGGCAGGACTCCAGAGCTTAGATCTCATTCATTGGTTGTGGAAGCGCTTAGCTCTGTATATTACTTGTTGCTTATGCTGTTTGGCACGTAAGTAGTCCTGTGTTGTAGCTTCACCAGGTTGACACCTCTTTTTTAGGCATGCCTGGTGCTGCTCCTGTCATGCTCTCCTGCACTCTTCATTGAACCAGGGCTGATCCCCTGGCTTGATGGTAATGGTAGAGTGGCAGATATGCCGGGCCATGAGGTTACAGATTGTGGTTGATTACAATCCTGCTGTTGCTGATGGCCCACAGCGCCTCATGGATGCCCAGTCTTGAGTTGCTATATCTGTTCGAAATCTATCCCATTTAGTTTGTTGGTAGTGCCACACATGATGGAGGGTATCCTCAATGTGAAGGTGGGACTCCATCTCCACAATGACTGTGCGGTGGTCACTCCTACTGATACTGTCATGAACAGATGCATCTGCGGCAGGCAGGCTGGTGAGGATGAGGTCAAGTATGTTCTTAAAAGCAAAATACTGTGGTTGTCGGCAATCTGAAACAAAACAGAAAATGCTGGAAAAATTCAGCAGGTCTAACAGCATCTGTGGAGAGAAAGACAAAGTTTACCTTTCGAGTCCGTACGTATGTTTTTCCCGCTTGTTTGTTCCCTCACCACCTCCCGCAGGCCAAGTCTAGCAGCCATATCCTTTAGGACCTGGCCAGCTTGGTCTGTACTGTTGCTTCTGAGCCACTCTTGGTGATGGACATTGAAGTCCCCCACCCAGTGTGCATTCTGCGCCCTTGCCACCTTCAGTGCTTCCTCCATGCAGTGTTCAACATGGAGGAGTACTGATTCATCAGTTGACGTGGGTGGGGGGAAGGTTGTGGCGGGAGAGGAACATGGTAATCATCAGGAAGTTTCCTTGCCCATATTTGACCTGATACCATGACACTTCATGGGGTCTGGAGTTGATGTTGAGGACATTTAAGGCAACTCCCTTCTGGCTGTATACCATTGTGCCACCAGCTCCGCTGGGTCCGTCCTGCCAGTTGGCCTGGACATAGCCAGGAATGGTGATGGTGCTGTCTGCGACATGATCTGTAAGGTATGATTCCATGAGTATGACTATATCAGGCTGATGCTTGACTTTCTCCCAGTTTTGGCAGAAGTCCACAGGTGTTAGTAAGGAGGCCCTTGCATGGTCAAAAGAGCTAGGTTTGCTTTCGTCACTTCCGCTGCCTAGGTCGATGCTGGGTGGTGCATCCAGTTTCATCCCCTTTTCAGTGGTTTGATACAAGTGAGTGGCTTGCTAGGCCATTTCAAAGGGCATATAAGAGTCAACCACACTACTGCAGAACTGAAGTCACATGTAGGTCAGATCAGGTGAGGATGGCAGATTTCCTTCCCTAAAGAACATTAATGAATCAGAAGGATTTTTATGACAATCGACAATGATTTCATGGTCATCATTAGAATTTTAATTGGATTCCAATTTTATTAGATTCACTGCACTTGCACTGTTGGTGTTATAAGTATTTATCGTCACCCACATTTGAGTCTTTTCACCCAAGTGCACTTTGCAATGGCCTTTACTTTATGATTGTGTGGTTTTGGTTAAATATTAATCATTGTTGAGCACCATAATCTTTCATTCCTCCCTGTAGCATTAGTTCATCTTCACTTTTAAGACTGAACATTACTCCTTTATTCCACTCTGCCCATGAATGACACTGAACAATAGAAGTTGGTTCACTCAGTGACATTTGAAATGCCTGCTAGACGAGAATGATTGGGTGATGTCAAAGTGTGTGCACGTCCAGATGAGGCTGTCCAATTACCTGTGAGGATGTTACTTTGCTCCTGAACGGCTGCCTAGTGTTGCTTGATGGAATCCCTCTGTTAGGTCACAGAACATCAATCGATATGGATTTCATTATATGACTGTGCAATCAGTGCCTTAGGGTTCATAGGAAATATTGAACTTTGTGAAATGGACAATATCAAGGACTGTAATGGTATGAAAACGATGCTCCGGCACGTATCCTGAGTGCATAGCAGTATCTGTGAAGGGACTAAGTTATCATTGCCTGCTGTGTCAAAACTGACTGGGCCATGCCTCTTCCAAAATACCAAGGAAATGCAGGACGTAAACTTGGCAGACTTTCGACGAATGCAGGGTAATGAGCCTTTGTCAATAATTACACTATGGTCTTTGTTAAGAATTGCAAATACTACAGTTCCCGGCAGGCCTCGGGACTTCTGCACATGCACTGGCTGGAGAATGGCTGTACATGCACAGTTCGAGTTCTTTTGCATTTCCCAGGCCTTCTGCGCATGCGCTGGCTGGGAGATAGCCACACTTGCATAGTTCATTGATTTCACTGTCTTTAGGCCGGGAACTGGCCCTGCACACAAGCGCAGAAGAAAAAGAAGAAAAGAAGTGAAATAGTGTGAAACTATAAGACAGGTTACCTGAAACAGAGCACCGTTCGAGAGAAATTGTCCCAGGGAGCAGGACACAGGGAAAAGGACAGGGAGAACATCCCAAATCAAGAAGAAGTTCCAAAACCACGAAGTGGGACAGAAAGAGGTCCCAGAAGAAAGTCCCAGGCAGGGACCAAGACAAGGATCAGAGATAGATCCCACTGAGTCAAGGCAGGACCAGAGAAAAAGGCTGAGTTAAAGAGAGAGCTGTGAGGAGCAGACTTGAAGCAAAGTGGGCTCGAGAGAAGCCCTGAAGATCCAAAGGGGCAACCGAAGGTGGTGACTCTATGCTGTGGGCCGTAACAGCAAAGTACCCTTTTGAAGCAGTGGTGCTCTGCTTGACACAACCCAAGATCTGAAAGTGTGCTTGAAAGGTGAAGTGTGAGTATACACAGAGATCCAGAGGAAAGGAATCTCAGAAGGCGAGATTGAAACCCTGGAGGTGGATCTTTGTTGAAGCCATCCAAGTAAAAGCAACGTTTGGAGAGAATTCCAAGGCAAATTCTTCAAATGTGGAGAATGGAAATCCTTGTGAGAAAGACAGAGTTTCAGTGAGACCAGTTGGCTCATGGTGTGACAAGCATCAGGGTGGGTTGTTGAGAAATCTACAGAATCTGCTTTGGTCGCATCTGTCATTTACTTTGGGGTTTGGTATGTCTGACCACAGTTCACCTGTTAATTCACATGTACCTCATACCTGAATCATGAATATTTTAATCATTTTCTTGTGTTTTTATTGAGATCTTTGCAAGCCTTTTGTCTGGTGTGATATAGTTCATTTGTCTTGTTCAATAAATGTTTTATTCTTTGTGCTAAAAGTTCATCAGCAGAGTCCTGTGAATTTGTTCAGTAACTTCCCTCTACGGTTTGAAAAAAATAAAATTAAGGATCTATCAAGCCAGGTTTCACTCTGGGATCTAACCTGTCCAGTATTCACATCAGCTGGGATTGTAACAGCCCTGCTGCACCACTTTGTGTGAGTACAATGCTAACATAACTTGCAGGTTTGCGTCAATGCTGTCATGTGACAGATCACTACATCCTGATGTCCGATGGCATCTTTGGGGCTCAGTATCAAGATGCGGCCTCTGCATTAATCATGCATGAGAACTGGTGTTTGGAGAGAAGGTGCTATCTGGATGTTGCTCCGTCTTCAGACGGTCAAGGGAGAACCATTGATGGATGTTTTTCCTCTTAGAGCCATCTTGCTAAGCTCCGATCACACTGGCATGAGTGTATCGTTCTGCGTAATAGGTTTGTGCCTCTTGGAGGCTGCCATGGCCACTGACATTTTTGCACCATGGTTGAAAGGACTCCACTATGTTTAGTTGCATAAGAGTGAGTGCTAGTGGAGTGCTTATCCCATTACAGAGCAACCACATGCCCCCTAGGATACTGCGCCTTCCAAGGATGAGTCGTTGTTAAGGTGACTTATGCAACCTTAGTGATCACTGTGAGATTGATGATTTTTTGTGAGATGTTGAAGATGGCAATCAAGGTCTTATTGTCTCCTCTGCATCAAAGCGTTAGGAGAACTGCGTCCATTTCAACTTGTCTTCACCTTATTCCTCCTGGAATCTTGTAACTATGAGGTTGTCACAGGCAAGCCTTGCACATCATGCCCATGCAATGGCATCCTCATGTGACTGGTCTGAATCTTCGACCTCTTCAAATTCATCCCCTTCATCTGAGGAGATGTGTAGCTCCTTCATATCCCACTGTGGCAAAACAACCCCCCCACCCCCCCACCCCTTTGCAGTGCTAGGTTCTGCAGGGCGCAGCAAACAACAATGATGTGGTGAGTATTGGCAAGCCGGATCAGTCCAAACATCTGAAGCACATCTTTAAGAGGCCAAAAGTCTGCTCTATTAAGGACCTTGTGGCTAAATATGCAGCATTATATCTCTCCTCGGATGCATGCTGTGGAGGACGAACGGGTGTCATTAGCCACGACTTTAGGGGATACCACATATCACTGAGATGCCAAACCTCTATGCACCGAGAGCCCTTAAAGATCTCTGGCACCTCTGAGTGACTCAACATGTAAGATTCGTGAGAGCTCACTGGGAACCTAGAACAAAATTGCTGGATCTGCTTTCTGTGATCATAGATCAGCTGGACATTTAGAGAGTAAAATCCTTTTCTATTAATGAATCTCACAGGCTGCTGCCAGGGAGTTCTCAAGGCCACATGTGTGCAGTCGATGGCACTTTGCACTTGCAGAAAGCCTGACATCACAGCGAATCCCACAGGTTTGGCAGCCTGGCTTCGCTTTATTCATGCACAACTGCATGTAATGGTGATCTTTATTGAAAAGGGAATCGGTTACCTCCCTTATGCACTTGTGTGTCGCCGATTGTGAGATTCCACGTAGGTTCCCAGTGTAGTCTTGGAAGGACCACTGGCAAAAAAGTTGAGTGGGGCGGTAATCTTAAGAGAAACCACCATTGGATGCACCCCTAGTCCGTGCGGCATGAAGTCCTCACAGAGAATGTGGCAAATATGAGCTACCACATTCTTAGACAAATGAAGGCATTTCTGGCACTATTTTTTGCTTATCTCCATGTATGAGCTCTATCTTCTGTAGACCCTTTGTTGCGCCAAATGCCTTCATGGATTTGGTCCCTCCTAGTCAGCATCTGGGTCTTCCTGGGGCCCCAATGGCTTTTGTTTCCTCAGAGCGACAGTCTTCCTTGAGGTGTGCCAAATGGCTACGGGTCCTTCTCCTCATTCGCATCAAAGCTATCAAGAAGGCAATGTTGCCTTCAGCCTACATTCTCCACTCCTCCTTATATCTGTAGACAAATAGATTTGAGACATCATTGCACCTTCCTCTTGAACACTCTCTCAATATCACCAAGCCAGGAAGTCAGTGTGAAGCTTTAGACCTACCTTCAATTTGGATATGGCGTCACATGGGGAAATACAGCCTGGAGCTCCATGGGTGGCTGACCCCCTCCGACATGACTGCACATTCACATAGAGGAGCCTGATCAGGGTGAATACACGATGTGCTTTAACCCTCAGTCAGGCTATTGTCAGTTTGCCTCCATTAGCCTACACACTCACTATCAATAGCCTAGCCTTGTACTAATCTCATGACTATAAGCGTAGTGCCCTGTAAGCCATGACCATTGAGGCTTGTAGTGCACATGTGGCTTCTGTCCAGAAGCTGTGGCCCTTGATTGTTTGATCCTCCTTCCCTCTTCACATGCCTCTTTCAGGAATAGATGGCCCATAAGACCAACTCAAATGTAGCCCCAATGGATACTTGCATGAATGTGTACCATTGGTAAAGGAGCAATACTCCTTTCAATGGGCATTTGACCTCAAAACCAGTACTCAGCTGAGCCTTGTTCTCCATGGCTTGAGCAAATAATTAATAGGATGCCCTTTCAATCAGCCCAAAATAATGGTCCTGAACTCCTCCCATACACCTTGAGAACCCTCCCATATCGTTTTTCAAACTTAACCAAAAACAGAAAATGCTGGAAAATCTCAGCTGGCCTGGCAGCATCTGTGGACAGAGGAACAGAGTTAACGTTTCGAGCCCGTATGACTTCTTCAGAGCCTTAGGACTCAACCAGATTGGTCAGTAGTGATGCTACTGAACCAATCTTGGTGATGGATATCGAAGTCCGGTACCCAGAGTACATTATGTGCCCTTGCTTCTTCTAATTGGTGTTCAACAGCTCATGGGGAAGGATTTTCGGGTCATCGGGCAGACAGACCCGGGAGCGGCCGGGAAGCGGTCTGCCGCCTGCGATCAGCCCCCCTGCCGCAACTTCATGCTGGCTGGCCAATTAACAGCCAGCCAGCGTCAATTGCAAGCTGAAACACTCAGCACTGCCAGGGTAGGGGCGGGAGGAGGTGAGCGCTGAAGTCTGCACAGGCGCGGGGGAGTGCGCAATGAAAGCTCTCTGAAGGCAGAGAGCTGCCTCAGGGAGCTGAAGAATTTTAAAATCAAAAATAAAGATTTGGAAATTCTGAAAAATACGTCCCCACATAGGACTCACTCACATGAACATTTACATAATAAAAATTATGTCAAAACATTATTTTTTAATTAATGTTGGAAACCTCATCCCGCCGGCGGATGAGGTTTCCTCAAAAACACAAAGGCCATCTAGCCAATTCGCCCACCCACCAACCGTAAAGTTGGATGGGCAACGAAAAATATCTCTTAATTAATACTTTAATGGTCTTAATAGTCATTTTAATTGTCAGCGAGTGTGCTGTCGACTCTTGCGCCCGCCCGCCAACCGAAATATTGTGCGTGTGTGCGATAGTGTCGGGACGCTCGCCCAATGTTATTGCGCGTTATTTTACACCTGTTCAGGTTGGGCACGCGCCTGCCCGCAGGATGTAAAATTCTGCCCATGAGCTGAGGGGGATTGGGGAAGGTGGCTGGAGGTTTTCTTGCTGGAGATGTCTGGGATATTGACTGTAAGATATGATTCGAAGAGTATGATGATGTCAGACTGTTACTTGACTAACCTGTGGGACAGCTCTCCCAATTTTGGCGCAAGCCCCAGATGTTAGTAAGGAGGCAGGGTCAGTAGGATTGGGTGTACCATTGTCGTTTCCAGTGCCTAGTTCAATGCCAGGTGGCCCATCCAGTTTCATTCCTTTTTGACTTTGTAACAGTTTAGTACAGCTGAGTGGCTTGCTAGGCCATTTCAGAGGGCATTTAAGAGCCAACCACATTGCTGTGGGTCTGGAGTCAAATGTGGGCTAGGCCAGGTAAGGATGGCAGATTTCCTATCCTGAAGGATATTAGGGAACCCAATGGGTTTTTACGACAATCGACAATGGTTTCATAATCACCATTACTGGGACTAGCTTTTAATTTGAGATTCATTAATTACCCCCGGACCCTGGATTACTAGTTCAGTGATATTACCATCATGCCCCTACCTCCTCACCACCTTTGGGAGGTGAAAGATGTGATTTAAAACCATCGGGAAAAGAAGGTGTTAAGCCATAATTATGCACCTGATCATATTTTACTGGCTGCTGATTTCATGTCATGAGTGTGTGTTGTGCATTATGTGGCTATGTGATATTTTATTCCATCATTAAATAGTTGGGAGACTCCCATCTCTCCATTTCCATTGGGTAGGCATGCCAAGACTCAGATTATCTCTGGTGCATCCTCTGCGGCTGTCAGTATGGAGATGGCTGGCGTGTCATCTCCAGTTTTCTGCTTCTGCCTGTTGTTCTGAGCTCTCTTCTGCAAGGAAGGAAAGAAGTGATCTACGAATGTGATAAATTGCACGTATTGAGTGGATGGATGGACAGCATTTGTGGAGGTCACTGTGAGGAATAGATGTGACTTACATTAACATGAGGGTGAATTTCAGTGGTGGGTGGTCAGATGGAGATGTGAGAAAGTGCCTAGACAGAGGGAAATGCATGCACCTTCAAAGGGAGTTGTTTATGAGAAATGATATGAAGGAGCAAGTTTGGAAAGCTGACTGAGGAGGTTTGGGGTTAAATGCATATCAGAATATACTTGAATGTGCCATGCTGGGTCACAACAGCTTCTTAGCCATGGTCACTGCGTTCGCCTTTATATGAAAAATGTTTTGAGATGTTTCAGATAGATTTAAATAAGTGGTACAACTCCCCTATCTTCACTTTAGGCAACCTTGTCTTTTTTTAAATTATTCATTTATGGGATGTGAACGTCACTGCCAAGGCCAGCATTTATAGTCCATCCCTAATTACCCTTGAGAAGGGGGTGGTGAGCCGCCTTCCTGAACCACTGCATTCCATCTGATGTAGGTATACTTACAGTACTGTTGGGGAGGGAGTTCCAGGATTTTAGCCCAAACAACAGTGCAGGAATGGTGATATAGTTTCAAGTCAGGACAGTGTTGAGGGAAACTTACAGGTGGAGATGTTCTCATGCATCTGCTGCCCTTGTCCTTCTGGTTGGTAGAGGTCGCAGATTTAGAAGATGATGTCAAAGGAGTCTTGGTGAGTTGTTGCAGTGCATCTTGTAAATGATATGCTGCCACTGTGTGTTAGTAGTGGATGTTTAAGGTGATGGATGGTGTGCTGAACAAGTGGGCTGCTTTCTCTTGGATGCTGTCGGACTTCTTGAATGCATATTGAGACTTGACTGACAGCCCAGACATCCATTAGTCTGTTGAAACAGCTGTATCCAAGGGAAAACATTGCTTAATTGACAGCTCTTTCTCTGTGATCTGTGCACAATGTTTATTGACACAAGTTAAAGGGATGTCAAGTACTTGTGGTTTCTGTTATTGATATTTTAAAGGTCTGAATGATTAACACTTTTATAGTGCTATAGTAGAAGCACTTTTTTAAAAAAGGTGGAAAGTTATGAATGAATGTTTTTTAAAAGCTCTTCTACACATGCTATTGTTATTATAGGGTTCATTGGTTCTGTACTGGGTGAATGGGCATGCATATCTCATGAGCTGGCATGCAGGATATGAGGGGCCATGATGGTGGGTGGAGGGGCATATGTTGGCATGGAGGGTATGAGGGGCCATGGGGAGCATACGGGTGGTGAGGGAGTGTGAGGGGTGAAGGCTGCAAGTCTGACATTTGTTCTACTGTTATTATTACAACTGGCAATAAGTCCCAGAGCACTGTGGTGAGCCTTTTAACCAGCCCGCCTCGTCACCCGCCTGCCCCAGTGCTTTTGCACTGTTTCTGGGGGTGATGGGCCCAATTCCAGTTATCATCCGTCCTCCTGGAACAAAAATCCTGCCTTTACAGACATTTTCTCCTGCGGCAGGCACGTCGAGCTGAGAAATTTCCCAAATTCCGCTACCTGCCTCTGGGATGAAAATCCAGCCCCTCATTTCTAAAATTGTCCCCACCATCGAGGTTGAACTGACTGGCCTGTAGTTGCTGGGCTTATCTCTACGCCCTTTTTTGAACAAGGGTGTAACTTTTGCAATTCCCCAGTTATCTGGCACCACCCCTGAGTCTAAGAAAGACTGAAAAACTATGATCAGTGCCTCCACAATTTCCATTCTCATTTCCCTCAGTATCCTTGGATGTATCTCTTCCAGTCCTGGTACCTTATCAACTCTTGTACTCACAGTTTTTATATGTCTAGTCGAGTTAAGTTTCTGGTCATTATAAAGGCATTAAACAACAATCTAGAACCCACTTGTGCTTTTAAAAATTTTAGTAATTTATCTGAACAGTTTTATAGTTAATATTGTGACAGTAGGTGACTACATGAGTTTAGTTAGCACTTTGCTTCTACTGAATTCTTTTACTAAAATATGCTGAGCCAAAATATTACATTTAACATGACAAAAACATATTTTAAAGATTCAACAGACCCAACAGAGGTTGTGAAATTGTTGGACAACCATAAGGCTCAAAGTAAGGCCTAAACTGCACAGGGAGATTGCAGTGATTAAGAAAGTAAGCTGACCATTGTGTGCAATTGGTTCACTGCACTCCTGGTTAGACTTCCACCAGCATCTAGAAATGCTGGATTCAACTTCTCCAAGATATGAAAGTCTCCCCTATTATTGACCTTTGCTGGCTTCCAGGCCCTGGGCTGTAGCTCTGAAAAATGACTAAAACTTGAAGCTTATGGTTACAATTTGTTACATAAATCCTTGGATTACACAGTAGAATTATGAAGATATAATCAGTTCTCAAACAGGACATTGAATGGTTGAACCCATGCTGGCAGCATTTTTAAGTTCAATATGGCAATGAAGCATAAAGCTTTCTTTATTATTTGTATTCAAATTCAATGGAAAAGTAATTACTTTTAAAAATCTGTAGATAAACATTTAACTAATTTAATTAACCTACTCAAGAATAAGCCCTACAGTCTGTCCTTTCATCTCTGGTTCCAGAGAATTTTAAAAAACAATAATGAGACTTGAAACCTTATTTTGTAGATTCTGATTGCATCTTCCGGATGTTATTGTAAGATTTGGGATGTGAAAGTAACAATTTGGAACTGTAAGCGCTCTCAGTCTTATCAGAATTAGTATAGTAATTAATTATTAATTGAATACACATGCAAATTTACCAATGAACAGCACATGGCAGGTCAGTTCCATCTCCCCACAGCATGCTATTTTGAAGAACATTCCCAGGGTTCATGGCTAATTCCGATACATGTGATGCTCAGTTCATACCTAATGCATGGACCAGAAATTCTAACCCCTTTGTGCCCCATTGATCTCAATCTTGAATCTACTTATCGATTGAACATCCACAGCCCTCTGGAGTGGAGTTTCACAACTCTCTGAGTGAAGAAATTTCTGCTTGTCCAGGTCCTGGTAGCTAATCCCTTGTCCTAAGACTTTTATCCCTAGTTCTAGACTTCAGCCAGGGAAAGCAGCTTGTCAGAATCTACCCAGGAGCTCTTGGGTAAATTTTAAGGAGGAAGAAAGTGGATGCCAGCGAGCTTCCATAGACTGAATGGTAAACATGGGGGTGGTTAAGGAGGAGATAGGCATGGCAGAGACCTAAAATTTCCTTGCAGGGCCTGAAGAAAGTACACTTTGTTCTTCCTGGCCCAAGAAAGAAAAGCCTTTCACTTACCAAATGGGCCTCTGCTGGATTTCCAACAGAGAGAGGTCAGGACCAGTGAAGTCACTCTGAGGTCTAAAGTAAGTGTTAAAATTACCGTGGGCTGAATTTTCCCCCCGTTGGGGGGGATGTTGATGGGCGGGTGGGTACAGGCGCGCTTTGGATCAGCGCCCCTGATCGAAGGCGTGCAGCCATTTTAACTGGGCGGGCCAATTAAGGCCCGCCCAGCATGTCGCCTGCACGGAAGCGCTATGTGCTCCCTGTGTGGGCGGGGGAATCCCAAAATTGAGAGTGCGCTCTTTCGCGCATGCACACGAAAGAGCGCACTCATCTCCCTGAGGCAAAGTGCTGCCTCAGGGCGATAGGCTGTACATGTAAAAAAGATTAAAAAATAGAAAGATAAAATTTCCCTTACATGTCCCCTCATGTGACAATGTCACATGAGTTGGGACATGTCCATAATTTTTACAAAATCTTTATTAAAATTTTTTAAAGCCTACATGAAACCTCATCCCACTCGTGGATGAGGTTTCATGTTTTTTCTAGTTCCCGCCGGGGCTCCTGGCCTGCCCGCTGACCTTAAGGTTGGACGGGCAGGTCCTTTAATTACTTACTTGACCCTGTCAATGGCCTCAATTGGCCACTGACAGGTCGGTGGGCACACAGTTGATTTCGCTGCGCTCCCACCTTCCTGAAAATTTAAATCAGGTGTGATGACGTCGGGAGATCCCCCCAACGTAACCGCGCATCATTTTACGCGTCGGCGAGTGGGCCCTGCCCCGCTCGCCAACTCATAAAATTCTGTCCTGTAGGTTGATATCAGAGCAGGAAGAACAGCTATTCAGATTTAACGCTTGTTCCACCCAGTTTCAAATGGGTGGAGGGAGCTCAAATTCCCTCTTCTCCTCAAACATTTCAAAAACTAAACCAAGGGTGGAATTTTATGGGATTTTACATTCCCGCCAAAGTCGATGGTGTTTAGAATAGCTTGCCACATTTTATGGCCCCATCCCTGCCCTGAAGGGGCTGTAAAATTCCGGAATTAAGCATGGATTGCTTTACCAAGTGAAAAGGTGGAATGGTATATCATAAATTGAAAATATTGGAAATACTCAGCAGGTCTGGCAGCATCTGTGGAGAGAGAAACAGAGTTAACATTTCAGGCCTGTGACCCGCTTCTAAACTGGGTGGAATAATGATTCAGTAAGTTAAACTAAGCTGGAAAATGACTTTGATTTATTGGCTGAAGGCCACATCAAGCTTGGCAAGATTCTCTCCACTTTTGGCTCCAAATGCAGCTTTAAGAAATAATTACCATTCTGAGAATGACAGGTCATTTAATATGGAAACTTTCTTGCATAGAAACTGGGAAACTGCAAATAGAATAAGTTTGGAACATTTTATTAGCTAACTTTATTGTTTATTTATGCTTATTGAAGTCTTTGTAAGTTGCAGACTCACAAGTGATTTAAGGAGCTGGGGGTAAGGTTTTTTTTAACTCAAAGAGAGATTCTGGTGGGTTAAGCTTCTGACCACCAGTGGTAGCCCTTTGCCATTTTAACTGCTGATGCATTTCATGCTCATTGCAGGGGAAGAGGGTGCAGAGCAGTTCCCAGCATCTGAAGATCAAGCATTCTTTGGCAGGCCAGTGGCTTCGAGTTAAATACTGCCCTTCCCCTTTCAGATGGACAAAATAGATCCCACGGTACAATTTGAAGAAGAGCAGGGGACCCCTCCCCTGAATCCTGGCCGATATTTATCCCTCAACCAATATCACCAAAGCAGGTTATCTGCTCAATATTATGTTACTGTTGGTGGAACCTTGCTGTGTGCAAGTTACCTGCTGCCTTTCCTACATTACAACAAGTGACAACATTCAAAACTTTATTTCATTAGTTGAAAAGTTCTTTGAGGCATCCTGAAATTGTGAACGGTGCTGAATAAATGAGAATTCTTTTTTACTTTTTTCTTTCTTCACGGAAAGACTGTTGGTAGGATCTTATGGGAAGGAAGGGAAGGATTCAGTGACAATCTTGTCCCACAAGGAAAATTTCAAACTTACCTTTTGGGCCTCTTTCTCCTATTAAACAGCTATGGCTACCTAAGCCATAGCAATGACCAAGGTTAAAATGCATGTGGTCTTATTGAGGCAATAGGAATCCAGTATGCTGTATGCCCAATATGCCCTTCTCAAGGGCAATTAGGGATAGGCAATAAATACCGGCTTGGCCTGCGATGCCCACATCCCGTAAATGAGACCTGGTTTATGCTGGATGGATAGGGTTAATATCAACTCTCCCATGGAATTTAAAGGCAGGAACTGCTTAATGAGAGGAAAAGTGCAAGCGAGGATATTTACAGGTAGAAATACAGTGATTTGAGTCTCTGCTGGTCCAGAAAGGGTCAACTGTACCCTAGGTTGCATTCTCCAAGGTTACTTCCTCTTCCTTGAGGCTGCTAGTTCTTGCATTCCCCCTCTAGAACAGCTGGACCCTGGCAATTCCCGTTTAGGACATCCTGAGGTTGAGAAAGGTATTTTAGAAATGTTAAATCTTTCTTTCCTATTGACTGCAGATACTATAATAAATGAGAATGGAAACAAGGAGAGGGGTCTTGTTGCAAACATGAAATAAACAGATTATAGCCTCTGCATTGGAGAAGAATTTGGTATGAGTGCATTAAAACTTTGATTGCCAACAATAATTTAATTTGGCCGCTACGGTGAAACAGAGACTGTGATACATCAATCTAATAATTTTCCTGCCTCACATCTGCAATTCCCCAACACTTCTGGGCTAAGTCTTTCATTTCCTTCTTTTCGGTTTCATCACATGTCACAACTTGTTCAAACTTTACACACAACACAGAGTACATAGGGGGCACATTTTGCCCTCAGTGTGCATGGGAAAAAAGCCACACCTGAGTATAGTACAAGGAGGAAAACTGTGCAGGCTTCATTACAAGCCTGAATCCACCTTTACGCAATACATCCAGCTGAACCTCTATGCCCAAGCACCAAAACGAAAGATCTACTCCATGGCGCTCTTTCCATCAACTCCTCAAGCCTCTTCTGTCATTCAGTTAGATCATTGCTGATCTGTATCAAATCTCAAATTATTTGCTTTAGCTCCATATCCTGCAATACCCCTACCTAGCAAAAACCATTGATCTCAGTCTTGAAAATTTCAGTTGATGCTAGGCATCCAGAGAGTTTCAGGTGGGGTTTTAGATGAGAAACTGAGGTGAAAGGCCAAAGTTCATTGTGAGAGAAAAAGTAGGACTGAAAACAGGATAAAGCAAAAATTAAAGAAAGAAATAAGTTGCATTTCTGTAGTGCCTTTCATTATTTCCGATTATCCTGTAGTATTTTACAGTCAATGAAGTACTTTTGTAATGTAGTCGCTGTTGCAATGTAGGGAGTGCAGTAGCCAATTTGTGCACAGGCACCCTGCCAAAAACAGAAATAAGATAATGAGCTGATAATCCATTTTATTTTAGTGATGTTGGTCGACAAATAAATGTTTACCAGGTCACTAGGAGAAACCCTCTGCCCATTTTCGAATGGTGTCGTGGGACCTTTCACATCCAACTGAATAGGCGGAATTTTCTGGCTGACGTGCGGGTGGCGGAACCTGCACGTCAGCGCTTAAAATGTCACGCGCACGTCCCGACGTCAGCATGCGGCATCACGATGTTTAGGTCGGCGGGCACACTATGCAGCGGAACGCGCACCCGCCATTAATTAAAGACCTCGTTAAGGCCCTTATCTTGCCAATCGTCGACGATTTTGAGGGGCCCATGCGAACTTCGGCTCAGCGCATGGGCCCAACGGACAGGCAGGTAGGTGATTTTTTATTAAAACTCATGCACTGGCGGGATATGTGGACTCAGAGGGGTTGTTCATGTTTTTCAAGAAGTATTTAATGCAGAAAGTGTTTTAAACTTGCCTGTGTGATTGTTAGCAGTTTACATCGATTTCCAAGAGCTTTTTGTGTACTTTGAAACCAGTCTGCAGATAGTTATCTATATCGGGCCTGCAGCTTTCCGGAGGCCTCCATTTAGCCTGGTTATGGGTTCTGACATCTCCACTGGAGGCAGCTCCTCTGAGGCGGAAGGGAGGGATTGAATAAGGAGGAGGCCAGGACTGGATAATCAGCCTCCAGGGGAGCCACCTTTGGGACGACATTCGCAGGCACAAGGGACGCAGGGCCAAGAGGTTGTCCAAGGTGGAAGGGGCCGCAGAAGACGCCATTATCCTGCGGCCAGGGTATACAGGCAGCGAAGCAGCTACCTCAGTTTGTCTGAGGTGCAGTGCCGAAGGAGGCTCCATCTCTTAAGGGAGACAGTCAACTATATCTGTCAGATGATAGGGCCTGAGATCTCCACTAACTGTGTGGGTGGACACCCCATGCTGGTGCTCTGAAGGTCACAGCTGCCCTCAACCTCTACACCTCTGACTCCTTCCAGGGGTCGGTGGGTGATCTTTGCAGTGTCTCCCAATCAGCTGTCCACACTTGTGTCAAGCAGGTTACAGACACTCTGTTCAGACGGGCATTGACCTTCATCAACTTCCGCTGCGACCAGGCAAGTCAGGCACAGCGAGCCAGAGGCTTCGCGGCCATTGCTGGCTTCCCCCGCGTCCAGGTTGCAATGGACTGTACACATGTGGCCATCAAGACGCCAGCAGGTGAGCCCGGTGCCTTCGTCAACAGGAAGGGATTCCACTCCATGAACGTGCAGATAGTGTGTGATCACAGGATGCAGATTCTGCAAGTTTGTGCAAGGTACCCAGGCAGCTCCCACGAAGCCTACATCCTCAGACACTTCCAGGTGCCGGGGCTCTTCAGTGCTCCAGCTCGGCTGGATGATTGGCTGCTGGGTGACAAGGGCTATCCCCTCAGAAGGTGGCTCATGACTCCTCTCTGCCGTCCAAGAACAGAAGCTGAGAAGCGCTACAATAGGAGCTATGGCACCACAAGGGCTGTGGTGGAGAGAACCATCGGTCTTCTCAAGATGTGCTTCCGTTGCCTGGCCTGCTCAGGGGGCGCTCTCCAGTACCCACCAGATCGCGTCTCTCTGATAGTGGTAGCATGCTGCGCTCTGCACATTCTTGCGCTGGAAAGGGGGGATGCAGTTGACGATGAAGACCTTGACGCACTGGATGAGGCTGCACATGATGAATCCAGCAGTGGCTCAGAGGATGAGGAAGCACAGGGTGATGATGAGGGGCAGCACGCTGACCCGCTACTACACCAAGGAGGCAGGGACACCCGGGACAATTTAATCCAATGAACCTTCAGCTAGCTCCACACACATCGATCAGCAGGACCAGCATTGCCTGGCGCCTCCTCACGTGGCACTTAGGTGCTCCATCTTCCACCTCATCAGCTGCAACTAAGGGCTTAGTACAGAAACATCAATGTCCACTCAAACACTCATGAGATGTCTGTGAAACATACAAATGCAGCACGAAGGAAACACCCTCAGCCATGGTCAGAAAAGTGGACTTTATTCTGTCCAACGTAAAACAGAAACATCCCTATGACAAACATAACTATTTGTTCCCTAATCTAAGGCCAACACAAAATCACCAGTGACATACTTGTGGAGTGCCTAACGTGCCTTATGCTTTTGTTTGTGGTTGCTACGTCTAGGTGCCGCCCCATCGCTCAGAGTGGCTTGTGAGACAGCCTGCTGACTCTGCTGAACTGTTGGCGTCGATGACTTTGGTGGGCATCCTCTGACCTGTGGAGCCTGTGATAGCCCCGCCTGGGAGGGAGTGGCCAGTTCCAGAACTGGCACCTCCCCAGTTGTTGCAGCCTCAACGGATGCAATGTTGACTGGCAGAGGGGCGGAAGAGTTGCTGCCCTCATCCGGAGCACCCTGAGAGGAACTCACAGCGACGACAGGCAGCTGCTGCACCAACGTGAAGTCACATTGGACCTCCCTGCTCACCGCAGATGCATGGGCACCGAGCGCTGACACTTGGTGTCCAGAACATCTCCCACATTGGGAATGACCACCCATGGCCATTACCGCTGTGAGGGCTTGCAAGTCAGAGCGTAACCCAATCAGAAGAGTCTCCATCCGATCGAAGCCCCTCTCCATGAGAGTCGCCAATCCCTCAGTGGAGGAAGCGTGAAGCTCTGTCCTGAGGTTCATGCCTTCATTTACACTCTGCCTGAACTCCTCTACCGCAGAGACCAACTGAAGCACACCCTTATGCAACCCTGCCAGATGCAAACGCACTTCCTGCCCCCTGTCCTGCAGCTGCTACATTGGTGACATTTCCAGAGGCACATCATCAGTGCCGGACTCAGCATGTGCCTGGTGCCCTGCAGCTCTCTGGCTGCTGGCGCCATCGGCACTCTCTGTCCCTGCCATCCCCTCCAGCGATTATGATGTGCCCTCTCCACTGTGACCCGGGACACTAGCTGACGTTAAATTCCCCACCAAAGTGTTTGTGGCTGCGCTGGTGCCTGGCTGGCTGAAATGATGTGCCGCAAGTTGCATGTCCTGGCCCTCAGGTGTGGAGGGGGGGCTCAGGTGTCGTTGGGTTCGGCCATGCGGTGGTGATGCTGAAATTAACAACAAGGACAGTGCATCAGTTAGCGTTCAATCAGTTAAACCTTTCATCCCTTTCCCCCCCAGTCTCATAAGTCGCTCACCCTTCAAGACCCTAAGGAGACGAACATTGGTTGGGTGGAAAAGAGTCAAGAGGAGGCCCAAACATTAGACACACATATAGACAGGCTGGTCAGATGGCCTCAGGAATGCCACATGGAATGTTATGTGCCATTGGAGTGGGGAGAGTGCAGAGGTACCTGACCTGGATGCATGCTGGCCTGGATAGTTGCGGTGGTGAGGAAACATTGCAAACACTTGCGACATTTGCCATGGAGCACAGGAGATTGACAGGTCACATTATTGACTTTCATACCGTTATAAGGGGCATAGAACGGGTGGGCAGAAGGCAACATTTCCCCTTGGCACAAGGATGACTAATGTGGTGGCATTTATTTAAGTTGAGTGCCATGAGGTTGACAGGTGAGGCGCTGAGGACCTTTTGGACAGAGTAATGTGGGGCGTACTGGCTGAAAGGGTAATGGAGGTACCAACCCCTCTAAGATGCAAAACGTCTTTGGCTGTGCAGCAACGATGCCATGGCATGTTAGGCCATGGGGATAGTGGTCGCAAATGGGATAAGGTGACTTTGGAAGGTGCTAGAGATGTGCATCCTCAAGGGGACAAGGGACCTTAGTGTATGACCCACACGTCAGTGTGTCTCAGTCTGTGAATGAGCAGTGTTGCAGCATTAATGATTGCAGCAACCATCAATGGTTTGGATGGTGGGCAGACAGAGTGGATGGGACTGTGGACCTCAAATACCTGGCCACTGCACCCCAGCCTCGCCGCCCCCGGCTGCCCTGGCCTCCTGACTCCTGCCCAGCTCCATGGCCTGCTCCTCGAAGGTGGTGAGGCGCTGGTGCAGGGCTTGCCCACCACCAGTCCTCTGGCGCTCCCTTAGATTGTGCTCAGTTTTTGCCTGCAGAACAGAGAAGAGGATTTATTGGGGCTGATCGCTCAAGTACTCTGCACGCACACGCCGCACCCCAACCACAGTGGCCCATCTGAAGCCTCCAGTGGCTCCTGTCCATGCTACTGGTGATCAGTCACCAGAAGATAATACGGCTGGTCCCAACCCCCTCCCCCAACGGCCACCTTGGACACATTCAGCGTCCATCACTTTGAATAACACACGGGTCTTAGCGCCCATGACAAGGAGGTGCAACTAGGTGAGGCACCGAGGCCAGCACATGGCTCTTGGCCACGACACCTTGAGGCTCCCCTTCCACCATCTCATCACCATCAATATGACATGTGTTGGAGTTCTGAGTATGTGTCTAGCTGCCTCCCCTGCAGGTTGCCCCCAGACTACTCAAATGTGACAAACACCAACATATGCTGCGGGGAGAACCCATCTTCTCCTCAACCTCTAAGGCTGATGTAAGCATGGTCACTATCTGTTTGCCCACCCAGCATGCGCCAAATGCCCAATGCAGTAACGACAGTAAGACATGGGTGGGTGGGGGGGCTCAAAGGCTAAGGCTACCTGCTGGGTTAAATGGCCAAGGCCGACACGGTACTCACCCTTCCAGAGCACAGCAAATCATAGAATCGTTTGCGGCACTGTGTTCCTGTGCGCTGCATATCGTCATGGGCACTTACTGGGAGTTCCAGTTTTTAGGTAAGGGGTCTATGACGAAGGAGGGTGACCTATTGGAGTTTAGGAGTCACAAGAGGGAAGGTTCAGCAAAACAATAATAGCATCAGGAAAATAAAGGTCATGCAAAATTGTGACAGAGAGAAGAAAGAAAGACAAAGAATGACAGAGAGAAATGTTAGAGGCTGGAGGTTAAAGAAAATAATTTATTTGAAGACAAGGTTTTTTGGTACCCTGTCCAAGGGTGCAAACAAGATGCAGATCTCCTGCATAACATAGAATTGTGACCTTCAGAATTTCTGTTGTGCTTTCTCTTGGGCACCTTGCATAGCCTCTAGGAAGCTAGGACAAGTACACTGCTGGAGTTCATCAGTATTTTCCGGATGTCACAACTTAAATGGAGTTCTTGCAGTGGCCACTGTCCATATCTGGAAGGGAGTTTTTGGGAATGTATCAATATTTGCAAAGAATCTTTTGTTAATATATGCAGGTGATCTCTCATACAGAATAATTTGAAAACCTTCATCATCACTGTGCCAAAATCCTGGAGCTCCCTAACTAACAGCATGTTGACTACATGGACTGCAGCAGTTCAAGTTCACAGCCTAATGATGGATGAACATTTATCTAGTAGTGATCATAATATGATCATGTTCAAAGTAGTGTTTGAAAAGGAGAAATGCATAACAGCTGTTAAGATTCTAGATTTAGATAAGGCTGACATCAATGCAGTGTGACAGAGACTGTCCACAGTAAACTGAGCAAGTCTGTTAGAACAACAGAAGATTAGTGGGAATGTTCAAAAAGAATTTAATGTGGTACTGAATCAGTTTATAACCCTAAGGGATAAAAGCTCTCCTTGCCAAAAAAAAAGCCATTGATGTCGAAAGGGATGAGAGACAACATAAGACAGAGAAAAAACATACAAAATTGCAAAAAATGGCACAAATCCCAGCAAATGGAAAATAATGAAAGAACAGCAAAGGGTGATAGTAAGAGCTACAAAAGGGATTATGTAAAGAAACTTGCAGGGGACATCAAAATTAACACAAAAATGCTTTGCAATTACATAAGAAAAAAGAGGGTGGTCAGTGGCAATGTGGTCCCCTTGAAAATTGCATAACTGCATCTTGTGAACCACATTACTAGTGAAGTAGAGAGGATTTTAAACTAAATAGTGGAGACAAGGGATCAAATATGGAAAGATGCGATAAATCAAAGAGTAGAGACAAGGTAGGATAGGAAAATAGTAATTTGGGAAATGAGGGTTGGAGAATGGCAGGAAGGGACAGAGGGGAAGAATGCACCAAGAATCAAGACTAGGGGCAGAATTGTCCCAGATTTGTACTAAGTGCAGTAGCAGGTGGGTAGAATGACGTTTTACCTGCCAGTCGGTTTTCACGCAGTGTCATCCCAAACCTACCGCATTATTTGTGCATTTCCAGGAAACATGCCATTTCCCTGATGGGCGGGCTCCGATTCACCTACCAAGCTGTCACCTCGCCGATTCATCATGCCAGACACCACATTTAAAGTACAGCTGCGCTCAGTGCTTCCAGCCCAGGACTGAGCAGAGAAGACATGGCCCCAAAAGGCAAGAAGATTGCAGCCCCTGTGCGCACTTTGGGCGACATGGAGGCCTGCAATGATGTCCTCTATCCCTGCTCTGGCCACAGGAGGGGCAGCAACATTACCACTACAGCTTGGTAGGCGATGGCAGTGGTGATCAGTGCCAACGCTGCACAGAGGAGGTTGGCCATCCAATGCAGATAGAGGATGAATGATCTCATCTGTGCAGCCAGAGTATGGCAACCGTCTCAGCACTCTAAACTCACACACTCAAGCTCATCACTAATTCACTGGCATCTCACTCACTGCCAGCTCACCACCCATTCTCATACACATACCCCCTCATGTCCATCTGGCCTCATCCCCTCTGGAGTCTGCCTCCTCAGGCATCTTTACCTTGAGGCCACTTACACAGATCAACATGTGCCCTCCACACACACCCTGGGTTACAGTACAACCCTCGTCCTGCAGCCTCTTCCCTTGCCTCAGGTCACTTCTCCCCCTTCGCCAAGCAAGCCCTGGCCCTGCATCCATTGAAAAACCACCCGTATATGGCTGATCTAGTAGGTAGAGATCTGCCATTAGCCCCCCTAAAAGTGATGTGTTCTGTGAAGCCTGGCGCTGATGACTGCAAGTGCTGACCGAACCAAGATAGGCAAACAAACCTTGGGGTCCTGAGCGAAGTGCAGCCTGCCAAGTGCATGTCGCTTATCTACTGTTGTGAAACACATCAGCATGGATAGACAATCCAGCAGGGGGAGGGACAATTCTGGCAGGCAAGCCTGATAACGATGTGCTAATGTATTACAATGAGGTTCCCGACTGTTATGACGTGGCAGATGATGTGTGCCAGGTGGATCAAATCCATGAGAGAAACTTGTCGTGCTATCACAACGGTTTTGCAATTTGTATTTATTACGAGATGCATGCACTGAATTCAGAAGTAATTAGTCCACCAAGACCTTTAGAGATTTTAAAAAATTAAATTAAAATACTTATTAACAAAATAAAAGATGTCAAGCACATACATAAGATCATAATTACTACTATAATAACTCTTAAAATTCCTAATTAACCTGACCCCCAGTTAAGCTCCCTTTAAGGCAACAGTCCATAATAGATTTTAGATTTAAAACAAACTCAGCAAGTTAACACAATACCCGGGATAGTGAAATTCCAAATGGCTTTTCTCCAGCTTCAATTTTGTTAGGTAGCAGCCTTATGCACATTAAGGCTGTTTCACATACTCTTGTTAGATTTTACATGCCCTCCTGACACATAACCTTTCATTCTCCTTTATATATGTTTCTCTCTTTTTAAAATGTAAATTCTATTGTTCCATATGTCTTTGAAACAGTATCTTCCCCACAATATAAAAACTTTCATGTTGCCACTATATTGTCAGTAATCTTTGGGAAAAATAAATATATTCCTTAGCCTTGCTTATCTGACTAGTTGTAGACAGACTAAGATCCCTTTGAAATCCAAATCTCCCTTCGTTTATCTAAAAGTGCAAATTCCCTTCACACCTTATAGGCTAAGCCAGCATCTATGCTTACTCAATAGCATGTCAAACACCGAGCTTCTTTTGATGGTTTAAAGCTTGCAGCCTACTTGACTACAAAATGTAATTACATCACACACAGACCCAACTATACTTACCATAAAGCTACTTCACAATAAACCAGAAAAATATTATGAAAAAATATGTTAGTTTCATAACACAGATGGCCAAGGGCAGGGAACGTGGCCCATCACTGGCGGGCTGAGCGGATGACCGTGAACTGGTTTCACGCTGTCATGAAACCGATTGTGATATATTGTCCGTTCGCATCACCAAACACACCCGACACCAGCGGGCACAGAAAATCACGGCCTAGATGTCACAAAGACAGCAAAAAGACAAAACCAAAGGCTTTGTATCTGAATGCGCATGGCATTCATAACAAAGTAAACGAATTGATAGTGCACATTGAAGTAAATAAATATGATCTGATAGCCATTACCGAGACGTGGCTGCAAGGATTTTGTCCTGAATATTAAGGGGAATATGATCTTCAAGAAGAATAGGAAGCTAGGTAAAGGTGGAGGGGCTGCACTGTTAATCAAGGATGGTATTTGTACAATAGTTAGAGATGACCTTGGTTCAGGAAGTCAGGATGTAGAATCAGTTTGGGAGAAGATGAGGAATGGGAGGGCAAAGGAGTCACTATTGGGAGTGGTGTACAGGCTCCCTAACTAACCACAATTTAGGACAAAGCATACAAGAAGAAATATTGGGTGCTTATGATAAAGGGATAACAATAATCATGGATGACTTTAATCTACATATAAATTGGAAAAATCAGGTTGGCAGTAGTAGCCTGGATGAGGAGTTCATAGAGTGCTTTCAAGGTAGTTTCTTAGAGCAGCACATTCTGGAAACAATCAGAGGGCAGGTTATATTAGACTTGGTATTGTGACAGGATTAATTAATGACCTCAGAATAAAGGCAGCAGTGACCACAATATGATTGAATTTTATATTCAATATGAAAGGGAGAAGAGTGGTTCTAAGTCTAGTATTTTAAACTTACATAAGGGCAACTATGTGGGCATGAAAGCTGAGCTGGCTGAGGTGAACTGGGATATTAGACTAGGAGATAGATCAAAAGAGAAGCAGTGGCAGACATTTAAGGGGATTTTTCAGAATACTCAGAATAAGTATATTCCTACTGTAAAGAAAAATTCTAAAGGGAGGACAATCCATGGTTAACTAAAGGGAAAGCATCGAACTTAAAGAAAAAGCATATAACTGCGCAAGGATGAGCGGCAGGTCAGATGATTGGTTAGAAGATAAAGAACAGCAGAGAATGACTAAAAAGGTTAATCAGGAGAAAGAAACTGGAGTATGAGAGGAAGTTAGCTAGAAATGTAAAAATAGACAGCAAGAGTTTCTACAGGTATTTAAACAGGAAAAGAGTAGGTAAAGTGAGTGTTGGTCCTCTAGAGATTGAGAATGGGGAGTTAATAGAAGATAATAAGGAAATGGCAGATGAAAAGAACAAATAGTTTGTTTCTGTCTTCACTATGGAGGGTATAAAAACATTCCAGTAATAGCTATAAATCAGGAAGTGGAAGGGAGAGAGGAACTTGGTAAAATTACAACCACTATGGAAGCAGTACTGTGCAAACTGATGGGCCAGGATGTTTCATTCGGTGTGCAGGGGCGGGCCTGACATGCCGGCATGTAAAATGACGCGCAATGACATCAGGCATGCATCCCGATATCATCGCGTTGTCTCGCAATATTTCATTCGGCGGGCAGGCGCCAGAGTCGGCTGCGCGCCCACCGATAACTAAAAGGCCTATTAAGGCCATTAACAAAGTAATTAAGTTCAACTTAAAGCTGCCCGTCCAACCTTACGGTTGGTGAGCAGGCAAAAAGGCCAAGCGGCCTTTACGTTTTTTAGGAAACCTCATCCACAAGCGAGATGAGGTTTCCTAAAGCTTTCACAACTTAAATAAAAAGTTTATATGAAAAATAAAAACATGTCCCATCTCATGTGACACAGTCATATTATGAGACGTGTTTCATTAAATTTTCATTGTTTTTATTTTTATTTTTTAACAATCACTTCAATCTCCCCGAGGCAGCTCCGTGCCTCAGGAAGATTGAAGTGCTCTTTCGTGCACGTGCTACCGCTCACGTATTATGCTGGGCGAGCCTTAATTGGCCCGCCCACATAAAGTGGTGGTGCGCACCCGATCACAGGCGGTGGTCAGGTTCCAGACCGCTCCCGCCAGGCCTGCCCGATACAGGAAAAATTTGGGCCATGGAGCTGTGGGCTGACTTGTCTCCGGGTCCTGATGGACTTCATCCTAGGGTCTTAAAAGAGGCAGTAGATGCGTTGGTGTTAATATTCCTAAATTCCCTAGAATCTGGATAGGTTCTAGCAGAATGAAAAGTAGCAAATATAACCCCTTTATTCAAGAAGGGAGGGAGGCAGAAAACAAGAAACTATAGGCCAGTTAGCTTGATATCTGTCATGGGAAAGGTGTTGGAGTCAATCATTAAAGAGGTTATAGCTGGGCACTTAGAAAAACTCAAAGGTAATCGGGAAGAGACTGCTTGGTTTTGTGAGAGAAAAATCATGTTTAACCAATTTATTAGAGTTCTTTGAAGGAGTAACATGTGCTGTGGATAAAGGGGAGCCTGTGGACATATTGTACTTGGATTTCCAGAAGGCATTTGATAAGGTGCCACATAAAAGGTTATTGTGGAAAATAAAAGCTCATGGTGTAGGGGATAACATATTAGCCTGGATAGAGGATGGCTGGCTAGCAGAAAACAGAGAGTATGCATAAATGGTTCTTTGTCTGATTGAGGATATGACTAATGGTGTCCTGCAGGGGTCTATGTTGGGTCTTCAACTTCTTACAATTTACATCAATGTCTTAGATGAGGTGAGCAAAGTCATGGTAGCTAAATTGTAGATGACACAAAGATAGATAGGAAAGTATGTTGTAAAGAAGACATAAGGAGTTTGCAAATGGATATAGATAGGCTGAGTGAGTGGGCAAGAATCTGGCAGATGGAGTATAATGTGGGAAAATGTGAAGTTGTTCACTTTGGCAGGAAGAATAAAAAAACAGAGTATTACTTAAACAGAGAATGACTTCAGAATTCAGAGGTGCAGAGGGATCTAGGTGTCTCATGCATGAGTCACAAAAAGTTAGTATGCAGGTCCAGCATGTCATCAAGAAGGCTAATGGAATACTATCCTTTATTACGAGAGGAATTGAACATAAAAGTAAGGATGTTATGCTTCAGTTATACAGGGCATTGGTGAGACCGCATCTGGAAAGCTGTGTGTAGTTTTGGCCTCCTTATTTAAGGAAGGATGCAAATGCTTTGAAGGCAGTTCAGAGGAGGTCTATTAGATTGATACCTGGAATGAGCGGGTTGTCTTATGAGGATAGGTTGGACAGGCTCGGCTTGTTTCCATTGGAGTTTAGAAGAGTGAGGGGGGCCTTGATTAAAGTATATAAGATCTTAAATGGACTTGACAAGGTGGACGTGGAAAGGATCTTTGCTCTTCTGGGTGAGTCCAGAACTAGGAGGCACTGTTTTAAAATTAGGAGTTGCCCTTATAGGACAGAGATGAGGAGAAATGTTTTTTCTCAGAGGGTTGTGCGACGTTGGAACTCTCTGCCTCAGAAGGCTGTAGAAGTGGGGTCCCTGAATATTTTAAGGCATAGGTCGATCGATTCTTGTCAGGAAAGGGAATCAAAGGTTATCGGGGGTAGATGGGAATGTAGAACTTGAAACACAAACAGTTCAGCATGATCTTATTGAGTGGTGAAGCAGGCTCATGGGGCCGAATGGCCTACTTCTGTTCCTAGTTCATATGTTTGTAAAACAGCAGTGGCATTGTCAGTGAAAATAAGGAAACGAAGGACATGTTGAATAATCACAGACTGAAGGAGCATGATGGTTGAATAACAGGCATTAACTGGGCTCCCCGAAGCCTGTTGCAACAGATTGTATGTAACCTGTTGCACTGACCGTAATCACTATTTACAGTAGAGGAAGAGGTCAGCGTACTGGAAATCGCAAGGAAACTAACACTGAATCAGGGACTGAGATTCACCAATATTAATGTAAGCAAAATAACAATAATCTAGAAAATAATGGCACTAAAAATTGATAAATACCCAGGATCAAATTGTTTCCATCCCAAGGTTTTAAAGAAATACGATGAGAATATTGTAAATGCCCTAATTATAATCTTCTGAAGTTCTCTCCATTTAGAAATTGTTCCTTTTTATTGGAAAATTACACGTCACTCTGCTATTTAAGAAAGGTTAGAGAGGGAAGCCAGGGAATTATAGACTAGTTAGTCTAAGATATATTGTCCCTCATTTTTTAAATTTATTCATGGGATGTGGGTGTCATTGGCTAGGCCAGTATTTATTGCCCATCTCTAATTGCCCTTGAGAAGGTGATGGCGAGCTGCCTTCTTGAACTGCTATAGTCCACATTGTGTAGGTACATCCACAGTGTACTCATGGAGATTGAAATATAGAATTGAAGGTAAATTATTGACCTGGGTTAAAAAATTGGCTGAATGGTAGACGACAGAGAGTAGAGTTAATTGGCAGGTACTCTAATTGACAGGGTCTGACCAGTGTTGCCCAGCAAGGATCTGAGTTGGGGCCTCAACTATTCACCATATTTTTTAACATTTAGATGATAGAATAGAAAGCTAGATATCCAAGTTTGCTGACAACACAAAGATAAGCAGCATTGTAAGAAGTGTAAATGGAAGCATTACATTATAAAGAGATATTAATAGATAAAGTGAATTGACATAACTGTGGCAAATGGATTTCGGTGTGAGCAAATATAAGGTCATCCACTAAGGATAGAGCAAAGTACTTTCTGAATGTTGGAAAGTTAGAAATAGTGGAGGTCCAAAAAGACTTGGTGATCCAGGCACACAGATAATTAAAATATCATGAACAGGTAAAGAAAATTATCAAAAAGGCTAATGGAACACTGGCCTTTATATCTAGAGGACCAGAATAAAGGGAGTAGAAATTATGCTTCAGCTATGCAATACCCTGGTTAGACAACACCTGGAGTACTGTGATAAGTTCTGGGCAACACACTTTAGGAATGATATACTGGACTTGATGGAGTGCAGCGTAGATTTACCAGAACAATACCTAGACAACAAGGGTTAAATTACAAAGCGAGATTACACAAACTAACAGTTCCCTTGAATTTAGAAGGTTAAGGGGTAATTTGACTGAAGCTTTCAAGTTAGGGTAGATACAGAGAACTATTTCCATTGGTTGTGGAATCTAGGACTAGGGAACATGGTCTAAAAATTAGAGCCAGGCTTTTCAGAAGTCAAAGCTCATTTCCACGTACAAAGGGTAGTAGAGGTTTGGAGTTTGGAACTCTTTTCCATATCGGCAATTAATGCTAGATCAATTATTAATTTTAAATTTAAATTGTTAATTTTAAATAAATCATCGAGGAGGGTGAGCCTGCTGAGAGCCACTACCCTAGCTGCCCTTTCCTCTGACCTCCCTCTCCATCTGCTGGCAACCCCCTCCCTACACCCCCCCATCCCACCTTTCTCCAGGGATCCAACAATAAATCCTGATGAAGGCCCAAGGGTATCACCAGCAGTAGCCAACACACTCGCTAATAGAGGGCTTCCGCCCTCATTTCGGCCAACAGCTCTAGGGGGTGGGATTTCTGCCCTTCTGAGGAAGACTTGCTGTTACATATCCCCCGTGGAGCCAGCAGATGCCAGTGCAAAGAAGAAAATTACTCCAAATTAGGAAACTGCGGATGTGAAATTAAGCCATTTTGGGTCATCCAGAAATATACCAATAACAATTTCAGTGCAGCTGCCTTTTCAAGGGGCCCTATCTTCATGGAAAATGTTTGGAAGAACTTTTCTTGGTGGGAGTAGGAGGAGAACAGGCGACTATAAAGTTCAGAATTATTTCTATCTATATAAATAGGTGGCAGGGTGACATATTTTGATGTGATTTACACCATTTCTGTTTTTTTTTGAAAGAAACAGAAAGGGAAGTTAAAAATAAATTAAATGAAGATCGAGGAGCAACAGGTCAGTCAGCATTTGTGAAAGAGAATGATGGGTCGTAAGCCTTTTAGATGGATCCATTCCTCTGATGAACAAACTGTTAATCTGTCCTATCCCACACTGTTGCTGATTTCCAGCAATTGCCTTTCTTTTCCCTTTCAGCTCAAAATAAAGGTGGCTCATCTAACTCTTTTTCATGAGACTTTAAGTAACAAAACTGTCTTTTTTTCCTCCCCCCAACCCACAGGTTCAAACTGAGGAATGGTGATTTAATGCCTTCGGCTATTCCCTTAATAGCCCAGCCTGTAGTGATTTTCTAATGGAGGCATCACAAGGGCGCATGAAAGAAAACAGACACCATACTCACATCCCCCCAAGGGACAGAATCAGGCACAAGTCAACCAGCAATTTTCACTGCATGAGGCCCACCATGGAACTGGCATTTTAATGTTAATCAGGCCCACCTGTGTCAGCCAGGTCATAGAATGATGCAGCACATAAGGAGGCTATTTGGCCCATCGTGAATGTGCTGGGTCTTTGAAAGAGCTATCCATTAGTCGCACTCTTACTGCTCTTTCACCATGGTGAATTTTTCCTTTTTGGGTATTTATCCAATTTTCTGCTGAAAGTCGCTCTTCCTCCACCACCCTTTCAGGTAGCATATTCCAGATGGTAACAACTAGCTGTGTGAAAAATATAGCCCACTGCCCCTGATTCAGCATTGTGACACAATTGTTCAAGAAGGTGACAAGGGGCTGGATTTAATGTAGCCCATTGTCATGAGAAACACGGTGGCCAGGCCCACTTAATTGTGGAAGAGGCTGCATGTCAGTCTTCAAGCAGTGGAAAAACCTCCAGCAAGTAAGTTAGAGGTGGGACTGAACCCATGGGGAAATTTGCCCAGTTGTGGTGTGTTGTCAATTAGGCTCAATATTGAGCCATTTGGCACCAATTATCCCTGAACCTACCAGAATTTAGTGGTGACTCAGGGATTACATGCAATTGGCACAGCTTTCTCATGCCTTCAGGAGGCTGCCAAGCAAACCCTATCATGTTTGCCTGTGGCCTTCTGGGGGAGGGTCCCTCTTTCAAAGGTGTTTGGTGCCCAATTGAGGAACCTGACATTGAGCAGGGGGTGGCCACTGAAAGTCACCCCTTGCCCTTGCCTCTGACCTCCCCTGCACCCCTCCCATGACCCCCTCTCCATGACCCCCATCCTACCATCACTCAACTATAGCCTGGCTCCCTCAGTAATTGTACGCCTCTTCCTGAGTGCATTTCTGGCAGCAGTCACCGCTCCTAGTGTCACTGCCTGTAATGTAGAGCTGCTGCCCTCTAATTGGCCTGCAGCTCTTGGTGGGCAGGATTTCCACTGCTGGGGTCCTAAATCCCTGGGAAGGTCCCACACTGGCCAAAGGCACCTAATTTGTTTGGACCTCCCACACCAAAGTCACACAGGTTTCCCAGCGGCTCTCCAACTGATAGGCAGGAACCTCAAGGGAACATTAAATCCAAACTATGGACAGAATTTTTCTGTTGTTGAGCAGGGGCAGGCCCCACATGTCCATGCATAAAATGACGCACAGTGACGTCGGGCAAGCGTCCCGACATCACCACGTGCCATCGTGATATTTGGCTGGACAGGCACACGATGATGTCCGACGCACACCTGCCAGTAATTAACAGGCCACTTAAGGCCCTTAAGTGTTCAATCGACATCAATTTTTCGGCGCCCATGCAATCTTCGGGTCAGCACATGGGCACAATGGGCAGGCGGGTAGGACACATTTGTGTTAACCTCATCCACAGGTGGGACAAGAGGGCTCAGTGGGGTTGTGAATGTGCACAGTCAAGCATTTATTTTTGAAAGTTTTACAAACTTGCCTGTGTGATCTGCAGCACTTCAGAAAGCTCACCAGTTGCTTCTTCTGGACTCTTAACCTTCAGGTCAGCACTCTGCAATGAGGAATATTTTCTGGGTCTTCAGGTTTCAGGAAGCCTTCCCTTAGCCTGGGAATGGCAGCTGAACTGTCCACTGGAGGCAGCTCCTCTGAAGAGGAAAGGAGGGCTAGAAAGGGGAGGAGGCCAGGAGTACACATTCAGCCTCCAAGGGAGCCACCTTTGGGAGGACATTTGCAGGCACAAGGGGCGCAGGGCCAAGAGGTTGTCCAAGGTGGAAGGGGCCGCAGAAGACGCCACTATCCTGCTGCCAGGGTATACAGGCGGCGAAGCAGCTACCTCAATATGACTGAGGTGCAGTGCCGAAGGAGGCTCCATCTCTCAAGGGAGACAGTCAACTATATCTGTCAGATGATTGGGCCTGAGATCTCCCCTAACTGTGTGGGTGGACACCCCATGCCAGTGGCTCTAAAGGTCACAGCTGCCCTCAACTTCTTTGCCTCTGGCTCCTTCCAGGGGTCAGTGGGTGATCTTTGCAGTGTCTCCCAATCAGCTGTCCACACTTGTGTCAAGCAGGTTGCAGACGCTCTGTTCAGGCGTGCATTGACCTTCAGCCACTACCGTTGGGACCAGGCAAGCCAGACACAGTGAGCCAGAGGCCTCGCAGCCATTGCTGGCTTCCCCCACATCCAGGGTGCAATAGACTGCACACTTGTGGCCATCAAGGTGCCAGCAGGTGAGCCCGGCGCCTTCGTCAACAGGAAGGGATTCCGCTCCATGAACGTGCAGATAGTGTGTGATCACAGGATGCTGATTCTACAAGTCTGTGCAAGGTACCCAGGCAGCTCCCACAACACCTACATCCTTGGACACTCCCAGGCACTGGGGCTCTTCAGTGCTCCAGCCCGGCTTGATGGATGGCTGCTGGGTGACAAGGGTTATCCCCTCAGAAGGTGGCTCATGACGCCTCTCCGCCATCCAAGAACAGAAGCTGAGCAGCGGTACAATAGGAGCCACGCCTCCACAAGGGCTGTGGTGGAGAGAACCATTGGTCTTTTCAAGATGTGCTTCCGATGCCTGGACCACTCAGGGGGCGCACTCCAGTACCCCCTAGATCGTGTGTCGCTGATAGTGGTTGCATGCTGCGCTTGCCACAATCTTGCGCTAGAAAGAGGGGACGCAGTGGACGATGAAGATGTCGACGTAATGGCTGCAGCTGCACACGATGAGTCCAGTAGTGAGTCCGAGGATGAGCATGCACAGGGAAATGCTGAGGGGGTACATACTGACCCGGGCATACTATAGGGAGGCAGGGACACCCAGGAGGCTTTAATCCAATGAACCTTCAGCTAGCACACCATAGATGGTCCACCAGGACAAGCTTGGTGTCCGGTGAAGCTGCAATAACTGGGGAGATGCCAGCTGTGGAACTGGCAGCTCCTTCCCAGGCGGGGCCAGCATAGGCTTCACGGGCCAGAGATCATCAAGGCCAACAGGACTGCAGGGTCAGCACGCTGTCTCAGATGCCACTCCGAACGATGGGACAGCACTAAGACGTAGCACCCGGAAACAAAAGCATAAGGCACCTTAGGCACACCACAGGTTTCTCACTGGTGCTTTTTTGTTGGCCTGAGGTGAGGCCCAGCTGACGACTCCAGGACCACCGACTGAGCATGTGCCTGGTCCCCTGCAGTCCTCCAACTGCTGTGCCATGGGCACTCACTGTCTCTGCCAGCTCCTCCAACTGTGAAATGCCCTCACCGCTGTGTCCCGGGACACTAGCCGATGATCTAATTCCCACTGAGGTGCTAGTATCTGCACTGGTGCCTGCCTTTCAGAGATGGTGTGACGCTGGTGAGTCCGAGATTTCAGGGCCCTCAAGTGTGAGAGGGGGCTCCTGCTGCTCCTTCTCCCGGCCCTGCTCCGCTGATGCTGAAAGGAAGAACAAGGACATTTGATCAGTTAACATGGAGACAATGTCAATGTGCATCCCTGTCCCCTGGATCATTATGCTCAACCTTCCATAAGCAATGGTCAAGCCATGTTGCAAACTTCAATCACTGAACATTCAGCACTGCCATGGCTGTTGGGAGAACAATAGCCACCTCACTACTGGGCAAACATGCCTGCCCATGGCACCCCAGCCTCATTGACACCAGTGGACCTGGGCGCATGGCACCTCTCCAGATCTAGGGCCTCCTGCTCGAAGCGGCTGAGCATCGCCACCTGGGCTGGCCTTCTGCCAGTCCTCACCCGCTCGGCGGCATTATGTGCATTCTTTTCCTGAAAAGGAGAGAAGAGCATTGATTAGTGCTACTTGTACCTGGATTCTCTTCGCGCACGGCCCACCCCAACCAGAGTAGGACATTGCAGGGCTCCAGTGCTCCTCACCCCGCTGCTGCCAAACACTCACAAAAAGATGCTCGGCCTGTACCCTTCCCCACCTTGGCAAAATGCTGCCTACATCACATTTGGCATCACACAGTCTAACCTTCCATAGCATGAAGGTGCAAGCACGTGGAGCACAGAGGGCAGCAGATCAATCGGTGCCATGTCACCTTGAAGCTCCCCTCCCAGCATGTCATCACCCTGGCTTTGTCATGTCCTGGAGTTTCAGCTCTGCGCCCAGGTGCAGCTCCTCCAGGTTGCCCCCAAAACAGTAATGTAGGTCTCACTGTATCACCCTCCATCATCACCCTCTTAGGGCGACCTAGGCATGGGCAATATCTGCTGGCCCACCCAGCGAAGGACACATGCCGTCAATGATTCAATGCAGTCACTACACTCAGACTGGTGGGGGTGGGGGCTCCAAGGGGGAAAGCCTACCTGCTGGGTTAAGTGACCAATGCCAACATGGTACTCACCCTTCCAGAGCGCAACAGGTCATTGAAGCGCTTGTGACACTGGATCCACGTGCGTCACACCACATCATGGGAGCTCACTATCTCCGCCACCTCCTCCCAGGCATGTTTGGTCATGTGGGGGGGGCCTCCTCCTCCCAACCTGGGGTACAAAGACCTCCCGCCATTCTGCCACCTCCTCGAGGAGGGCAGCAAGTCAATCATCAGATAAACGAGGGGCACAGTGCCCCCTTGCCCTACCCTCCTGCCTGGCCTGCTCACCAGCAGCGCTCTGGGGAGCCCTTCCACTAGCCATGTTTGACAGTCTTTGAAAGGCTACAGGAGCTTTTTAAAACAGACAGCCGGGTCGCCATTGGACCCGGTGGTCATTGCAGTACCGCCGCCACCCGCCCACTCCCGCTGTCCTTGGGAGCCGCAATTCACGCTGAGCGGGCCTTAATTGGCCCACCCGCCTAAAATGGCGGCACTGACCCGATCGCGGGTGCCGATCCGGTCCGCGCCCGCCCGTGCCCACTCCACCCGCCTGTCAGCCAGAAAATTCTGCCCTTAAAAATCCTTTTCAAACATTCTTAAAACCAAATACAGATTCCACAGATATTTTAAAGAAATCATAGTTTTCCTTACAGTACTGCTTCCTGGTCAAAGGTCATCACAACCAGCATTCACAATTGGATGTGACAGGGACTGCTGAGCTTTGATCTGTTATGGGATTATGGAAACACATATCTGTCTTTAGTATGCTGCTTCCACTGTCTAGGATGCATCCTGTGTTGTAGCTTCTCTAGGCTGGAATGTCATTTTTAGGTACACCTGGTGCTGCTTCTGACATGATCTTCCATACTCCTCATTGAACCAGGGTAGAACCCCTTGCTTGATGCAAATGCTGGAGTGAGAGATATGCCAGACCAGGAGATTACTGATTGTGGTGGACTACCATGTGATTCTGGTCAGTAAGGGGTGCGTGAGAGACAGGTGACTATACCGGAGTGAGGGGGAGACTAAGTGAGTAGCGAATTAAGTTCACGTGGGAATTCGGTGCACGGGGGAAAGAGGTTTAGTATACATAGGAATTATTCTAAGTTAATTCAGTGAGTAATTAAACTAAGTTAAATAAATAACATAAGTAACAATGGCAGGACAGATGTTATGTTGCAGCTGTGGAATATGCGAGCTTTTGAACATCAAGACTATCCATGACAAACACGTCTGCAGGAAGTGTAAACAGCTAGAGGAATCCCGGATCAGGATTATAGACGTGGAAGCCAAACTGCAGACACTGCTCAACATAAGGGAGGGGGAGGAATACCCGGATACTTTGTTCCAGAAGACGGTCACACATCATAGAATTGGGGCATCTGTTTTGGTCAGAAGTGAGGGAGAGGAGGATGTGACTGTCAGTGAGGCAGGTAATGGGACTGAGCAGACATAGTGGAGGAGCCTCAGACTTTGCAATTGTCAAACAGGTTTGAGTTCTCACAACCTGTGTGGATGAAAGTGAGGACTGCAAGGTGGATGAGCAGTCTGGCCATGGCACCATGGTAAAGGAAGCCGTTCAAGCCAGGGGAGCAAACAGGGGTTGGTATGGTGAGGGGGTTTGACATTGTTCTCTGCAGCAAAGAGGGAGAGTCCAGAAGGCTGTCTTGTCTGCCTGGTGCCAGGGTTCGGGACATCTACTCAGAGCTGGAGAGGAACTTGCAGTGGGAGGGGGAGGATCCAGCTGTTGTGGTCCATCTAGGTACCAAGGACATATGCAGGACAAGGAAGAAGGTTCTGCATAGTCAGTATGAGAAGCTAGGTACCAAATTAAGAAAAAGAGCCTCTGGATTATTACCTGAGTCATGTGCAAATTGGCATAGGGCAAATAAGATTAGAGAGATGAATGCATGGCTCAAAGACTGGTATAGGAGAAGTGGGTTCCGGTTCTTGGGGCACTGGCATCAGTACTGGGGAAACTGGGGGCTGCACCATTGGGACAGTCTACACCTGAACCGTGCTGGGACGTGTGTTCTTGTGGATCGCTTAACTAAGGAAGTAGAGAGGGCTTTAAACTAAACAAGGGGTAGATTCAAAGCAGGAGACCATAAAAGTAATATGGGAAATGAATAGCAGGAAGGGACAGAGAGATAAAACCTAAGAATATACCGATAGTGATGACTAGATATTACAAACATAACAAAAAGATCAGGAGTAGACTGGCGGGGCGGTAATTGGCCGGGTTGGATTTGTCCTGCTTTTTGTATATTGGACATACCTGGGCAATTTTCCACATGGCCGGGTAGATGCCAGTGTTGTAGTTGTACTGGAACAGCTTGGCTAGGGGCACGGCAAGTTCAGGAGCACAAGTCTTCAGTACTGTTGCCGGAATATTATTGTCAGGGCCCATAGCCTTTGCAATATCCAATTCCTTCAGCCATTGCATGATATCATGTGGAGTGAATCGAATTCGCTAGAGACTGGCTTCTGTGATGCTGGGGCCTCCGGAGGAAGCCGAGATAGATCATGAAGTTGGCACTTCTGGCTGAAGATTGTTGCAAATGCTTCAGCTTTATCTTCTGCACTGCTGTGCTGGGGTCCTCCATCATTGAGGATGGGGATATTTGTGGAGCCTCCTCCTCCAGTGAGTTGTTTAATTGTCCACCACCATTCACGACTGGATGTGGCAGGACTGCAGAGCTTAGATCTGATCCATTGGTTGTGGGATTGCTTAGCTCTGTCTATTACTTGCTGCTTATGCTGTTTGGCACATAAGTAATCCTGTGTTGTAGCTTCACCAGGTTGACACCTCATTTTTAAGCATGCCTGGAGCTGCTCGTGGCATACCCTCTTGCACTTTTCATTGAACCAGGGTTGATCCCCTGGCTTGATGGTAATGGTAGAGTGGGGGGATATGCCGGGCCATGAGGTTACAGATTGTGTTTAAGTACAATTCTGCTGCTGCTGATGGCCCACAGCGCCTCATGGATGCCCAGTCTTGAGTTGCTAGATCTGTTCGAAATCTATCCCATTTAGCACGGTGGTAGTGCCTCACAACATGATGGAGGGTATCCTCAATTTGAAGGCAGGGTTTGGTCTCCGCAATGACTGTGCGGTGGTCACTGCTGCCAATACTGTTGTGAACAAATGCATCTGCGGCAGGCAGGTTACTGAGGATGAGGTCAAGTATGTTTTTCCCTCTTGTTGGTTCCCTCACCACCTGCCGCAGACCGAGTCAAGCAGCTATGTGATTTAGAACTCAGAGAGCTTGTTCTGTGCTGGTGCTACTGAGCCACTCTTGGTGATGGACATTGAAGTACCCCAACCAGTGTACATTCTGCGCCTTTGCCACCCTCAGTGTTTCCTCCAAGTTATGTTCAACATGGAGGAGCACTGATTCATCAGCTGAGGGAGGGCGGTACGTGGTAATCAGCAGGAGGTTTCCTGGCTGTATTTGCCTGGATGAGGAGTTCATAGAGTGCTTTCGAGATTGTGCTGCTCTAAAAAAGCTTTCTGGAACCAACCAGAGAGCAGGTTATATTACACTTGGTATTGTGTAATGTGACAGGATGAATTAATTATCTCAGAGTGAAGGCACCCCTAGGTAGCAGCAACCACAATATGATTGAATTGTACATCCAGTTTGAAAGGGAGAAGAGTGGGTCTAAGACTAGTACTTTAAACTTAAATAAGGGCAACTATGTGGGCATGAAAACTGAGCTATCTGAGGTGAACTGGGATACTAGGCTAGGGGCAGACATTTAAGGGGATATTTCAGAAAACTCAAAAGTATATTCCTACTGTAAGGAAAAGCAGTCCATGTCCAAATGCAGCAAGACCTGGACATTATCCAGGCTTGGGCTGACAAGTGGCAAGTAACATTCATGCTACACAAGTGCCAGGCAATGCCATATCCAATAAGAGGGAATCCAACCTTCGCTCCTTGACAATCATTGGCATTACCATTGCTGAATCTCTCACTATCAATATCCTGGTGGTTACCATTGACCAGAACTAGACTAGCCATATAAATACTGTGGCTTCAAGAGCAGATCAGAGGCTTGGAATCCTGCAGGGAGTAACTCACCTCCTGACTCCCCAAAGCCTGTCCACGATCTACAAGGCACAAGTCGGAAGTGTGATCGAATACCCTCCACTTTCTTGGATGAGTGCAGTTCCAACAACACTCAACAACACTCAAGAAGCTCAACACCATCCAGGACAAAGCAGCCCGCTTGATTGGCACCCCTTCCACAAACATACACTCCCTCCACCACCGTTGAACAGTGGCAGCAGTGTGCACCATCTACAAGGTGCACGGCATAAACTCACCAAGACTCCATAGGCTGCATGTTCCAAACCCACGGCCACTACCATCTAGAAAGACAAGGGCTGCAGACACATGGGAACACCAGCACCTGGAGGTTCCCCTGCAAGCCACTCACCATCCTCACTTCCTTCACTGTCACTGGGTCAAAATCCTGGAACTGCCTCCCTAACAGCACTGTGGATGTACCTACACCACATGGACTGCAGCGGTTCAAGAAAACAGCTCATCACCACCTTCTCAAGGGCAATTAGAGATGGACAATAAATGCTGGCTTAGTCAGCAGCGCCTACATCCTGTAAGTTAATTTTAAAAATTCTAAGGGAGGACCCACCATCCATGGTTAAGTTAAGGAAAGCATCAAACTTAAGGAAAAAGCATATAACTATGCAAAGATGAGTGACAGGTCAGCTGATTGGTCAGAATATAAAGAACGGAGCAATGCAGCACATTCCACCACAAGGTCCTTAATAGAGCAAATTATTGGCCTCCTGAAGATGCCTTTCCAACGTTTGGATCGGTCAGGTTGATCTCTCTAATACTCACCACAGAGGGTGTCCAGGATCACCATTGTTTGCTGTGCCCTGCATACCATTATGCTGCAAAGGGGAAACGTGTTATCTGAGGGAGACATTGAGGAGCTAAACGTCTCCTCAGACAAGGAGAACATTGAAGGGGATGGCTCTGAAAAGGATGAGGATTCAGACAAGCGACATGAGGATGCTATTGCACGAGAACCATGTGGCCGATGTGCCCGTGACAATCTCATAGCTACAAGATCCCAGGATACCATTATGCTGCAAAGGGGGAATGTGTTATGTGAGGGAGACATTGAGGAGCTAAACATCTCCTCAGACAAGGAGTACGTTGAAGGAGATGGCTCTGAAAAGGGTGAGGATTCAGACGAGTGACATGAGGATGCTATTGCACGAGAACGATGTGGCCGATGTGCCCGTGACAATCTCATAGCTACAAGATCCCAGGAGGAATAAGGTGGAGACAAATTTTCACAATCAAAGTTTCCTTCAGCCTTCGATGCAGTGGACATACCAACACCTTCATTCTCAGCTTGAACATCTCAGGAAATGTCAGAAATCTCACAATGATCACAAAAGTAACATTTGTCAACTTCTGCCCAAATGATGGGGTCATCCTTGGAAGGCATAATAAGCCTTGGTGACATGTGGAATGTGATTAGCACTCCTTTAGCGCACATCCTTAAGCAACTCTACTTTCAACATATCCTTTCAACATGGCATCACCAAGTCAGTGTGCATGGCAGCTTTCAAGCAGATGGAAAGCTAATTCACACTTGGATGCACTCATGTCAGTATGACACCTTAGTAAGGTGACCTAAACACACATAATATTCTTCAATTGTTTGCTGAATAGGGTACAGCATCTGGAGGACTCAATTTCTCCCATCACCAGCTCTCATGAATGAACATTGCAGAGGCATCATCTTGCTACTGACCCTCAGTCACCCTTCACACATTACGACACAGTGATCTGTAATTCTACATCATGCAGCAAAGCTGCGAGGTTTGTTTGCATTGTCCTCACAGAGAGTGCCTCACCAGGACTATGGTTTGATTAGTTACAAACACACAGGACCCTGCAATCATTGGAAGCCTGTCAAGTTTCTGTCCTGGTTGACCTTTGCATTAGAGAAAAACGTGGCCCAGTCAGTATTGACACAGCAGTCAATGACAAAATCTTCCCTTCATAGACCCTGCTGATGACTTGGGAGATGTGCAAAAGCATAGCTTTCAGAACATGACAGAACTCAACATGGTCCATTTCACAAAGGCCAATCCTTTCTATATGCCCTAAGTCAATGAGTGCACTGTCATGTAATGAATTCCATATCGAGTTGTGTGCTGTGTCTTTACACAAGGGTCAAGTAAAGCACCTCTAAGCAGCCATCGAGGAGAAATGTAAGATCCTCACAGGTAAGGAGATCGCTTCGTCAAGATGAGCACGCACCTCTGACATCACAACTCATATCCCTCTTTCAGACATTTGGAAGTTTCCTGACTGATCCTTATCTCCCTAGTTCAGCATCATGCATGGGGAGAGTGGGAACTAAGCATTCAGCCTTAAACATGGAGACGAGAACTAACTGCAGAGAGGTATGGATGACTATGGTGTTCAACGTTTGATAATATTTTTTCCTGTAACTCACTTTCCTAAAGTAAACACCATTGCAAAAACACATTGGAGAAATTATTATAATGTTCGTTACGATGAATACTTGTGCCATCCATAAACAACAAACATCGGTGCAACAGCAGCAGGATAATCACTAAATTTGATGAGCAATTCTCCCAAGCCCAGGTAATGCCTGCATGATATTTAAGGCTGACAGGAGTATTGGGCAGCCAGCAGGGTCACATTCGATGTGCCTTTGTTGATGTTGCAGATATGGAAATGAAGTCTACACACTCTGGTGTGATAGTGTGAGAATTAATGCAACTGAAGAAACAGACGGGAGTTCATTGAGGGGGTACATTTTTGACCCTTAAATGAGCGCGGGACATTGAATCACATTGAATATCAATTGAATCCATGAAACTTGGGGCAGTGTTAATACCACATATATATATACGGAAGTGAAAAATCAAAACAATGAGTGAACACCCGTGCCACCAGTGTGAATTCAAAACTTCTTAATTTTTCTTACCCTACCACCACAGCTATGTGCAGCTATACCCTATTGTCTAAGGTGACTTTGGTGGGTGTTCTCTGATGGCCTGAAGCCTTGTGGGTCTCGGCCTGCACACATGGCCTTGAGAGCTCCCTGGCAGCAGCCTGGGAGATTCATAAATAGAAAAGGATTTCACTCTCTGAATGACCAGCTAATTTGTAATCACAAAAAGCAGATCCCGCATGTTTGTGCTAGATACCCAGGGAGCTCTCATGACTCTTGAGTCACTCACTCCGGTCTCCTGTTCCCGTTCAGGTGCACCCTTCTCGGCCTGATCTGCTGGAGTTGATGGGGTTGCTGGCGGAGGGGATTTGGAGTGGCAGGGCAGCCTTGGAGACTCCTGGGTGGATGCCCCTAGGGTGTCTGGCTGGTGGTCCTCCTCCCTTTGGGTGCCTGATGACCCTTCCCTAAGTCCTTGAGGAAAAGGGTCACCTGGAGAGAGGTCAAGGTGCCCTATCCCCCTCTCGCTAGCTACTGCTGGAATGCACCAATGGCTATAGTGATAGTGTACAGGTCTGAGTGCAAATCCGGCAGAAACACCAAATCCAAGGCAGCCACCACCCTTCCAAAGGAGACTTCGATGTGCTCACATGCTGGAGCCACAATATCAGGCAGAACGTGGACAGAATACTCCACCCTTTGTTCCAGTCTGCTGACGGCCTCTGTCAACTCTACCTGTCTCTCCATCTCCAAATTGTCTCTTACAGCTGATTCCAGAGGCTCATCATGGGACTCGGACACTGCAGGGGCCTGGCCTTCAGCAGTCCTCCAAATGCCAGAGACCTTGGCTTCCACTGCTTCTGCCTGCTGTGGACCCATGCCTATGAGGTGATCACCAGATTGTGAATCCGAGCCCACCCTAGAACTAAGTCCCACCGAGGTGTGTGTATCTGGGCTGGTGGAGGGTGCAGGTGAACACAGTGACAATTCTTCATCTAAGGGCATGTCTGCTTCCTCCTCAGAGGTGGTCTGGGGGCTGGAGCTGAGTCTTCTTCTTGAAAAAGTCCTCCCCCTTTTCTTAACTGATACCTGGAATAGAGAGAAGAGAGAATTAGGGATTGACGAGGCAGGCTTATACATTAAAGATCACTCACAGTCATTGTGTGTGACCGATGCATACTGGGTGGACCATCAGTGACTTGTTGGGGGAGGCTGATCTTGCCTTCTGCACAGGAGTGATCCCTATCCTCACCAGCCAGCTCTGCAGCCTGTTCCTCAAACCATGAGAGGGTCCGCAACTCTAGAGTTCCCTCATTGGTCTTGGCTCTCTCGCCTGTTTGTTATGTGAGATCTTGTCCTGCACAAAGACAGATGGATTAACTGTGAGCACTATGGATGAAAGAACAGTTCAGAAGCATGCATGCCTGCTTTGTCTGCTAAGCCATCCACAGTAAGGGATTAAGAAGCTGCTTGTGCAGGAACTTACATGAGATGGTGAGCTTAAAGTGGCTGGCAGACATTCAGTGCTTTTGTCCCATCTGCTGGTTGTGTGTGACATCCCTGTTGTCTCTAACCTTTAGACTGCCTGATGCCCTTAAGAAAATGTTAGATTGCAGTGAGTAGAAGATTCACTTACCTTGACAGAGCAGAGCAGATCATTCATCCTTTTGCGGCACTACAATGTGGTCTTTCCCTGAGTGCCATGTGCACTAACCTCCCCAGTGACCACCTCCCAGGCCAGCATGATCCTGCTCCCAGTACCTTTACTTCTGAGTAAAGAGGACCTCCCGCCTTTCCTGAACGGCCTGAAGGAGAATCCCCAGGGAGGCTTTGCTGAACCGTCTTGCAGACGGGGTTGCTTCTCCTTGGGGCCATTGCTCTTCTGTCGAACACAACACTGTTTTAACATGGCGTCAGGACCTTCGACCCCATGAGGTAATGGCAGGGCGGAAAAATCCCTGCCACAAGATTTGCCAAGCTCCTCGCTGATGCATAATTAATGAGCTGAAAAGTAGAAGATCGTGCAAGTTCAGCCATCCCGCCACCCAGAATCACGTTGACTTTCCCGCCCGCCGCTGGACTTAGTCTCCAGAATGGAAAGTTCTGGCCATATCAGGGCAAGTGTGGTGTTGCCATTGGTTACGAAAATCACCATTTCAATGCTAGCTGTCCCTTCCAGGTGGGAGTAGGTGTTATTATCAACCATTCAACGTGCATCACTACATCAGGGAGTTGACAGAGGCACTGCACACCAGGAGAAAAGATTTCATTGTCTTCTCTGACAGTAGCAATACAAGTGGCCGTGTGGTTATGCCAGGGTAGAGAAATTCCCAATGTTGCAGGGAACCATTGACTGCATGCACCTGGCTCTACAGGCCACAAATACGAATGGGGAGATGTACTACAACAGCAAGGGCTTTCACTCCATGAATGTGCAGTTTGTGTGTGACATGCACAGCACATCCTGTCGGTGTTGTCTGTTATTCTGACAGCACCCACAACACTTTCATTTTGCGGCTGTCAGCCATTTCTACTATATTTAAGCTTACCTGCTCTACATTTGGTTCATGACTCCCCTCTGCTACCTAATCACGTGTGAACAGCACATTTGCAATGAGAGGCATGCTGCCACCAGCAACATTGTGGAGAAAACCATTGACCTTCAAAAACAATGACCAGGATTTTACCATTTGCACAGAAGTCTTGATGTCAAGAGGAGATGCATGTCACTGGCATACACAGGTGGGCGGCAGAACTTGCGTCTGAATTTTATGGGCAACAGCCAAAGTGGCTGCCTCTAGGGCTGCCGCCCCCAAGAGCTGCGAGCGCAATCAGAGGGCAGCAGTTCAGCAGCCTTAGCAGTGCCATCGGGAATGGCGGCTGCTGCTGAGGCAGGCAGGAGACCTGAGGCCATCAGCAGGTAAGATAATAAAAAATTAAAATAATCAAAGGGCTGAGAGCTGTAGTGGAAATCCCTCCAGGGATATCATTACAGCCACGGGGACTGCCTTCCCTGCCTGCGGCCATCTCTTTGTTGCATGAAACCATCCCCCTCTCCATCTGGGCTGCTCCCCTGGGAAACTGTCTCCATTTAGCTGGTAGCCTCGCACAAAGCAGGAAGTCACCCCACTGTCAGCAAGGTGCCGATGGCATGGTAAAATGGTCCTTTACATATGTAAAGGGAGACCATGGCCTACTAGTAATGTGTGAGAATGGATGTTTTTTTAAAATATTTTGGGGCAGTATTGTGTTATTGTGTAAAGAAGGCTGGGTGTCTGTGTAATTTAATTAAGCTGAGCAAGAGATTTATAGGAGTCAGATTGCCTGGGGGCTTTGAAACATGAAAAGGATAGAGGTGTTAAGTTGAGGTACAAGTAAATAGGTTAGATCTAACATTTGCATTTTTAGGTAAGTTGAGAGTTTGTCTGAATATCAAAGGGGAGTCAGAGGTGGAAGAAACATGTTTGCATCTTGCAAGAGTTCCATAAGTAAATAGTATTGGGGGTATTATATTTTATTGACCTGGAAGCAAAGACAAGATATAAAACATTTAGATTTAGAAGGATTTGAGTTTCAAAGAGGTGTGAAAACAATGGAACCTGAGGTGAAAGGAGGAAAAGCTATTTTAGAATTACTGTGGAGAGATAGCTGGAGGTGTTTGAGCTGTTGAGCTATAACTGGAGCTCTGAGCTGGGGAGGACGCAGTTTGAATCACCCATCCAGTCAAACCAGAGAAATCTTAGGTTGCAAAAGCAGTTTTATCCTGAAGTGGATTCCACTGCAGAGTGGATGAGGGTAGAGATCATGTGGTATGCCTTTATTGAAGCTACAGCAGTTTGTCTTGTGGAATATTACTGGATTTCAGAGTAGATATCTATAAGGAAGTGTTGCCTGGAAGGTGTTTACTTTATGGGTTTGACCAAGATTTTGGGGGAATGTTTTGTAAGAGTAACCTTAATCGTGTGATTATAATCTTATGCACTTAAGTTTTACTTTTAGTTTTTAAAATCCCGGAAGTGTTACTGGACCTCTCACTGCTGAGATTGGTACATCTTCTTCTTGGTTTCACATTACAAAAGAAAGGGTATGGCCCATAAGCCATACCCTTGGTTTGCGCAGCAGTTAACACTGGCTGTGGTCATAGAAAATGTCACTGGACTAGTAACCCAGAGGCCTAGGTTAATGCCCTGGGGACAAATCCCACCATAGCAACTGGTGGAATTTGAATTCTGTTCATAAACATCTGGAACTGAAAGCTAATTTCAGTGATGGTGACCATGAAACTATCATTGATTGTTGTAAGATCCCATCTAGCTCACTAATATCCTTTAGGGAAGGAAATCTGCCGTCCTTACCGGGTTTGGCCTACATGTGACTCTAGATCCACAGTAATCTAGTTGATTCTTAACTGCCTTCTGAAATGGCCGAGCAAGCCACTCAGTTCAAGGGCAATTAGGGATGGACAACAAATGCTGGCTTTGCCAGTGACGCCCACAACCTATGAGAGAATTTTTAAAAATTAAACCACTGCCTGCCTACTTGAAAAGGGCAGCCTGTCCAATTCTGGTCCCACCATTGGTAAAATGCTCCAACAGAAGGACTGCATCTGGGAGGTGATCTGAACCGGCTCTCTGCTATTTTACCAAACTCCCTGCTTCCCGGGGATTGTAAATTTCAGTCCAATGGTTCTTTTTTTAATATAAAAGCAAAAAACTGCGGATGCTGGAAATCCAAAACAAAAACAAAAATACCTGGAAAAACTCAGCAGGTCTGACAGCATCTGCGGAGAGGAACACAGTTAACGTTTCGAGTCCGTATGACCCTTCAACAGAACTAAGGAAAAATAGAAAAGAGGTGAAATATAAGCTGGTTTAAGTGGGGGTGGGACAGATAGAGCTGGATAGAGGGCCAGTGATAGGTGGAGATAACCAAAAGATGTCATAGACAAAAGGACAAAGAGGTGTTGAAGCTGGTGATATTATCCAAGGAATGTGATAATAGGTGACATTAAGGGTAGAAAGCAGGACGAGCAAGGTACAGATAGCCCTAGTGGGGGTAGGTTGGGGGGAAGGGATTGAAATAGGCTAAAATGTAGAGATAAAACAATGGATGGAAATACATTTAAAAATAATGGAAATAGGTGGGAAAAGAAAAATCTATATAAATTATTGGAAAAAAGGGGGATCGGAAAGGGGTTGGGGATGGAGGAGAGAGTTCACGATCTAAAATTGTTGAACTCAATATTCAGTCCGGAAGGCTGTAAAGTGCCTAGTCGGAAGATGAGGTGCTGTTCCTCCAGTTTGCGTTGAGCTTCACTGGAACAATGCAGCAAGCCAAGGATGGACATGTGGGCAAGAGAGCAGGGTGGAGTGTTGAAATGGCAAGCAACAGGGAGATCTGGATAATGCTTGCGGACAGACCGTAGGTGTTCTGCAAAGTGGTCACCCAGTCTGCGTTTGGTCTCTCCAATGTAGAGGAAACCGCATTGGGAGCAGCGAATTTTAAAAAAAAATCTTTTTTTAAATTCATTTATGGATGTGGGCGTCGCTGGCTAGGCCAGCATTTATTGCCCACCCCTAATCGCCCATGAGAAGGTAGTGGTGAGCTGCCTTCTTGGACCACTGCAGTCCATGTGATGTAGGAACATCCTCAGTGCTGTTAGGGAGGGAGTACCAAAATCTTCGCAATGACAGTGAAGGAATGGCGATATATTTCCAAGTCAGGATGGTGAGTGGCTTGGAGGGGAACTTCCAGGCGGTGATGTTCCCATCTATCTGCTGCCCTTGTCCTTCAAGATGCTAGTGGTCATGGGTTTTGAAGGCGCTGCCTAAGGAGTCTTGGTGAGTTTCTGCAGTGCATCCTGTAGATGGTACACACTGCTGCTACTGTATATCAGTGGTGAAGGGAATGAATGTTTGTGGAAGGGGTGCCAATCTGCTGCTGGAAATACTTATGGAGGAGGTCAGCATTACTCATCAGAACATGACTCCAAATTCGTTGTGGTCTGCTGTACCTTTCACGACCTAAGTGTCATGAAGGAGAAGCCCTTGCCACTAGGTCGTCAGCAGGCACCTTGAGACGAGGAAGAGGAAGCGGAGGAGGAGAGGAGCCATACATGACCACCTCCTCTTCTGACTACTCAGACTCCAGTTTTCCTAAAGTCTCATCACCACTGCTCCATGATTCCTTACCATCCCACCCCTCTGCTACAGATCAATACGTCCTCTGTGCCAAAATCCGGAAATAAAAGACATTGAAAAAATGATTCCAGAACAGCTTTCTTTATCAACATTTAAAATAATATAGACAAAACTGAACTATTCAGCCTTGTGTGCTTGTTAATTGCCTGTCCTTGTGGATGCTTTTGCCTGTCCCAGTGCTCCTTTACAGTGCTACCCCCATGACTGGTAGAAGGCTGCTGACTTTAACTGGGTGAGACTGCAGGCGGCTTTGCAGGATGACCTCAAGCAGCCCTTGGCCTTGAGGGCTCAGCTTTGGCCTGCACCACCTTGGCATGGGCGGCAACAGCTCGAGGTGGCTGGCTGAAAGGTAACAACAAAGTGCACTCATTGAGTGGCAATGGTGGGAGCATGAGTGCTGTCATTCTGAAAGAGAACAGCAGATTTGTGCTTGCAGAACCACTGCCACTCCCCTGGTGCAGTCTCTGCAATCCTAGTAATCTGCTGGAGCACAACACTGGCACCTGCAGTCATGTCAGCAGCATGACACCAAACTGGGCTTGCATGGCAACACGCATGGAACTTATGACCTCAGTCTGAGCTTCCACATCACCACTGAAACATTGGGTGGCTTCTGCCTGTGCTGCAATAGAAGCTGAGACATTAGCCACCAGATGCTGCATTATGGCCATGTCTGCAAGTGTCATTTTGGAATTGGCCATCACTTCCATACTGGAAAGGACAGGCTCCAAGCTCATCCAGACTCCACCATGCCCCTGACAGCAGGCTCTGTGACAGGCTTTCAATGCACCAAGGATCTCTGTGTGCATGCCCATATTAGAGTTCTCCTGTATGCTCCCCCATCGAAGTCCTTATCTGAGAGCTCAGCAGAATTCATCTGTGACCTTGCACTCCAGTGAGCAGCCTTATCTGATATCCTTTCCTCCTGTCCTAGCTGTAGGCCACTCATGCCTGGTGATTCATCATATGCTAATCTTGAGTATACTACCTTTGAAAGTACACACAGTGCCTGTATCTGAGCTGGTGGCTACGAGTGTCAGATCACACATGATGGTGCTTCTTCATCAGACATGCGCTGTTGGTCCTGCCCTTCCTGGTGAGGCTGCACCACTGGCTGGTCAGTCAGTGGTCTTGGATTTCTGAAAGCAAATATACAGAACAGGAGGGTTTTGGGTGAGGGAAAGGGGGTAGAAAGCAAAACGTCCATAGTCACACCATCTGCAGCTTATGCTTCATGTCAGATAGCAGGATGGATGGACAGATGATCATGGCATGCTGGATTGTGATGACAATACAAATAAAACAAGTAATCATAACCATAATATTGTTATAGGCAATCATTAAAATATAGATAAAGTATAAAATAATAATAGGATTGCACAATTATGAACATTTCAGTCCACAAATAATTACAATATTTTGCAAAATGCAGGTCTCCTTAATTTACAGAATAAAAATGAAAGGTCTGCTGTACTCTGCATTTTGTATTAAAGTCCATAAATCATATGTTGTCGATTGAGTTCATTGAATTCTCAACCATTTGCATACTATTTATGAGTTTTATAAATAAAGCAATTGGACTGTCTTGTAGACCATTCGTTCTATATCTTTTGTGGAATGATGTCTTTTCTCCTTAATTCCACCGTACATTTATTTTCGTGAGGTTGTGCCAAGAGATAGTGGCAATGGGAGACGGAATTTAAGAGTTTTCTAGCAACGTCCAGACAGTGCTTTTTCCACCTTTCAGCAAGGGGAACATGTACTTAGTTTGATTGTGTCAGAGTGGCTTTGGTACATGTTACCTTGGATCAGTGTCAATGCTCGTTTCCAAAAGCTTTTGAGCTTGTTCACATGCTCTATGGTAAGTCCAACATTGCAAACAGGTACTGTGTATTCAACAATGGGTCTTATCTAACTATTGAACACATTGAATAGGTCAGTTTGAGATATGTTGCGATGCTTGAGAAGATGGAGCATTTGAAGTCTTCCATTTGCTCTCTTAAGCATTTCACAAACTTGGTAATCCCATTTGAGATCACTTTGCATGTAAATTCCTAATAGTTTAATGCACACTTGTTGTGCAATCTTAGCATGAGTGTGAGTGGGATTTGAGAAGGTGCAAAAGGAAGGAACATACCATCATTCTGAATGTTCTTAGCTATGTTAGATGTAATGGCCTCAGTGATTGCCAGCCCTGTAATGCACAGTGCTCAGAAGATGCAGACATGTCTGACCCCACTGGTTCTTTGCTATTCCCTCCTGCTATGTGCTGCAAAAGAAAGGGAAGAATGTCAATATGTGCCTGCCTTAAATGAATAGTGGGAATTGTATGGATTTTGCGAGAGGTGGGTGTGTGGCTGCAAGCATTCCTATGTGTGTGAGGGTGAGGTGCAGCATCTGAATATCAGGAATGAGTCCTGATTGCTAATGGGTGAGTGATGGGGTTGTGGTACATCAAGCAGCGTGAGAAAATTGGTGTTGCGATGGGTTGAAGATGTCTTAGGAGGACGCATTCATTTACCCAGATGACTCATGTGAGACAATTGAACATTTTTCGGCAGTGCAGCCAGGTCCCTGGGAATTTATCTCCATGGTCACCTGCTCTCATTACCTTCAGACAGTATGCCTGAGGGTCTCCTTGCCCCCTAGTGGCTTCTCTGGACTTCCTGGACCAAGGTCTCTAGCACTGCATCAGAGAACCTGGGAGTCTTCCCTCTTGCTCCATTGGCAGTCTCTTTCCTTCACTCATTTTCTGACACCATTCTACAAGCTGCTGTAGTATGAGTGCAAGTTCTCTTCAAAAGAGGCAGTGAAACATTATGAAGTACGAGCTAGTTGTACAGTGCGATAGCCACGCACACACCTGGGCCCCCTGCTGTGCAGGCAGTTAGTCAGCAGCACATTTCACACTAAGTTGCATGCCACAATCATGGAAATGAGCAGGCAACACAAAGTTTGTATGCTGGCTGTATCAACTCAACCAGGAGCAAAGCAATTAGGCATTGTGATCTCCACACCCATCAAAGGAGCTAATCCAAGCTTTAACTCACTTTTCCCCCAAATACCCCTCAACTCCAGTAATGAACAGTCCATAGTGACCCCGTGAAATCAAGAATAACTTAATGCTAATTTTGCTTTGCCCCCTATAGCACTTTAAGGTTCCACTTAAAATCTACCTCTTTGACCAAGTTTTTGTTAATCTTTGTAAGAGCTCATCATTTGTTTCTTTTTTACCCAACTCCTCTGTGAAGCATTTTGTGATGCTTTTCTTAATAAAGTTACTTGTATACAACCAAATATTTAATGCTTTACAACCAACAAAGTGCTTTTGAAGTGTAGTCACTGTTGTAATGTAGGGAAATGCAGCAGCCTATTTGCGCACAGCAAGCTCCCATAAACAACAATGAGACGATGACCCTATAATGTGATGTTGGATGAGGGATAAATATTGGCCAAGGCACTGAGGAGAACTCCCATGCCCTTCTTTGAAATAGTGCCATAGGATCTTTTACGTCCACCTGTTTTGGGAGAAGGGCCCTCAGTTTAATATCTCACTGAAAGATTGAGATAAATTACCCTATAGGGGTATATGGGGATGTTTGTGAAGGCTAGTACCCACAACCCGCACATGCAGAGGCAAAGAGTGCTACCAACTCAGCCACAGTTGACACATAACTTTAAATTAACTTGACAATTAGTTTTTATCAAACTCCAAACAATTTCTTTTGATCAAACCTATACAAATTGACTGAGGAAGCCTTCAATAATGTGCACAGATCACATTAACAAACAATAATTGGTTTAAAGATATTTAAATTCTTCTCCTTCTTCAGTTCTCTGACCAGAGCCTGGTCCAACCCACAGCATCACAACCTCCACCACAAGTTGTGCAAGGAGGCAGATTCCAAATCCAAAACAAAAATAAAAATACCTGGAAAAACTCAGCAGGTCTGACAGCATCTGCAGAGAGGAACACAGTTAACGTTTCGAGTCCGTATGACTCTTCCACAGAACACCCCAGCTGGAACAGGGATCAAGCTCCATGCAGTTGGCATCAACCTGATCCACACCAGCCATCCAGCCAACCGAGCCAACCAGTCCCCTGAGGAGTCCAAGTTGCTGTGACAACATACACTTTTACATGCAAATTGGGGCTGTATCTTCCAGTCGGCGAGCGGGGGTGGGGCCAACACATAAAATGACGCGCGGTGACGTCAGGGAGAACTTCCGATGTCACCGCGCCCCATTTAAATTTTCAGGTAGGCAGGGGCGCAGCGAAATCAGCTGCGCACCCGCCAACCTGTCAATGGCCAATTGAGGCCATTGACAGAGTCAATTAAGTAATTAAAGGACCTGCTCGTCCAACCTTAAGGTTGGCGGGCAGGCCAGGAGCCCTGGTGCGAATTAGAAAAAGCATGAAACCTTATCCATGGGCGGGATGAGGTTTCATGCAGCTTTTAAAAGATTTTAATAAAGTTTTTGTGAAAATTATGGACATGTCCCAACTCATGTGACAGTGTCACATGAGGGGACATGTCAGGGAAATTTTACTTTTCTATTTTTAGGTTTCTTACATTTTGAGCTGAGCTCCCTGAGGCTGCACTTAGCCTCAGGGAGATGAGTGCGCTCTTTCGTGCACATGTGCGAAAGAGCGCACTCTCAATTTTGGGATTATTCCCCCCCCGCCCGCACAGGAAGCGATCGGGGGTGCCGATCGGAAGCCCACCTGTGTGCGCCCGCCCTTCAACTTCGCCGCTGACAGAGGGAAAATTCAGCCCCGTGTGTGCGTCCCGATGTCACAGCGTGTCATTCAGACTTTCAGTTCGGCGGGTGCGCGCTCATTAACAAAGTGGTTGAAGTAATTAATGGACCTGCTCGTCCAACCTTAAGGTTGGCGGGCAGGCCGGGAGCCCTGGCGGGCTTTTGAAAAAGCATGAAACCTCATCTACGGGCGGGATAAGGTTTCATGAGGATTTAAAAATCTCGCAATATTTTAAAATAAAAGTTATGGACATGTCCCAACTCCTGTGACAGTGTCACATGAGGGAACATGGCAGGGAAATTTTTTTCTCAGCTTTATTTAAAGTTTAAAATGTGAACCGATCTCCCTGAGGCAGCACTTTGCCTCAGGAAGATCTGTGCGCTGTTCCGCGCGCATGTGTGAAAGAGCGCACTCCTGGCTGAGGGAATTCCCCCCCACCCCTGTCTGCACAAAAAATGCATAGCGCTTCCTGGTAGACGTTACGCTGGGCGGGCCTTAATTTGCCCGCTCACCTAAAAAGGCAGCGTGCCCCCGATTGGGGGCCCGCCCGCTCCCGCACGTCCCCCCCACCCCACCCCGATGGGGGGAAAATGTTGCCCTTGTAGTCCAGAGCTAGGAATTGTAATGGTAGAGGCTCCAATTTTCTTTCCATCACATGGCTGACCAGGAATCTCTCCCACTTTTACTGCCTGCCATTGGCATACGTTGGAAAAATTTACAAGTTAATACTCAACCTGTTTGGCTGCATTATGAACGCATCTTACATAGGCACCAAGTCCTGCAGTGGAATTTGAACCAGGAGCTTCTAGCTCAGAGGCTGAGATGGTACCCACTGCGCCGCAAGACTGCCTACATTTAAGTTACATCATTAATTATGAATTCTCCACAATGGGTTTGATTCAAAGTTGTGCAGACTATTGAATTATGCCCTAAATTGTTGCAGCTACAGAAATTTGTCTCCTTATAGCCTATGAATTTTTTTCTTTTTAAATATAATGATGTTGATGATACTACAGCACCAACATCCAACCCTTCTGCCTAAGTTCAGCCTTGATACCTTTGCTGTCGATAGGGTCATAGAGTCATGGAGTTTTACAGCACTGAAAGAGAGCCTTCGGACCATTGTGTCTGCACCAGTCATCAAGCCTCTATCTCTAATCCCATTTTCCAGCACTTGGCCGTAGCCTTGTATGCAAAGATGTTTCAGGTGTTTTCATCCAAATACTTCTTAAATGTTGTGAGAGTTCCCGCCTCTACCACCCTTTCAGGCAGTGAGTTCCAGATACCCCCACCCTCTGGATGAAAAATTGATTCCTCAAATCCCTGCTAAACCTCTTGCCCCTTACCTTAAATCTATGCCCCCTGGTTATTGATCTCTCCATTAAGGGGAAAAACTTCTTTCTATCTACCCTATCTATGCCCCTCATAATTTTGTACACTTCAATCAGGTCCCACCTCAGCCTTCTCTGCTCTAAGGAAAACAACCCCAGCCTGTCTAGTCTCTCTTCATAGCTGAAACACTCCAGCTGAGGCAACATCCTGGTGAATCTCCTCTGCACCCTCTCCAGTACAATCACATTCTTCCTATAGTGTGCCATCTAGAACTGCACGCAGTAATTCAGATGTGGCTTAACTAACGCTTTATACATCTCCATCATAACCTCCGAGGTCTTGTATTTAATGCCTCAACTAATAAAGGCAAGTATCACATATGCCTTCTTAATTGCCTTATCTACCTGTCCTGCTGCCTTCAAGGATCTATGGACATACACACCAAGATCCCTGTGTTCTTCTGTACTTCCGAGGATCCTACCATTCGTCGTGTACTCCCTTTTCTTGTTAGTCCTCCCAAAATGCATCACCTCACACTTTTCAGGATTAAATTCCATTTGCCACTGTTCTGCCCATCTGACCAGCCCCTCTATATTGTCCTGTAGTGTAAGGCTTTCCTCCTCGCTATTTAACACACCACCAATTTTCATGTCATCTTTGAACTTACTGATCACACCTCCTACATTCATGTCTAGATCATTAATGTACACTACAAACAGCAAGGGACCCAGCACCGAAGTGTGCAGTATGTCACTGGACACAGGCTTCCAGTCACAAAAACAACCTTCAACCATCACCCTCTGCCTCCAGCCAGTTTGCCAATTTTGAATCCAATTTACCAAATTGACCTGGATCTTACCTTCATGACCAGTCTCCCATGCAAGACCTTATCAAAAGCCTTGCTGAAGTCCATGTAGACTACATCAACTACACTACCCTCATCTACACGCCTAGTCACCTCCTCGAAAAATTCAGCCAAATTTGTTAGACATGGTCTCCCCCTGACAAAGCCATGCTGACTATCCTTGATTCATCCTTGCTTCTCCAAGTGGAGATTAATTCTGCCCCCTCAGAATTTTTTCCAAGTTTCCCAACCATTGATGTTAGACTCACTGGCCTATAGTTCCCTAGTTTATCCCTGCCACCCTGCTTGAATAATGGTACCACATTATCTGTCCTCCAGTCCTCTGGCACTCTCCTGTGGCCAGTGAGGATTTGAAAATTAATGTCAGGGCCCCTGCAATCTTCTCCCTCGCCTCCCACTGCAGCCTGGGATACATCTCATCTGGGCTTGGGAATTTATCCACTTTTAAGCCCGCTAAAATTGCTAATACCTCCTCCCTCTCAATGATAATTTGTTCAGGTATATCACAGTCCTCCTCCCTGATTCCTATACCTACATTATCCTTCTCTATAGTGAATACAGATGCAAAGTACTCATTTAAAACCTCACCTATGTCTTCCGGCTCCTCATACAGGTTGCCACTTTGGTCCCTAATGGGCCCTACTCTTTCCCTCGTTATCCTCCTGCCTCTAATATACTCATAAAATGTCTTTGGATTTTCCTTTATTTTACCCACCAGCGTTTTCTCATGCCTCCTCTTCGCTCTCCTAATTTCTTTTTTAAGCATCCCCCTGCACTTTCTATACTCCACTAGGGCTTCCGCTGTTTTGAACACTCAGTGTCAAATCCTGTACATTCCTTAACATCCAGGGTTCTCTGGACTTGTTGGTCCCACCCTTCACCTTTATGGGAGCATGTTGGCCCTGTGCTCTCACTATTTCCTTTTTGAGTGACTCTCACTGCTCTGATGTAGATTTTCCTACAAGTAGCTTCTCCCAGTCCATTTTGGTCAGATCCTGTCTTAAATTAAAATCGGCCTTCCCCCAATTCAGAACCTTTATTTCCAGTCCATCTTTGTCCTTTTCCGTAACTACCTTAAATCTTACTGAGTTATGGTCACTATCACAGAAATGCTCCCCCTACTGACACTTCTACCACTTGTTTGGCTTTGTTCCCTAAATCTAGGTCCAGCACTGCCCCTTCTCTTGTAGGACTTTCTACGTACTGCCTTAAAAAGTTCTCCTGGATACATTTTAAGAATTCCACCCTTCTAAGCCTTTCACACTTTGTCTTTCCCATTTAATATTGGGGAAGTTGAAATTCCCTACTATTATTACCTTATTACTTTTACACTTCTCTGAGATTTGCCTACATATCTGTCTTTCTATTTTCCCCTGACTGTTTGGGGTTCTATAGTACACTCCCAGAAATGTGATTGCCCCCTTTTTGTTTTTAAGTTCTATCCATAAGGCTTCATTTGAGGAACATTTTAAGATATCATCCCTTCTTATTGTAGTAATCGACTCCTTGATCAATATTGCGGCACCACCTCCACTTTTACAACTACCACCACCCCGCCATCCCGTCTCCCCTGAAGATTCTATACCCTGAATATTGAGCTGTCAGTCCTGCGCACCCCCACAACCATATCTCCGTGAAAGCAGTGATATCATATCCCCACGTGTTAATCAACACCCTCAACTATTCTGACTTATTCGCAAGACTCCTTGCATTAAAATAAATGCCATCCAGCCTTGCCATGCTCCCTTGTGCCTTAACTTGAATATATACGCTCTGCCATCCAGACAGTCTTGGTTTTTCTTCTATGTTTGTCTGTACATCACCCCTTACTATACCTCCACTCCATATCCCATCCCCCTGCCAAATTAGTTTAAACCCCCACTAGGGTGGTCATGATCATTGGATTGTAAAGAACCAGCAATGTGCTTGATGAACTCCAGAAGCCAACAAGGATCATTTATAACACTCTAATTCGCCAACTCTATTGCAGAAAGACATTGAACCTTCCTGCTGCTTTGGCACCTCCTCCACTTGGCAAAACTCAGACAATTAAAATTCATCTGGACCCATTTTCAGACCAAAAGGCCTGAGGATCGATGGACCTACAGGTATGCATTGCCTACTGGTTCACTCAAAGGCACAACACTCCCCACCTCCATGCCCGTTGGACACCACATGGGATTGATTGCTTCATTCTTAGATTGCTTGATTAAGATTACTCCAGGATCTTAATGCAGACAGATTGCTTGTGATATCCTTGTAGATGTAGCTGCTCCAATCCCACCAATTACCAGTCTGTAACAATACAGCTTTGTGATATTACTGCCCTTTTACATGACCTCCTCTTATGTGGCCCCAGTGGACATCAGCCCTTGGGCTCTGCTGGGTTTTCTCAAATCAGTTTAACTTGTAGCTCGTAGTTAAGATGGAAATGGAACTCTTTGTAAATAAACTAAACACAAAACAGGTTTCTGCCTTCATAATAAAAAATATATCCAAGTCCTTTGAAGAACTCAGGATCCCTCTAATTATATTGGCTATCAAACATGCAATCAGCCTCACAACTGTTTAATGTCATGTTAATGTGCAAGGACATTGTAAGTACAAGAAGCCAGAATCAGACTCACGAGATCAAATACAGACAGCTTGACTGGAAATTTAACACCTTTAATACTTTCACTCACCTAAGCCCAGCTTTGAAGCAAAGCTTTTCTGACTGGTATAAACAGACTGCAACATTTGCTTTTGATTTTTGTTAATATTTTTGAACTTCTTTGATGAGCAGCATTCAGCTTCACATCTGTCTGACGTTTTTGTGAAGTGGGGAGGAGAGGTCTTGAGGAAGAACAGGATGGGAAATGCCTTGGAAAAATTAAAATGGAAAAATTAATCAAATCAGGAGCATGGGCTGTGGGCAAGACACTGTCGTTCAGAATGTGTAGTTGGGTAAGGGAGAGAAGAGAGGCTGGAAAGGATCTCATTACATAACAAGAGAAGATTCAGCAGCATGAGTATTATTTGGATTATGTTGTCTTTTGGGAAAAATTTTATGAATAAGATCTTAATTGAGAGATCATAGAGGGTTTTTTTGTACAAACACAAAGCTTTCAGATCACATTGCATACAGACATCTTATCAATAAAGGGTTTTTTTTCTTGGAAATTAGATCAGACCCAGATGGTTTTCTGTGAAAGAATGACAGTTTCCATAAACAGAGCCAGGATATAATAATGACCTGGATGGATAGGTCCTTTCTATGCATCTAGCAACACCCCCTGGTGTTGTGAGATGATTTGCTTTCCCTGTTGTTGGTGTTTGTCCTGCTTAAGGGACTCCAAATTACCAAGGACAAAGTACAAAAACTGTCCAGACCTCAAACTGAAAACGTCACTGATTAACTTCAAGAACCAGTTTGAATTATTCAAAACTCTGCAACCAGCAACTCTTTCCAATATGAACTGTTGACTTTTATTTTCCTTAATTAATTGCCAAAAATAATGGCAATAATCCAATCAAAATTTAAAAAAAACATTTATTTTAACCACTGACTTTTCAATGAAATTAAATGTAAAAATGAATAATTCTATCGCAAAATAAAATATATTCATAATTTCTGTTTAGCCTTTTGTGTGTAATTTTAAATATTTTTAAGCTTCTTCACATGGGTTTTTTTGACACATTTCATTGAATTTTATGAAATACATGTTGCATTTAAAATACTTTGAGTAACTATGAGAGAAATCCAGTCAATTTGGAATTTGAGTTTCCAAAGAGATTTTTATAAGGATGTATTTTTTCCCACTGTTTTGTAAATTATGCTTTTTCTTTCTGATTCCTGGTTAGCTAATTTGTGTTTTTATGCAGTTGCAAAATTTGGAGAACTAGCTAATTGATTGACATACACCAAAACTCTGACATAAAGTGACTTTGCTTTTTGAACAAGAAAACGATTGGCAAACAATTAAAGTAAAACAAAGGGATGGGAGGAAAACAGCAAACAATGAAAATCTGAAAGGCAGTCAGAAAGTGCTAGAAACATGCAACAAAGTTTATTTATATATGGAATGAGAAAAGATCAATTACTGCTTCATCTAAACAGCTTTTAGAAACAGTTTCTGCCTAAAACATTAAGTTTTGCTTCCAGACCTCATTGTGTTTTTCCAACATTTTCAGCTTTCAGCCTTTAGAAAAGTAGATCAAACCTTAATACCCTGTATTGGACATCTGTTCACTGAACACAGCTTTTAACAATCAGAAATTAATACACAAGTAATTATCTCTGCAAATTTATTGCTAGAAAATCTCTGTAAATACTCTTATTTTATTATCTGATATGCCTCGTTTAATTCATAAATCCTTTTGAAAAAAATATATGATAGCACAACAAATTGGATAATAAGTGAACAAATGCAATAAATTCCCTTGGCAGATCAACCAAATTGAACATGTTACAGATCACTCAAGTTTTGGTGTTTAATGACCTTGTTTGCCCAGTCTAGTTACACACAATAAATTCAGGGACAGCACGTAAATAACTATGATTTGCTGCAATATTTAATCAGTATTTCCAAATAGAGCTTCCATAAAATGGAACTATTCTTTATAAAGAATCTAATTCTAACCCAAAAGCGATATTTACTGTTAACTAACATATATAAAAATTCCAGTAATTCACTCTATATATATTTAGAATAGGTTAATTTCTATACAAAAGTGATTTAATTTTAATAATGAGTACATCTATATTTTAAGATGGTTTTGTTAGAAATACCTGATAGGGTATTTGTGGTGCATATTTGGTAATTTGTATAATAACAGAACAAATTAATTATTCTTGTGCCTTGTATTTTTGTAAAAAATAACAAAACAAAACCTTGGAAACAGCACAAAAATAAGGGATTTATATAATGGAAATTTTAAAATCGCAAATTGATATATTGTATTTTCGGCATCTCTGATTACCAAAAATCCTGAAAACCTGACAAAATAGGATTACAAAGGAAATGTAGAAATGGGCATATTTTTAGTGTACATTTAAAACTTTCTGATGTATTTTCAAAGAGTTTTTAAAAATATTATCCAGTAGACTATTTGATCAGATCAATCAAAATACATTCTAACCTTCCTCATTCAACATTGCTTAATTCAAAGGATCTGATATTTCATTTTCTTTTAGCACTACATTCCCACTTTGCTATGTTTTCTTTGTTGAATTCAAATTGTTGGATAATGTAAATTTTATTTTGACGTAATAAAAACACTAAGCTAACAGCCATGACCGGACACTAAATCTAACACGATATAAACCAGTTTGTGATTAAGGGACATTTTTGCAGTTTCTTCTGGCTGTGATAGTTGGCCTATCAATTCATATGCAGTCTTCTTAATAGCCGGCCTTGAGACTTGAGCCTTGGCTTTTAACCTTTCACTTACACTTCACAATATTAAAATATCTGCTGTTATAAGTGAGGGATGTTGAATTTGCCTGATGGATAAAATTTGACAATTAAGATGAACTGTTTCTATAAAAATTCAGGAAGGATGATAATGCTTTGATTTAAAAGTTTTTGAGAATGTTTCTTTCACACAGTCTTGGCTTATCTCATTAATAGAATGTATTAAGAGAGTTTTAAGTTGCAACTTTTTATTAGAAAATATAAAAATGAAATATTTTGGCAGATTTGAATTTGAGGTGATGATGTTGAGAGCCTTCTGTGTATGATTTGGCATTCTAGTTCTACATGATTTAGAATTATAGAATGATAAAACACATAAGGAGGCCCATAGTGCGTGTGCTGGCTCAATGAAAGAGCTATCCAATAAGTCCCATGTCCCTGCTTTTTCCCGATTGCCCTGAAAATTTTATTTTTTCAAGCGTTTATCCAATTCTGCTTTGAAAGTTAACATTGAGTCTGCTTCCTCCACCCTTTCAGGCAATACATTCTAATCTAGATCATAATAATTAACTGAGTTTTAAAAAATCCCCTCATCTCCCCTTTGGTTCTTTTGCCAAGTACCTTAAATCTGTTTCCTGTGGTCACTGGAAACAGTTTCTCCTAATATGATCTATCAACCCTTTATTATTATGAACAGCTCTATTAAATTTTTTATTAACCTCTCTCCTCAAAGGAGAACAACCCCAGCTTTTTTAGTCTTCCTACATAACTGAAGACCCTTATCCCTGGTACTATTTTCTAAATTTCCTGTGCCTTCCTAAAGTATGATGCCCAGAATTGGCCACAAAACTCCCAAACGATAATTTATTAAGATTTAGCATTACTTCCTTACTGTGTACTCTATGCCTCAATTTATAAAGCCAAGTATTTTTTACAATGGCAAACATTTTGGTCCAAATTTTGTTCAATGACTGAGTTCAATTTTCAAACTTCCATGTTGGGATTTAAACTCGTGCCCTCTCAATTATTAGTCCAGGCCTCTGGGTTCTCATCTTCAGTGACATAGACACCACACTACCATAACCAAATGCACCAACTTTGGGCTGAGTTTTCCCTACCCTGCAATGGCAGGGGTGCTGGAAAAATAGGGGGGAACCACATCAGGACAATTCCCCAACATATCCCCACTGGCGAGGAAGTTTCCCATGGATGGGCAGGATCCCTGCATCGGCTGTCTGCACCACAGTGGATAGCCAATTAAGCTAATTACAGATCCAATTACATCCAATTTTTTAAACACACTGACATTTTGCTGCTGGCGGAGGGACCCCGCCGCTTGCAGGGGCCACCATCACAGATCCACCTGGAGGAGATTCCCCTCCACTCAAAGGGGCCTAACAGCTTCACCGCTCAGAATTTAAATGCACACCTCTGAAGATGCCTCCATGGAGTTGAACACATGATTCCTAACCTGCCTCAGCAACACCCACCTGTCCATATGGTGCTGCCGGGACTCCAGAGCTGCCAGCCCCCTGATGTCAATCCACCTGCCATCCTTAATTGGGTGGTGAGCATGGAGGCGGACAATTAGGAGGCCACTTCCTGGAAGATTACGCAGTCAGGTGAGCTGCTGGTAAGTATGGGCTGCCAAGACCTCGATTTGGTCTCAACTTTGGGGTCCCAAAACCCATGGGAAAACCCAGGCTTATAAATGTTGACTGGTGTCTGTTAGTAATGGATCCACTGAATTTCAATAACTATTGAGCATTCTCACAAAATTAATGCCATTTCTCTGAGCAGTGTGTGTGCTGATCAGTTACTAATTTAGTGTACAGGGCAGTTGCGTTTATGTAATGGATTAACAACTCATTGGTCATGAGTTCAAATCTCACTATAACAGACTGAAAAAGAAAATTTAATAAATCTGGCCACATTGAGCTAGCACAATGAAAGGTACCTAATTGTCATTAGAGCCCAACTCGTTCACTAATGTCTTTCAGTGCAGGAAGCCTGCTACTCATAAGAGGCTTAAAAATCTTAATGAATATAATTAAAGCAGGATAACTTCTCAGTTATTGTTCTTTATGGTACATTGATGTGGGCAAATTGGCTGTTGCATTTCCCAATATGACAAAAGTAACTACACTTGAAAAATTGCTGTAAAGGACTTTCGTGTGTATGTAAATGCCAGTTTTTCCTTTTATCTGGTTTGGTTTACATTGCTCAATGTTCTCTGGCCAACCATGGACAGGCAATCAATGCTTCTTCATCAGTGTCATCCATATCCCAATGAAGTATTTTTTTAAAGCTGTGTTGTGATCTAATGGTGCTGAAGTTTAAGAAAGTGTATTGAGTGATGCATGCTGTTCCCTGCAACCTATTAAGTCACAATGCTTAGTGTATGATGTGAATGTGAAACTGTTTGACTTAGATTGTGAGCAAAGAAGTACATGGGTGCTAGATTAAAAGATGGACTATTTCTCCCTCCAAGTTCAGTAGATTTGTGGGGTGGAATTTAAGCTAGGTGACAAGAACCTCGCCCGCTGACTGGAGAGTTAACAAGAGCCTCGCATTGCCTTCTTTGGGCAAGGTCTTCCGAATTAAGTACCAATCAGGCACTTAATTGGGCAGCAGTGGGCCTTCCCCAAATCAAGGACTCTGGGGGTGGAAAGCCAGCCCCTGAGAGCCAGCAGCCTATCAGAGACCAGCAGCTGTGTATTGCTCAGCAGCGCTACTGGGAAGGCAGTGGCTGCTGCCAATAATGCACCACCCAAGGCCCAGGATCATTGATGGACTTGGGCACAGGAGAGTGGTGGGAGCAGGATGGTGGCGGAGGGGATCATCAGGGTAGGGGATGTCTCTAAGCAGGTCCCCCTACTTCCTGATGCTGGGTCCCATGATCAGGCACTAGGTACCTTTGAATGAGGAATCCCCCTGGAGGCCCTCAGCAACCTCAATGGGGTTTGCTATTTGGGCTTCCCGCAGGACGAGTCCCCTACCCCCTCCCCTGCTGGATGAACACCATCAGTGGTGGGATAAGGCCCTTAAATGGGTACTAATTGTAGGTAAAACGGGATGAACTTATCCGTCCTGGACTTAATCGCATCAGAGATGGGAAGGCGGCAGGGTTCCCACCGTCCAACTTCCCACCCAAATAACTGCCACACTGCCACCAAGCTCTCCTCAAGGGAGGACATTAAATTTTGCCCATTTTTTAAAAAATTCATTCATGGGATGTGGGTGTCGCTGGCTAGGCTAGTATTTATTGCCCATCCCTAATTGCCCATGAGAAGGTGGTAGTGAGCTGCCTTCTTGAAGCGCTGCAGTTCATGTGGTGTAGGTACTGTGGTACTGTGTAGCTGGTGCTGTTAGGGAGGGAGTTCCAGGATTTTGACCCAGTGACAGTGAAGGATAGCAATATATTTCCAAGCCAGCATGGTAAGTAGCTTGGAGGGGAGCTTTCAGGTGGTGGTATTCGTCTGTGTCTGCTGCCCTTGTCCTTCTAGATGGTAGTGGTTGTGAGTTTGGAAGGTGCTGTCTGAGGAGGCTTAGTGAGTTGCTGCAGTGCATCTTGTAGATGTTATACACTGCTGTCACTGTGCATCGGTGGTGGAGGAATGAATGTTTGTGGATGGGGTGCCAATCAATTGGGCTGCTTTGCCCTAGATTGTGTCAAGCTTCTTGAGTATTGTTGCAGCTGCACTCATCCAGGCAAGTGGAGAGTATTCCATCACACTCCTGACTTGTGCCTTGTAGATAGTGGTCAGGAGGTGAGTTACTCACCACAGGATTCCTAGCCTCTGACTTGCTTTTGTAACCATGGTATTTATATGGCTAGTCCAGTTCAGTTTCTGGTCAATGGTAACCCCCAGGATGTTGATAGTGGGGGATTCAGCGATCGTAATGCCATTGAATGTCAAGGGGTGATGGTTAGATTCTGTCTTATTGGAGATGGTCATTGCCTGGCACTTGTGGGGTGTGAATGTTACTTGCCACTTGTCAGCCCAAGCCTGGATATTGTTCAGGTCTTGCTGCTTTTGGACATGGACTGCTTCAGTATCAGAGGAGTTGCGATGGTGCTGAACATTGTACAATCATCAGCAAATATCCCCACTTCTGACCTTATGATGGAAGGATGGTCACTGATGAAGCAGCTGAAGATGGCTGGGCCTAGGACACTACCCTGAGGAACTCCTGCAGTGATTTCCTGGAACTGAGATGATTGACCCCCAACAGCCACAACCATCTTCCTTTGTGCTAGGTGTGACTCCAACCATTGGAGAGTTTCCCCCTAATTCCCATTGACTCCATTTTTGCCTTGGCTCTTTGATGCCACACTCGGTCAAATGCTGCCTTGATGTCGAGGGAGGTCACTCTCACCTCACCTCTGGAGTTCAGCTCTTTTGTCCATGTTTGAACCAAGGCTATAATGAGGTCAGGAGCTGAGTGGTCCTGGCAGAACCCAAACTGAGCATCAGTGAATAGGTTATTGCTAAGCAAGTACTATTTGATAGCACTGTTGATGACCCCTTCCAGCACTTTACTGATGATCGAGAGTAGACCGATGGGGTGGTAATTGGCCTGGTTGGGTTTGTCCTACTTTTTGTGTAGAGGACATACCTGGGCAAGTTTCCACGTTGCCGGGTAGATGCCAATGTTGTAAAAGCAAAATACTACCGATGCTGGAAACCTGAAATCAAAACAGGAAATGCTGGAAAAACTCAGCAGGTCTGGCGGCATCTGTGGAGAGAAAAACAAAGTTAACGTTTCGAGTCCGTAAGACTCTTCTTTAGAGCTAAAGAGAAGTATAAAATCGAGATGTGTGTGTGTGTGTGCATGTGTGGGGACAACACACATACACACACATCTTGGAAGTAAGAAAAGTTAGAGTCCAATTAAAAGTTAAAAGTATATACAATTAAATCCTTTGCTTGTCCTTGAGGTATAGATTATTGAACTTTGCAGCCATTTAAAGTTAGGTGGTTTCCTTTAAAATCCCGGGAGAGAATTTTCTCCCTGTCGGGCGGGCCGGTTGGGAGCGGGCGTGGGCAGGCGCGGAGCCGATTGCCACCCGCGATCGGCTGCGTGCCGCCATTTTACGTGGGTGGGCCAATTAAGGCGCGCCCAGTAGCACTCAGCGTTACCTGTGGGGGCGGTGGGAAGAGGGAGACTCAGGGCCTGCGCACGAAAGAGCACAGAAATCTCCCTGAGGCACGAAGCTGCCTCAGGGAGGTTAAGTTCTAATTGAAACTTCAAAGTAAAAATAGTTAAAAATCATTTACACATGTCCCCTCATGTGACAGCGTCACATGAGCTGGGACATGTTTATCAAATGTTTGAAAAATATTTATTCATTTAATAAACCCTTCATGAAACCTCATCCCACTCGTGAATGAGGTTCCATGAAAAATGTGAAGGCTGCCTGGGCTCTTCGCCTGCCTGCCAACCTTAACATTGGATGGGCAGCCCTGTCAATTGGGCTAATTGGTTTGTAAATGGCCTTAACAGGCCTTTGGCGGTCGGTGGGTGCACAGCCGACTCTGGTGCACGCCCGCCGAACGGAAGATCGGAATGACGCATGTCGGGATGCACGCTCAATGTCACCACGCATCATTTTACGTGTCAGGGCCAGGGCCAGCTTCCAGGGCGTCCAGAGCCAGCATTTTCTGTTCAGCGTGTAGGGGTGGGCCCCACACGTCAAACAGAAAATGCTGGCCCTGTAGTTGATTTGAAGTTCAGGTAACTGCACTTTGCTGGAGACAATCTTAACTTCAGAGAGAGAGGTGGTGGTGGGAGATAGAGAGAGAAAGAGAGAGAGAGCGAGGGAGAGATATTCCTTACTGCTTCCTTCAGCAGTTTTTCTAGATGACTTTGATGCCTTCTCTTTGTGTCTAGCTTGGCAAAACCAGTTCTTAAACCTCCCATCTGTATATTCCAAGAAAGGAATTCAATTAACATGACTTGCAGTCATTGTTGTAGAACAAGTAATCACTTTTTTGATCTTATATCCCAGAAACTTCTGACGCACTTCAAGTTCGTAGAAACCAATAGGAGATAGGATTATTTCTAAGTCACCACTTCGCATTTTTGATGCCTTCCTTTCAAGAGTCCCTTTTTGAAGTGGACCTTGACAGTCCCTAGGTGTGATATTCCATGTAACATGTCAGGGCAGGTCTGCAATGCAATCTATATAGGAACTTTCCAGAAAAGTGGTCAACTTACAATATCAGACATCAGGTGACTGCTGGTACCCATCTCTGGTCAGTGTCTTTTCTTGTATTTTTTTACAGCAGTTCAAGAAGGCAGCTCACCACCACCTTCTCAAGGACAACTAGGGATGGGCAATAAATGCTGGCCCAGCCAGTGAAGCCCACATCCCATGAATAAATATTGTGTTTTTAAAAAAAGTAGGTTCTCTTTAAACAGTTCAATACGTCTAGTTAGCTGGTGAAGTTATAGGTAGATCTCACACAGTCACAATTTCCTGGCATCATGACACGGTCATGGCTCAGTTGGTAACACTCTTGCCTCTGAATCACAAGGTTTTGGATTCAAGTCCCACTCCAGTGCTTGTGCACAAAAATTAAGGTTGACATTCCAGTGCAATAATGAAGGAGTGTTACATTGTTGGAGATGAGATGTTAAACCAAACCCCAAACATCCTGTGGCATTATTTCAAAGGCTGCATTTGCTGATGTTGCAACTGCAGAGGTCACATGCAATTACAGTGCCTGTGATGTCACTGACAGCAATGTCCCAGCAGCCACCTGCATCAAAAATGCTGCAAACCTAACAAAGACAGTAAAGAACATACAATGATCTTCTCATCTCTCCTGTTTTCCCTTCTACTTGCTGCAGTGGAGGAAGCAGAAGGGAGTAGCGGTGGGTGACAGACAATGATCGTACAACAATGACTTTAGTGGTGGGAGAAACCCACGTGCACCAGTGAATGGAATGGGTGCCAAGTTCCTGTTCCTGTTCCAAGGCAGTGTTTGAAAAAGAACAAAAAAAGAATTTGAAGGAAAGCAGGGGAATTATCTCCAGTGCCCTGGCCAATATTTATCCCTTGGTCAACATCTCCAAATAAAACAGATAGTCTGGTCATTATCATATTGCTGTTGTGAGAGTTGGCTGTCATGTTTCCTATATTACAACAGTGACTACACTTCAAAAAGTACTCCATTGGCTGCAAAATGCTTTGAGATATCCGATGGTCATGAAATATATTAATACAAGTCTTTCTTTTGTTTTAACATTTTCAGTGACAGGCAGCAGACCAGCACTGAATAGTGGAAATGTGTAGCTTGGTGAATGTTTAGGAGTTTCATTTGATCAGCTTTGGGAATCAGGGATTTTTAATGATGAACATTCCCTTGGGAGGATGGGCTATACTGAAAAATTTATGTCTATATAACACATTACAAGTTTTGCATTTAATGTGCATTTTCTACACATGTCTCATTTACTTCCTATCACATTGCAGACTTCACACTGCACAATGGCACCTGAGATCTGCTCGCATCTAATGTGGATATTTGACAACATTACACAATTCATTTGTTAATTCAGCTGAAATAAAGGGAACAGGTTATAAAAGATCACTTTCCAAAATTCAGTGCAGTTTTCTCAAAATAAATGTTATGCCTCAGTGAAGCAGGTCTGCCTGAAATGATTTTATATAATGCCAATTGATTTCAAGTAAGTGCAGGCCTCAATCTTCTAAACTCAACGGAATACAAGCCAAATTTGTGCAATCTCTCCTAATAATCTAACCATCTAAGCCCCAGTCACAGCCTGGTGAATCTGCGCTGCGCCCCCTCTAAGGCCAAGAAAGCGGCCAGGATTTTCTGGTCCCACCCTGGCAGGAAATTTGGAGAGCAGCCAAAAGTCCTAGCAGGACTGGAAAATCCAGCCTGTTGCTTCCTGAAGTGCGGTTTCCAAAACTAAATGTAGTACTCCAGAAACCAGAGCTTTGTACAAGTAAAACATAACTTCCTCCCTTTGTATTCCAGCTTTCTAGGGTTGAGTGCGTTTTAATTGTTTTTGTACCTGTGTCCACTAGCTTTAAATGATTTGTATACTTGGAGCTCAGAAAATGATGACTGAACCCGCTTCCCACGCAGCTCATGCAGCATGCCATTATTGTAAGAGTGCTATGTCGGGTGTGCCGCCTGCAATCACTGGTGGCTTGCTGAGTGAGCAGATCATGATGTCAAAGCAGGGTTTAACACTGGCTTGGTGAATGACCTGCCATTTTGGACCTCACAGGTCCAGTTGATGTCCCCTCTTAAACACTCCCACCTGAATATGTGTTCAGCTATATAAAGGATGTCCCACCATTTAAAGGGATCACAATGGGGCTTCCAGATGAGGTGCTTTTGATTTCCCTTTACTGCTGCAAAAAACAAGTAGAAGTGTGTTCAGTGCTGTTGGACCAGTTTGAGAAAGTGCTTGGATTCAGGTAGTAATGCAGCACTTTGACAGCAGGTCAGACGTGTTTTGATGCCTGTCAGCAGAAAGCCTGCTTTCACAAAAGAGGGCTACAGTTGCTCTTGAGCTGCAGCATGACAAGGGCATGGAGCACAGGCAACAGAAATGGAAAGCTGTGCGCAGAGGGAAAGGGAGAGGGACTTTCAATAGTCTATCACCAAGAGAGTTCAGGGAGAACCTTTCCTACCTCTACCTCAGCCATAAGCTGTGTCTGATGTGGCTACGTTTCACCAAGGAGGTGGTCACTGAGTGATGTGACCTTCTGTGACTAAATCTACAGCCACACAACGGGGTATGGATGGCACTGCTAGTGGTTGTGAAGATCACTGTGGCTCTCAATTTCAACACCAGGGAAACATTCCAGGTGGGAGCATTGCTGCATCAAGGAGGTGACAGAGGCTTTGTACACGAGGAGAGGGGACTTCAGAGTCTTCTGTCTTACCAGAAAGAGACAGGAGGAGCAGGCATGTAGCTTTGCCAGGCTAGCAGGATTCCCATTGGTGCAGGATGCTATCAACTGTACATGCATGGCTCAGCAGGCCCCGCGTATTAACAGGGAAATATACCTTAACCTTAAACTCCCTGAACTTGCACAGAACATCATTTTGGTGAATGATCAATATCCTGACAGCAGCTACGTGCTTTCAACCTGTGCCAGTCAGCCATACCCGTAATATTTGAGCTACTGTGACAAGCCAGAGGCTGACTGCTTGGTGACAAAGGCTACACCTGGCTCTTGATTCCCCTCTGCCATTGAACTACGTGTGAACAGTGCGCCTATAATGAGAGCATTGTATGTGGTAATGCACAGACATTTCAGTGTGTCGATCAGTGTTCTTAATAATGTCACGCCATCAAAATCCACATCTGAGTCCTCTGCAACAGAATTCATCTGCAACCCCATCATCCGGCATGCTGGCACACAGGATATCTTTCCTTCCTGCCCTACCTGTAGGCCACTCATACCTGGTGACTCATTACGTGCTATATTACCCTCTAAATTGCATGCAGTACCAGTGTTTGAGCTGCTGGTTGCAAGTGTCAGATCAATGACTGTCCTTCTTCGTCGCATACCTGCTGAAGCTTGTTCTCCATGGTGTGTCCACACTGGCAGGCCAGGTGACATTTCTTAGGCCAGAATTTTCACATCGGCGTATGGGGGTGGGCCCCGCACGCTGACACATAAAATGACATGCGGTGACATCGGGCGAGCGTCCCAACATCACCGTGCTCCATCGCGATATTTCAGCAGGCAGGTGATGATCTCTGGCCCGCTGTTAATTAACGGGCCACTTAAGGCCCTTGAGGCAGCAATTAACGCTGATTTTTCAGGGCCCCGTGCGATCTTCAGGTTGTCGCACAGACACAACGGGCAGGCGGGTAGGCCATATTTTTATAAACCTCATCCACGGGCGGGATAAGAGGGGTGAGTGGGGTCGCAAATGTTATTTGTCAGACATTTATTGCTTAAAGTTACTGCTGCTTGCCTGTGTGAGCAGGAATACTTCAAAACTCTTCACAGCTGCTTGGACTGGAGTAACAGGCTTCAGGTCAGGACTCTGGAGGAAACATCATTTCTGGGGCCTTGCTGGTTTCAGGAAGCCTTCCCTTAGCCTGGGGATGGGAGTTATGCTCTCCATTGGAGGCACCTCCTCTGAGGAGAAAGGGAGGGCCAGAAGGGGGAGGAGGCCAGGAGTCCACATTCGGCCTCCAGAGGAGCCACCTTTGGGGGGAGAGGCGCAGGCACAAGGAGCGCAGGGCCAACAGGAAGTCCAAGGTGGAAGGGGCTGCAGAAGACGCCACTATCCTGCTGCCAAGGTTTAGAGGCGGCGAAGCAGCTACCTCAATATGTCTGAGGTCCAGTGCCGAAGGAGGCTCCGTCTCTCAAGGGAGACAGTGACCTTCATTTGTCAGATGATAGGTCCTGAGATCTGCGCCAACTGCGTGGATGAGCACCCCATGCTAGTGGTAGCCTTCAACTTCTATGCCTCCGGCTCTTTCCAGGGGTCAGTGGGTGATCTTTGCGGAGTCTCACAGTCAGCTGTCCACAGTTGCGTCAAGCAGGTGACAGACGCTCTGTTCAGGCTTGCATTGACTTTCATCCACTACCGCTGGGACAAGGCTTCGCAGCAATTGCTGGCTTCCCCCGTGTCCAGGGTGCAATAGACTGTACACATGTGGCCATCAAGGCGCCAACAGGTGAGCCCGGTGCCTTCGTCAACAGGAAGGGATTCCCCTCCATGAACGTGCAGATAGTGTGTGATCACAGGATGCTGATTCTACAAGTCTGTGCAAGGTACCCAGGCAGCTCCCACAATGCCTACATACTCAGACACTCCCAGGTGCCGAGGCTCTTCAGTGCTCCTGCCTGGCTGGCTGGATGGCTGCTGGATGACAAGGGCTATCCCCTCAGAAGGTGGCTCATGACGCCCGTCCGCCATCCAAGAACAGAAGCTGAGCAGCGGTACAATAGGAGCCACGTCTTCTCAAGATGCGCTTCCGATGCTTGGATCATTCAGGGGGCGCACTCCAATACACCCCCCAGATCGTGTGTCACTGATAGTGGTTGCATGCTGCGCTCTCCACAATCTGGTGCTGGAAAGGGGTGACGCAGTGCAGAAAGAAGACGTAGACACAGTTTATCCGGCTGCACACGATGAGTCCAGTAGGGAGTCCGTGGATGAGCACGCACAGGAGAATGCTGAGAGGGTAGACGCTGACCCGGGCATCCTCCAGGAAGGCAGGGACACCTGGGAGGCTCTAATCCAATGAACCTTCAGCTAGCCCACCACAGATGGACCTTCAACTCAAGCAATGGCTGAAAGGCTCCATACTCGACACCTGAGAGCAACATCTGCCTGGTTAGGAACATTAACTATGTGCCTGGTCAATAAAACTCAATGACAAACAAGTCACTCATAACACCATGGGTTCCTGTCCACCTGCAGAAGTAAAGAATCACCCTGAATCATGCTCACACATCAAAATTTAATGAATTAACAAAATGAAGGATAAAATGGAATGAATGCAAAGGTGTAACTCATCACACCAACTTGTCATCAACTAATAGCGGGGCAACATAAAACCACCAGTGAGAAGCCCATGGTGTGCCTAAGGTGCTTTAGGTTTATGTTTCCGGGTGCTACGTCTAGGTGCTCCCCCCTCACTGGCACTGGCATCTGAGACAGCCTGCTCACTATGCTGTCCTGTTGGCCTCGATGACCTTGGCAGGCGTCTTCTGGCCCGTGGAGCCTTTGATGGTCCTGCCTGGGAGGGAGCAGCCAGTTCCATGGCTGGCAGCCTCATCGAATCCCACGGTCATTGGCATAGGGGCGGAGGAGCTGCTACCCTCATCTGGAGCGCCCTGAGAGGAGCCCGCAGAGACAACAGGCAGCTCCTGCACCGACGTGAGGTCACTTTGGACCTCCCTGCTCACCATTGGATGGATGGACACTGAGCTTGGATACTTGGTGCCCAATCCATCTCCCACACTGGCACTTACCAGCTGAGGCCACTGCCGCTGTGAGGGCTTGCAGGTCTGTGGGCAACATCAGGAAGCCCCGATTGTTCTGGAGGAGTCTCTCCATGAGATTCACCACTCTCTCCATGGAGGAAGCATGGTGCTCGGCCATGAGGCTCATTGCATCAGTGATGCTCTGCATGGACTCCTCCAGCACAAGCACCATGCCATGCATTGCCTCATGTATCTCTGCCAGATCCTCCCGCATACCCTGCTGCACTTCCAGCGTCTGCGGCCTCACGGACAACTCCAGAAGCATATTATCAGCCACCGACTGAGCATGTGCCTGGTCCCCAGCAGTCCTCCGACTGCCGGCACCATGGGCACTCTCTGTCTCCGCCTGCACCTCAAGCGAGTATGAAGTGCCCTCACCACTGTGCCCCGGGACACTAGTCGACGATTTAATTCCTACCAAGGTGCTAGTATCTGTGCTGGTGCCCACCTGGCAGAGATGGTGTGATGCTGGTGTGTCCAATTGTTCAGGGCCCTCAGGTGTCAGAGGTGGCCCCTCTGCCTCCTCCTTCCCGCCCTGCTCCGGTGATGCTGAAAGGAAGATCAAGGACATTTGATTAGTTCAAATGGAAACAATGTCAATATGCATGCCTGTCCCCTGGATCAGTATGCGCTCATCCTTCCATAATCAATGGTCGACCCATGTTGGAAGCTTCAATCACTGAACATTCAATAGTGGGATGGCTGCTGGGACACACATGATGACCTCAGTGCACAGCAATCTTACCTCCTTGTGGCACCCCAGCCTCACTGCCACCAGTGGACCTGGGCGCATGGCGCCTCTCCAGATCCATCGTCTCCTGCTCGTATTTCGTACCTGGACTCCATCAGTCCGCATCTGCTTGGCAGCGTTGTGTGCTGACTTCTCCTGAAAAGGAGAGAGGAGCAGTGATTAGTCCACCCTGTAACTGGATTCCCATCGCATCCCTGCCACTGCAACCAGAGCGGGACATTGCAGGGCTCCAGTGAATCGTCACCCTGCAGCTGCCGCACACTCACACTAAGAAGCCAGGGCTGACCCCCCTTGCCCACATGCTGCCTCCATCACATTTGCCACCACATGGTCTAACCTTGCAAAGCAAGGATGCACAAGCACGTGGAACGCCAAGGGCAGCAGATGGACGGGTGCCCCGCCACCTGGAAGCTCCCAGCATGTCAGCAGCCTGATTTTGACATGTTTTGCAGCTCCAGCACTGTACCTAGGTGCAGATCCTTGAGCTTGCCCCCAAAACAGTACTCTGGATGTCAGTCTAACACATGCTGCAGGTGCAGAACCCATCTCAGCACAACCCTCTCGGGGTGAACTAGGCATGAACTAGCAATGAAAGATCCAATGCTGTAACTGCACTCAGAGTTGGGGGGAGTGGGGCTGGGGGGAAAGCTTACCTGCTGTACTAAGTGGCCTTTACCAACATGGTACTCATCTTTCCCGAGTGCAAGAGGTCGTTAAAATGTTTGTGGCACTGGACCCACGTGTGTCGCACCATGTCATGGGAACTGACTATCTCCACCACCTCCTCCCAGGCACGTTTGCTCAGGTGGGGGGGCCTCCTCCTCCCGTCCCTAGGAACGAGGACCTCCCGCCGCACTGCCACCTCCTCCAGGAGGGCAGCTAGGCACTCGTCAGAAAACAGGGGCACAGCGCGCCCCTCTCTCTGCCCTACCCTCCTGCCTGGCCTGCTCTTGAGCAGCGCTCTGGGGAACCCTTCTGTTGGCCATGATCAACAGCTTTTGGAAGGCTGCCTGCGCTCTATATGAACAGGCCACCGGGTTGCCATTGGACCTGGCAGTCATTGCAGTCCTGCTGCCGCCCTTCAATTCCCGCTATCCTTCATGCACTTCACGCTGGGTGGGCCTTAATTGGCCCACCTATGTACAATGGCAGTGCAGAGCTGATCGCGGGTGGTGATCAGTTCTGCGCCCACCCATGCCCGCTCCTGAACGGCCTGCCCGACGGGGAGAAAATTCTCCCCTTAGTATCTGAAAGCATAGTTTGGGATGGGGGATGGAGTGGAAAGCATGAGGTCAATGGTCAAACCATCTGCAGCTTGCACTTAATATTAGATAGCAGGATGAGGGTGGTGAGATTTGAGAAGGTGCAAAAGGAGAGAATATACCATCATCCTAAATGTTCTCAGTGATTCTGAATGCAATGGTTCAGTCACTAGCAGCCCCATAATATGGAGCACTGTCTCCTCCAAAGGGCTAAGGAAATGCAGACATACCTGTTCTCTCCCTCAAGTGCCCAACAAATTTCTTTTGAAATTATTGTAGGCAGCAAATTCCAGGTCATTAGAAATTATCAATTATCAATCTGACTATGCATGGGGTAATCGCACATCACTTGATTAAATTTTTAGCCCCAAAAGGCAAAATCTATGGATGAGACTATAACCAAAATGAAAATTACTTCTGAGACTGACAAATTCAATTTGCACACTATGGTTTGGCAGGAGGTCCCTGTCATAGGAACAGTACTGAAGAAAGCTTTTCTTAATTAATTCATGGGTCATTACAGTCACTGGTAAAGCCATCATTTATTGCACATCCCTGACCTTGAGAAGGTGGTAGTGAGCTGTCTTTTTGAACCGCTGCAGTCAATGTACTCCCACAGTTTTGTTAGAAGGGGACCTGCAGGTTTCTTACCCAGTGACAATGAAGGAACAGTGGTATATTTTTAGGGTAGTGTGTGAAATAGAGGGAAAACTGGAGGTGATGGTGTTCCCATGTACGTGCTGCCCTTCTCCTTCCAGGTGGCAGATTTGGGCAATATTATACAGCTTGTTTCTAGCAGAGCAGATTAACCCTCTCACCCAGCTCTGCAAAGCTGAGTGAAAAACAAGCTTTTGCTAACCTGGCATGCTGACCAATCTGCCTCCATCCCAGTGTTTTCCTGTTCATCAGGGGATAAGTATCCTGCCATACTGTTGGTTACCAATCTGAAATGTAGTCAGAGTGAGGTAGTGGATTATCTGACTGTGTGGTCAGTCAGGTAGGGGATTATCATTGATAGAATCTCACTTGAATTTGTGGCCTGTCTTCTGTCTCACATGATGACAGATCTACTCTACATCTCCAGTATTTTCAGCTTCCATGCCTGACTCTCAGTATCAACAGATTTTATTCTGTTATCCAAAGCCACATTTAGCTTAAGTATTCAGTAGAGTTATGAAGCTCTGCTGAAAGACCTAAAATTGTGAATTACTTGTTTAGGGATTACTTGCTTCCCCTTAGCGAAAACTGCAGCACTTTGCAAAAGTGGTGGCATACATTGCACAAGAACTATTGTTTCTTTCAAGTAATACTTTATAAAACAGTCTTTTTAATTCTCTCGGGAAGCCTTCAGTCAGTGTTGCACAGTTTGGCGGTGAAATTCATCTTTTAACAAAAAACAGAGCCTTAATGTTTTTCCGTCATTCCCAGGATTGTGCGGGTCTGGAACACATGATTTCTGAGAATGTGATTTTGTAGCCAATTGCAAACTATATAAGAAAAATAAACATTCTCCTGTTCCTGATTAAAACAGGAATCTTTCTCCTTTAACGTTAATGGAAACATGGTTAACATTTAGATCAGGACACTCTTTTGCTCTCTGTTTGATGAACCATGGTGACACCGAGGCTGATGGAAGTTGATGAATTGCCCAGACAGACCCAATTTAGTCATTAACCTTGAGTTAACCAGGACCCCGATAGTTTGCAGAAGCTAAATTACCATCAGTCATTAACCTGTCAGGACAGTAATACCTGTGAATTCAGCTCCATTCTCACTCCCAGCATATTTAACTGTTCAACCAGTTTTCCTGAGGAAAATTCGCAATGGGCACTCACTGTTTAAACAAGAAATAGTCAAAAAAGAAAAGACCTTTTTAAATTTAATGTAAAAAAATGAATGTATTGTATCACTGTGAGGTAGATTATGTAGATTATAAAGTCATTTTTTGTGCGGGGATCATTTTGCAACAGTTGATTCCACCTCTCTGCCTCCTATCAGCCAAAGTGATAATCTAGACAGTAATCCTGTCATGTTTGTCAAAATCCAGTATGGTGCCTGGGGAACAGGGATAAACTGGAGATGACTTTGGAACTGCAGTAAAAAAAAATGGCAGCCGTCAATCTGCTTGGAATATTTGGCAAAAAGTCAGCCTTCTAAATTCTGCTGTTTGCAAACTGCAGTGCAGGAACCCACAGCTTAATGGCTTTTTAAAATATATATATGTAATATATATATATATATGTGTGTGTATATATAGATACACGCACACATATATATATATAAACTTGTTTCATGGAAGTTCATTTTTGCCAAACAACCTGTTCCCTTTGTTGGGTAAAAACAAACAAAAAAATACTTATCTTAAATCAGGTTGCAGAACAAAAACAGTAAAATGTGGGGATTTTGAGGGCATTTTGGGGGTTTGTAAAGGCCACTGACGTTCAAATTATTTTTGAAGAACAAAATAGCTGTGCAAAGCGCAGTTCAGTTGTAGCACTCTCAAGCCAGAAGATTGAGGGTTCAAATTCCACTCCAGGGGGTTGAGGACAAAAGCCAGGAAAGGGAGCAGTAACAAAGACTGTTCTAAAGAGTGTATAGGGACAGAGGACCCTGGGCATTCACATGCATGGATCTCTGAAGGTGGCAGACAATTGAGAGGCTAGTTGGCAACATATATGGGACCTTGGGCTTCATAAATGGAGACATTAAATGCAAAAACAGGGAAGTTATAATGAACCTTTACAAAGCTCTGTTTAGGCCACAGCTACAGTTCTGGTCACCACACTTTAGGAAAGTTGTGGGGGTCCTTGAGAAGGTGCAGAGGAGATTTATTAGAATGGTTCCAGGGATGAAGGATTTTAGCTACAAGGTTAGGTTGGAGAAACTGGTATTGTTTTCCTTGGAGCCTCCTTTTGTGCTGTAGGATTCTCTGATACTCCAGTGCAGTCCTGAGGGAGTGCTGCACTATCAGAGGTGACATCTTTCAGTTAAAACTTTAAACATATATTCTGCCTGTTCTCTCAGGTGAATGTAAAAGACCCCAAGGCATTATTTCAAAGAAAAGCCATTATTTTATAGAAGAGCATGGGAGTTCTCCCCAATGACCTGGTCAATATTTATCCTTTGAGTAACATCATTAAAATAGGTTATTTGGTTATTTATAAATTAGTTGCCGTACTTCCTACATTATAGCAGTGACAACACTTTAAAAAATTACCTCATTGGCTGTACAGAACTTCTGGTATGTCCTGAGCTTGTGATAGGATCCAAAAAATCTTGTGATAGGTGCAAGTTCTCCCTTTCTTGTCAATTTACCACTTTTAATTGTGTGTGGGAACAGGGTAGAGCTTTGTTGTGATTCCCTTTATGCCAAATAGTATCCAAATGCTCACTATTGCACAAATACACAGTCTTACTCAAGGAATGGCTATGTGGGGCGGGGAGGTGGTACAAAAGAATGCTCAGATTTGCATTTAGGAGGAAAAGTGAATAAAAGCAACACGTCCTGTTCATCTGAACTCACACACCAAGTGAGCTCAGAGCCAGTATTAAGGCATTTAAAATGTTAAGAGGATTCAATAGGGTAGATACACCAAAACTATTTCCTCTGGTGGGGAATCCCAAATAGAGGGCACAATCTTAAAATTAGAGCTAGGCTACTTAGTGCTCCAAAGACTATACCAGAATGGCCTTTCCTGAATCTTTTTTCTCTCTCTCTTGGTCTCACACACCATAAGGAATTGCCTAACCATTTCCATGGCACCTTCCCACAGTGATGCATTGCGAAGATGGGATCAAAATTTTGTTGATAGTGAAGAGCTAAAATGAAAATCTTCCTTCTGCATCAAATGAGGGAATCAACCCACCATCGGAGGGGTTGCAGCGTAGAATTACCAGGGCCTGGAAGCTTCAAATATGAGAACAGGTTGGCTTGAGTGTAGAAGATTGTTATATTTAAAATGTTAAAAGGATTCAATAGGATAGACACACCAAAACTATTTCCTTGGGTGGGGGAATCCCAAATAAAGGGACACAATCTTAAAATTAGAGCTAGGCTACTTTGGAGGGAAATCAGGAAATAGCTTTTCAGACAAAGGATAGTGGAATTTTTTTTTAAATTTGATCACAGGATTTGGGTGGCTCTGGCTAGCATTAATTGCCCATCTTCAGAGGGCATTTTACAAGTTAACCACATTGCTGTGGGTCTGGAGTCATATGTAGGTCAGCAGATTTCCTTCCCTAAAGGGCATTAGTGAACCAGATGTTTTTTTTAAAACCAATCGACAATGGTTTCACGGTCATCATTAGACTTTCAATTCCAGATTTTTTTTTTTCATTGAATTCAAATTCCACCACCTGCCATGGTGGGATTCAAACCCTCAAAGCTTTACTCCTGAGTTTCTAGATTACCAGTCCAGTCACAATACCAGTACACCACTGCTTCCCCATGGAATTCTCTCCCCAAAAGGCTGTGAATATTGGGCTCAATTGGAATTTTCCAGACTGTAAGGTAAGGTCATCAAGGGATATGGAACAAAAGTTGGTAAATGGAATTAAAGTAAATGTCAGCCATGATTGAGGGGCTGAACAGCCTCCTCCTATTCCGATGTTAGCATTCGCTGAAAACCAGCACTTTTAAAATTGGTTCGATTTAAAGGAGCCCAGAATTTCTGAAAAAGCTGCTTGCCTGACATTTACTTTTTGCCTATTTACTGCAAGTGACATTATAAAAGGTGTCCTGCAAAACATGATTTGTTTGTTTGTGCATTGAGATGAAAAGGTCACCTGAGCAATGAACAAATGATCCTGCCAAGTCAGAGAAACAAGAAAGTGGAAAATAAATTTTGAGGTTCAGCACCAAGAGCCCTATGAATTTTCCCCCAACGATTCCAAAGTTAGTTGCTCAATAGTGCCTTCCCTAAGAGCTAGACAAGAATCACAACCTTTGAGCTGAAGGTTTTCTTTTTGTTGGGGTTTGAGGGTGGTGCAGGGGGCGGGGTCAAAACTCAGTCACTGAGTTAAAAGATAAAAATGCCATGGAATTTTCAAATCTCTTGGGAGGTACTTGAAGCCTGTTTTAACTAATTAATTCCTGAAGTTCATCTTAAAGGCACTCATTTAAAACAAAAATGGTTTTAATTCTCGGCTTTCTTACTTTCCATCTGCACCTTGTGACCCTTGTACCTTATAGCACAATCCATAGGGACTAAACATTAACTTCAACCCCATGGAGAAAGATGCAACCAACGGGCAAGTGGCACTAGGGATTGCTTACAACTTTAATAGACTGTGATAGAACAAAACATTGTCAGCCAAAAGGCAAATATAATTCTCTAACAATCTATTATAAATAACGAGACTTTTGGTTTGTTTAAATGATTGCAGGTTTATATGACTTGAAATATCCGGTTGAGTGCATTAAAAGAAATAAGGTTGATTATCATAGACGAAAGGAAGTACATCACCCTGGGCATTTTTATGTTGGAATAGTCGATAACTTTAAGCATTTGGACCTCATTACTTATGTGGCAGTATGTATTCGGATTGCAACAGATAGCCTGTTTAAGAGACGCAATATTATTGGTACAATGATATTTTCCTTAATCTTTCATATACGGATAAGAGAATTATGGGCGTTCAGCAAAAAAATGGTTAAATATCAGTAAGTCTTCTTAGACCAAAGGGCTTTTAGAATTAAGAGTCAGGCGATTTCTGCAGAACAGCTGCCGTTTTCGTACATATTTATGTCGTGGAATATAACTGATGAGCTTATTTGTATTCAGTACCTAGCCAAATTAAATTAAAGGAGGGCATTTTCTATGAAACTTCTGGATTTTTAATGCACTTATTTTTCCCTCCAAAACAATTTATTTCCACGTATCCCAGGAACCACCCATCGGAGAAACGAGTAAATTTAAGACCTTGCGTGATTCAAGCTCACAAACAAATCCTTCTGGTGTCCAGAAGTGTATTGCATGATAATTGGAAAGTATGGAGGGGGTGATAGCGGAGATTGGCAGAAAGCAGGGCTTAATTGAGTGCAGCTGAATTATGGGATGGGTGTTGTGGGCTGTTTATTTTCATGTCAATATGGGATGAGATTTAAATGATGTTATCATGCCCCTTGATGAATAGATGCAAAATTTTGCTTTAAGAATTATTTTTTAACTCTGTGATATGAGATTATTCACATTGAAAACATAATGAAAATAATAAAATTTCAAATTTGATGATGGAATTCTCCGCTGTGTACTGGTTGGATTCAGCATTATACATCCTTTAGAGATAGGGTCTAGATCCTTGGTTATTACTTAGAGCATTTCAACCTTAAATCTGCAGTAATTTACTGTTCCTGCTTTAAGTTCTATTTTGGCAAAGGACTGTTCAGAGACTAGTTAGATATTATTTATTTCCACAGAGATAATGAGGGGATTGCAGGGAAATTTTAACTGCAACAAGTGATTGGGTTTGTAAGCAAATGGATGGTAAAAAGGACTCGAGGTGCTGGCATGTCACCCACCAAATTCCACCTTTAACCTGAGCACAATCTGCTACACATCTGTTGCCCTGTGAGACAAGTAAGTTGGCAACTGTAATACATAAAGTGCCTATTAAAAGATGTTTCAACATAGGTTGAACTTTAACTGTAGGCGCATGGGTTTCCCAGGCTTCGTGGTATTCGCCAGGGATATCCAGGTGAGATGATAATGAGATTTGAGGGGGATAAACAATGACAGACAAGAAATACTTTAAACGCAGAGATCCTACATCTACTTTGTTACCTGAGAGTGTGCATTCACTGCTTTGGAAGTGATTTCCACTACTTTAGAGGTATTTTCTACTGCTTTGGAGTTAAATAAGAACTAGGAGCAGGAGTAGACTTTCCAGCCCGTCGAGCCTACTCTGCCATTCAATGTGCTCATGGATAATAGAACCATAGAAAAGTTACAGCACAGAAGGAGGCCATTCGGCCCATCTTGTCCATGCCAGCCTGAGGACACCCAGGTGCCCTTTTTAATCCCACCTTCCTGCACCCAGCCCATAGCCCTGCAGCTTACAGCACTTAAGGTGCAGATCCAGGCACTTTTTAAAAGAGTTTAGAGTTTCTGCCTCTACCACCAACTTGGGCAGTGAATTCCAGACACCCACTACCCTCTGTGTAAAAAAGTTCTTCCTCATGTCCCCCTGACACCTTCTGCCACTTATCTTGAATCTATGTCCCCTGGTTCTAGAATTCTCCACCAAGGGCAACAATTTTATCCTGTCCACTCTATCTATTCCCCTCATAATTTTGTACACCTCAATCAAGTCACCTCTCAGCCTTCTTTGTTCTAAGGAAAATAACCCCAACCTATCCAAAACAAAAATAAGAATACCTGGAAAAACTCAGCAGGTCTGGCAGCATCTGCGGAGAGGAACACAGTTAACGTTTCGAGTCCATATGACTCTTCAACAGAACTAAGTAAAAAAGAGGTGAAATATAAGCTGGTTTAAGCTTGGGGGGGGTGGGGGGCGGGTAGAGCTGGATAGAGGGCCAGTAATAGGTGGAGATAACCAAAAGATGTCACAGACAAAAGGACAAAGAGGTGTTGAAGGTGGTGATATTATCTAAGGAATGTGCTAATTAAGGGTAGAAAGCAGGACAAGCAAGGTACAGATAGCCCTAGTTGGGGTGGGGTGGGATGAAGGGAAGGGATCGAAATAGGCTAAAAGGTAGAGATAAAACAATGGATGGAAATACATTTAAAAATAATGGAAATAGGTGGGGAAAGAAAAATATATATAAATTATTGGGAAAAAAAATGGGGGGGATCGGAAAGGGGGTGGGGATGGAGGAGAGAGTTCATGATCTAAAATTGTTGAACTCAATATTCAGTCCGGAAGGCTGTAAAGTGCCTAGTCGGAAGATGAGGTGCTGTTCCCCCAGTTTGTGTTGAGCTTCACTGGAACAATGCAGCAGGCCAAGGACGGACATGTGGGCATGAGAGCAGGGTGGAGTGTTGAAATGGCAAGCGACAGGGAGGTCTGGGTCATGCTTGCGGACAGACCGAAGGTGTTCTGCAAAGCGGTCACCCAGTCTGCGTTTGGTCTCTCCAATGTAGAGGAAACTGCATTGGGAGCAATGAATGCAGTAGACTGGGACATCCCCCCACTGAGGGGCAGAAGTCCCACTCTCACCTAGCTTAGCCCGCCAGCAGCATGTTACGGCTACGTGGCAGGTATCTTTCCGGTGAGTTGGCTGCTGATCGACTTTCCTTTGTGGGGGGGAGGGAGCGTATGGTAAACAGTTCTTGAATTGGACTTTGGGTATGCTGCTGGTCTCTTGACACAGACTACCTCCCCATATAGCATATCCTTGGGGATGCAGCCAATTCCTATCCTGTGCACATGCCCAAGCCAGTGAAGCTGCCTTTGCTTGATTAGTGCAAGCATGCTCAGCATGATTTCCCTATAAAGGGCTGCTTCATTGGTGACTTTGTCAATTCATATGATGCTTAAGATGCATTATATATACCGAAGATGGAAGTTACTGAGCTTTTTCTCTTGGTTGGTGTAAGTTGTCCAAGCTTCGCTGCCACACAGCAATATGCTGAGGATATAGGCCTTGTAATAAGTATCGTGTTCCTGCAGATCAGTTTTTCCATGCCTGTTTTGTTAGTTGGCTAAAGTTGGTGGCTGCCTTTCTAATGCATGTGCTGAGCTCTTCATCTAGAGACAGATTGTCTGCCACTGCAGATCGAAGGTAGCAGGATTTGCTGGCTGCTTCCAGTAGTGTGTTATTGAGTCTGATCACAGTCAGAGCCACAGCTGGACTTTTATTTTATTTATTGGTTCATAAGATGTGGGAGTTGCTGGCTAGGCCAGCATTTATTGCCCATCCCTAATTGCCCTTGAGAAGGTGGTGGTGAGCCACCTTCTTGAACCGATGCAGTCCATGTGTTGTACGAACACCACAGTGCTGTTAGGAAGGGAGTTCCAGGATTTTTGATCCAGCGACAGTGAAGCAACGACAATATAGTTCCAAGTCAGGATGGTGTGTAGCTTGGAGAGGAACTTGAAGGTAGTGGTATTCCCATGCATCTGCTGCCCCTGTCCTTCTAGGTGGTAGAGGTCACGGGTTTGGAAGATGCTGTTGAAGGAACCTTGGTGAGTTGCTGCAGTGCATCCTATAGATGGTACATACTGCTGCCACTGTGTGTTGGTGGTGGAGGGAGTGAATGTGGATGAAATGCCAATCAAGCGGGCTGCTTTGTCCTAAACGGTGTTGAGCTTCATGAGTATTGATGGAGTTGCATTCATCCAGGCAAGTGGAGAGTATTCCGTCACACTCCTGACTTGTGCTTTGTAGATGGTGGACAGTCTTCGGAGTGTCAGGATGTGAGTTGCTCGCCACAGAATTCCCAGCCTTTGCCATATTCTTATAGCTACAGTATTTATATGGCTAGCCCAGTTCAGTTTCTGGTCAATGGTAACCCCCTGGATGTTGATAGTGGGGGATTCAGCGATGGTAATGTCATTGTATATTCAGGGAAAATGGCTAGATTCTCTTTTGTTGGAGATGGCCATTGCCTGGCACTTGTGTGGCACAAATGTTACTTGCCACTTACCAGCCCAAGCCTGAATACTGTATAACTCTTGCTGCATATGGGCACAGACAGCTTCAGTATCTGAGGAGTGGTGAATGGTGCTTAACATTGTGCAATCATCAGCGAACATCCCCATTTCTGTCCTTATGGTGAAGGGGAGGTCATTGTCTAGGACACTACACTGAAGAACTCATGCAGCGATATTCTGGGACTGAAATGATTGACCTCCAACAACCACAACCACTTCCTTTGTGCTAAATATGAATCCAAATAGTGGAGAGTTTTTCCCCCTGATTCCCACTGACTTCCGTTTTTCCAGGGCTCCTTGATGCCACACCCGGTCAAATGTGGCTTTGATCTCAAAGGCACTCTCACCTCACCTCTTTTTTCCATGTTTGGACCAAGGCTTTATTGAGGTCAGGAGCTGATGGCCCTGGCAGAACCCAAACTAAATTTCAATGAGCAGGTTATTGCTGAGTAAGTGCCATTTGATAGCACTGATAATGACACTTTCCATCACTCTACTGATGATCAAGAGTAGACTGATGGAGCGGTAATTGGCCGGGTTGGATTTGTCCTGCTTTTTGTGGCAGGACGTACCTGGACGATTTTCCACTTTGCTGGGTAGATGCCAGTGTTGTAACTGTACTGGAACAGCTTGGCTAGGGCCACGGCAAGTTCTGGAGCACATACCTTAGGTACTATTGCCGGAATATTGTCAAGGCCCATAGCCTTTGCAGTATCCAGTGCCTTCGCCCGTTTCTTGATATCAAATTGACTGAAGACTGGCATCTTTTATGCTGGGGATCTCAGGAGGAGGCCAAGATGAATCGTCCATTCGGCACTTCTGGCTGAAGCTTGTTGCAAATACTTCAGCCTTGTCTTGTGTACCAATGTGCTGGACTCCCCCATCATTGAGGATGGGGATATTTGTGCAGCCTCTTCCTCTAGCCAGCTGTTTAATTGTCCACCACTATTCATGACTGGATGTGGCAGGACTGCAGAGCTTAGAACTGATCAGTTGGTTGTGAGATTAGCCCTGTCTATTGCATGCTACGTCTGCTGTTTGGCATGCCCTGAGTTGTAGCTTCACCAGGTTGACACCTCATTTTTAGTTATGCCTAGTGCTTCTCCTGGCATGCCCTCCTGTTCTCTTCATTGAACCAGGGTTGATCCCCTGGCTTGATTGTAATGGTCAAGTTTTTAAAAAATTCATTCATGGGATATGGGCATCGCTGGCTAGGTCAGCATTTATTGCCTACCCTAATTGCCCTTAAGAAGGCGGTGGTGAGCTGCCTTCTTGAACCACTGCAGTCCATGTGATGTATGTACGCCCACAGTCCTGTTAGGGAGGTTAGGGAGGGAGTTCCAAGATTTTGACCCAGCGGCAGTGAAGGAACGGTGATATATTTCCAAGTCAGGATGGTGTATGGCTTGGAGGTGAACTTGCAGGTGGTGGTGTTCTTTTGTGTCTGCTGCCCTTGTCTTTCCAGATGGTAGCAGTCATGTGTTTAGAAGGTGCTGCTTAAGGGGCCTTGGTGAGTTCCTGCTGTGGACCTTGTAGATGGTACACACTGTGAGTTGGTGGTGGAGGGAATGAATGTTTGTGGATGGGGTGCCAATCAAGCGGGCTGCTTTATCCTGGATGTTGTCCAACTTCTTGAGTGTTGTTGGAGCTGCATTCATCCAGGCAAGTGGAGGGTATTCCATCACACTCATGACTTGTGCCTTGGAGAAGCCAGGTTTTGGGAAGTCAGGAGGTGAGTTTCTTGCCAGAGGAATCCTAGCCTCTGACCTTCTCTTGTAGCCACAGTATTTATATGGCTAGTCCAGCTCAGTTTCTGATCACTAGTAACCCCAAGGATGTTGATAGTGGGGGATTCAGCAATGGTAATGCCATTGAATATCAAGGTGCGATGGTTAGATTCTCTCTTATTGGAGATGGTCATTGCCTGACACTTGTGTGGTACGAATGTTACTTACTGCTTGTCAGCCTAAGCTTGGATATTGTCCAACTCTTGCTGCATTTGGACATGGACTGTATCAGTATCTGAGGAGTCGTGAATGGTGCTGAACATTGTGTAATCATCAGCGAACATTATGATGGAAGGAAAGTCATTGATGAAGCAGCTGAAGATGGTTGGGCCTAGGACACTACCCTGAGGAACTCCTGCAGTGATGTTCTGGAACTGAGATGATTGATCTCCAACAACCACCACCATCTTCCTTTGTGCTAGGTGGTGCAGTGATGTTATGGAATTGAGATGATTGATCTCCAACAACCACCACCATCTTCCTTTGTGCTAGGTGGGGATATGCTGGGCTATGAGGTTATAGATTGTGGTTGAATACAATTCTGCTGCCGCTGATGGCCCACAGCGCCTCATAGATGCCCGGCTTTGAGCTTCTAGATCTGTTCAAAATCTATCCCGATGGTAGTGCCACACAACACGATGTAGGGTTTCCTTAATGTGAAGATGGGACTTTGTCTCCACAAGGACCCAGTGGTGGTCACTCCTAACAATACTCTCAAGGACAGATGCACCCACTACAGGTAAACTGGTAAGGACGAATTCAAGTAAGTTTTTCCCTCTTGATGTTTCCCTCACCACTGCCGCAGACCCAGTCTAGCAGCTACTTCCTTTAGTATTTGGCCAGTAGTCAAGCTACCAAGCCACTCTTGGTAATGGACTTTAAAGTCTCCAACCCAGAGCACATTCTGTGCCATTGCCACCCTCAGTGCATCTTCCAATTGAATTTAAATTCCACAAACCATGGTGGGATTTGTACCCATTCCTCTGAGTATTAGTTTGGGCCTCTGGATTACTAGTTAGTGACTTTACCACTACACCACTGCCTCCCCAATATATGTCCAACAATGTACTGACCCACCCTCTAGCAATAACCCCAAAAAATGCCAGGGACAGTGAGATGGTACCTTGTTTTCATGGAGCAGGTGGGACTATATGCCAATTTTTGCACAGCTTTGGCATCCAACTGTCTTATGCCCAGTAACATAGCTTCCCACTCATAGTGGGGGCTTGGGGAGTAGGCTGAGGCTTCTCCCCTCTTCATCCTCAGCATTATTCTGATTTCAACATATTAAAATTCCCTACCACTACTATTGTGGGAACACGATTATCACATAAACTGCAGTGGTTTGTGCAGGACATGTGACTTTGGCTATGTCACTCATTGCCTGAGAATAACAAGAGCAGAGCTCAAGTTATAAAATCATATCTATTATTTTATATGCAGCCTGGAAAGCTGGTTTGGGTTGTTTGGCTTGAAGTAGTTTTCTACTTTAGCTTCCCAAATTATGGAGCATGTGCAGAACAGTGGATATTTTATTTTGGATATTCACTTTAGATTGCTAAAATAATAATTCTTTCCAAAAAGCATGAATAAGCTTTGACCTACAGACTGCAGATTGAGTGCTACGAATTATAGATCAATCTGAGTTTGGAGAATGTGTTCTCGGGCTAATCCATTTATGCCAAGACAAAGTATTAATTCAAAAACAAAAATACCTGGAAAAACTCAGCAGGTCTGACAGCATCTGCGGAGAGGAACACGGTTAACGTTTCGAGTCTGTATGACTCTTCAACAGAACTAAGGAAAAATAGAAAAGAGGTGAAATATAAGCTGGTTTAGGGGGGGTAGGACAGGTAGAGCTGGATAGAGGGCCAGTGATAGGTGGAGATAACCAAAAGATGTCATAGGCAAAAGGACAAAGAGGTGTTGAAGCTGGTGACATTATCTAAGGAATGTGATAATAAAGGTACAGATAGCCCTAGTGGGGGTGGGGTGGGGGGAAGGGATCGAAATAGGCTAAAAGGCAGAGATAAAACAATGGATGGAAATACATTTAAAAATAATGGAAATAGGTGGGAAAAGAAAAATCTATATAAATTATTGGGAAAAGGGGGGATCGGAAAGTGGGTGGGGATGGAGGAGAGAGTTCATGATCTAAAATTGTTGAACTCAATATTCAGTCCGGAAGGCTGTAAAGTGCCTAATCGGAAGATGAGGCGCTGTTCCTCCAGTTTGCATTGAGCTTGCAATTATATATAATATAAAGTATTTGTTGTGTGAGACAAGATAAGAATCATTTCTCATCAAATGATCCTATATTCAAGTTATTCTACTGTGTCTTTGATCTGGCTTGATTGACAGCTGTATGCAGAGAGACCTCATAGGCTACCACATGTACTATACCTACAATATCTTGCATTTCTATAGCACCATTAATGTAGTAAAATGTCTCAAGGCATTTCACAGATGTGTGATCACACAAAATTTGTCACTGGATCACATAAGAAGATATTAGCACAGGTGAGGTTATGCAGATGAGGAACTTTAGTTACGTGGACGGATTGGAGAAGCTGGGGCTGTTCTCCTTGGAGAAGAGAAGATTAAGGAGTGATTTTATAGAGGTATTCAAGATCATGAGGGATCTGGACAGAATAGATAGGACAAACTGTTGGCAGAAGAATCAATGACCAAAGGATTTAAAGTGATTTGCAAAAGAAGCAATGATGACATGAATAAAATCTTTTTATGCAGTGAGTGGTTAGGATCTGGAATGCACTGCCTGAGAACGTGATGGAGGCAGGTTCAACTGAGGCCTTCAAAAGAGAGTGAGTTGCTCTTGAAGATAGTTGATATGGAGCTGACGGGTCAAAAGGCCTCCCTACATCCTGTAACCATTCTATGATTCTATAATAGAAAGGAGCATACTAATAAGTACTATGGGGAATAAAAGGACAGGTTTAGAATGCATGTATGTAAATGCACAAAGTGTGGTGAGTAAAGTTGGTGAGCTACAAGCACAAATAGCCGTATGGAAATATGATAAAATAGCTATAATAGAAACATAGCTTTAAAATGGTGAGGATTGGGCACTTAATATTCAAGGATATAAAGTGTTCAGAAAAGATAGGGAAGGAAAAAGGAGAAGTGGGGTGGTAGTACTGATTAGAGAAGACATTGTAATTTTGGAAAGAAAAGATATCTTTGAGGAAGCAAAGATGGAATCTGTTTGGTTAGATTTGAGAAACAAGAAAGGAATGACCATACAATGGGGAGTAATCTATAGGCTTTCAAATAGAGAGAGAAATAGAAGAACAAAATCACAGAGTTATGCAAGAACATAGAATGGTGATATTGGGGGATTTTCATTACTCAAATATCGATTGGGATAAGGTTAGAGTAAAGGAAAGGGAGGGGGAGGGAAGAATTTCTGAAATGTGTTCAGGTGAACTTCCTTGACTTCTTGGTCCAACTAGGAAGGAGACATTGATGGATCTGGTGTTGGGGAATGATTTAGATCAAGTGTCTGTGGGACAACACTTGAGTAAGAGTGATCATCATATCATGAGGTTTATGTTGGTAATGGAGAAGAGCAAGGAACAATCTAAAGTAGAATTTCCAAGTTGGAAGATCAGCTAAAATCCAGACTGTCCAGTACAAAACCGGACAGCTGGCCACATTATCCCCTGCCATTGCTGCTACCTTCAGTGTGATGCTAGCATCAAACATGGCTTCCCCTCCCCATTTTCTGTTTTTATTCATATTTCCAGGTTCTGCAGTATATTGCTCTTGTATTTTTAAAGGAATGAGGGCAAAGTTGGCTGGATTGGACTGGGAAAGGAGTTTAGCAGAAAAGACAGTTGATGAACAATGGTAGACATTTAAGAAAATAGTTCATGACTCACAACAAAGATATATCCCAGTGAGAAAGAAGGATTGCAGGAAGGAGATAAACCAACCATGGTTAACCAAGGAAGTTAAAGATAGTATTGAATTGAAAGAAAAAACAGACAGCGTGGCAAAGATTAGTGGTAAGCCAGAGGATTGAGAAAGTTTTAAAAACCAACAGAAGATGACCAAAAAAATGAAGAGGGAGAAAATAAACTTTGAGGGTAATCTAGCAAGTAATATAAAAACAGACAGTAAGGGCTTCTTTAAATATATAAAAAGGAACAGTGAGGCCAAAGTGAACATAGGCCCCTTACAGAATGAGGCTGGGGAAACAATAATGGGGAACCAGGAAATGGCAGAGGAATTGAATAAATACTTTACATCTGTCTTCACGGTAGAAGACACTAATAGCATTCCAAAAATACTAAATAATCAAGGGGCAAAAGTGGGGAAGGAAATAAATACAATAACTATCAGAGAAAAAGTACTAGGGAAACTAATGGGGCTAAAAGCTGAAAAGTCCCCTGGACCTGATGGGTTGCATCCTAGAATATTAAAGGGTGTAGCTACAGAGATAGTGGATGCATTGGTAGTAATCTTTCAAGAAATTTAGGTTCTAGAAAAGTCCCAGAAGATTGGAAAACTGCCAATGTAACACCCTTATTCAAAAAGGGAGGGAGACAGAAAACAGGTAACCATAAGCCAATTAGCTTAACATCTGTCATTGGGAAAATGTTAGAGTGTATTAAAAAAGATGTAATAACAAAGCATTTAGAAATACATGATGTAATCAAGCAGAGTCAGCATGGCTTCATGAAGGGGAAATCATGCCTAACAAATTTATTAGAATTCTTTGAGGATGTAACAAGCAGGATAAAGGGGAACTAGAAGAGGTAATATATTTGGATTTCCAAAAGGCTTCCAATAAGGTACCGCACATAGGGCTACTTAATAGGATATAAGCCCATGGTGTTAGGTGTAGCATATTAGCATGGATAGAGGATTGGCTGACTAATAGAAGACAGGGAGTTGGGATAAGGGGGGCAATTTCAGGATGGCAACCTGTAACTAGTGGAGTGCCACAGGGATCAATGCTGGGGCCACAATTATTTAGAATATATATTAGTCACTTGGATAAGTGAAGTGAATGTGCTATCGCCAAGCTTGTGGATGACACGAAAATAAGTGGGAAGGCAAGTGGTGAGGATGACACAGAGGGATATAGGCAGGTTATGCGAGTGGTCAAGAACTCTGCAGATGGCATATGATGTGGGAAAATGTGAGGTTATGCATTTTGGCAGGAAGAATAGAGAGCTGAATATTATTTAAATGGATAAAGACTGCAGAAAGCTGTAGCACAGAGGGATTTGGGGGTCCTTGTGCGTGAATCACAAAAAGTTAGCATACAAGTTCACCAGGTAATAGGGAAGGCAAATGGAATGTTGGCCTTTATTTTAAAAGGAATGAAGTATAAAAATAGGGAAGTCTTGCTAAAACCATACAAGACCACACCTAGAATACTGTGAACAGTTTTGGATCCCTTATCTAAGGAAAGACATACTGGCATTGGACACAGTCCAGAGAAGGTTCACTGGGTTGATCCCGGGTATGGAGGGATTTTCTTATGACGAGAGATTGAGTACATTGGGCCTGTACTCATTGGAGTTTAGAAGAAACATATAAGATTCTTAGGGTGCTTGACAGGGTAGATGCTGAGAGGTTGTTTCCCCTTGTGGGAGAGTCTAGGACCAGAGGGCATAATCTCAGAGTAAGGGGTCACCCATTTAAGACAGAGATGAGGAGGAATTTGTTCTCTCAGAGGGTAGTGAATCTGTGGAATTTTTTACCGCAGAGGGCTGTAGAAGCTGGGTCCTAAAGTATATTCAAGGCTGAGATAAACAGATATTTAATGACTAAGGGTCTCATGGGTTATGAGGAAAAGGCAGGAAAGCATACTTGAGGGTTGTCAGATCAGCCATGATCTCATTGAATGGCGGAGCAGATCCAATGGGCTGAATGGCCTACTTCTGCTCCTATGTCTTATGGTCCTTTTAGGGCAATAGGAATAATTGGATAAATCTCTCAAAGTAGTAGGCACAGGCACAATGGAACAAATGGTCTGCATGTGTGCTGCGATTCCATTACAGCAGTCACTCTATGACTCAATGACGCCACATAGTGTCTAGACTGCAACAAACAGGCATTAGAGAGGGTGCAAAAAGGATTCACAAGAATGATTCCAGGTATGAGGAACTTCAGTTATGTACTTAGATTTGGAGAAGTTGGGACTGTTCTCCTTGGAGAAGGTTGAGAGGAGATTTGATAGAGGCACTCAAAATCAAGAGGGCACTGGATATTGTAGATTGGTGGAAGGAGTGAAAACCAGAGGGCACAGGTTTAAGGTACTTAGCAAAAGAAGCAATGGCGACCATGGAAAACCTTTTTAAGTAGGAAATGGTTAAGATCTGGAATGCATTGCCTGAGAGTGTGGTCAGGATGACCAACTGTCCCATATTTCACAGGATTGTCCTGTATTTTGACCGTTTGGCCCTCATCCCATACTATGTCACCCCGGGATGTCTATTGTCCTGTATTTCCAGGATTGCAATGTCTGGTGGAAGCAGATTCAATCATGATATTCAAAAGATCATTATCTTAAAAGGAAAAAAATTGCAAGGCCACTGCAGGGGAAAAGCGCCAAAAGAGTTGCTCTTGCAGAGAGCCAATAGGGTCACGAAAGGCCAAATGACCTAGGAACATAGGAATATAGGAACAGGGGTAGGCCATTCAGCCCATTCAGCCTGATCTGTCATTCAATTAAATCATGGCTGATCATCTACCTTAACTTTCCCACTCTATCTCCATATCCCTTGATGTCATTAGTCTCCAAAATTCTATCGATTTCTGTCTTGAGCATACTCAATGATTGAGCTTCTCTCTGGGGTGGAGAATTCCAAAGGTTCGCTCTGAGTGAAAAAAATTCCTCCTTATCTCAGTTTTAAATGGCCAGCCCCTTATTCTGAGACTGTGTCCACTGGTTCTAGACTCACTAGCCAGGGGAAACATCCTATCTACATTCACCCTGTCATGCCCTGTAAGAATTTTGTAAGTCTCAATGAGATCACCTCTCATTCTCTGAAACTCTAGAGAATACAGGTCCAGACTCCTCAATCTCTTAACACAATCCTGTCACCCCAGGGGTTAGTCTGGTGAACCTCTGGTGCTCCCTCCATGGCAATTATATCCTTCCTCAGATAAGGAGATCAAAACCATACACAATACTCCAGGTGCTGCCTCACCAAGGCTCTGTACAATTGCAGCCGACATCTTTAGTCTTGTACTCAAATCCCCTTGCAATGAAGTCCAACAAACTATTTGTCTTTCTAATTGATTGTTGCACCAGCCTCTAGCTTTTAGTGACTCACAAATAAGGACGCCTAAGTCCATTTGGACAACAACACTGCCCAGCCTCTTGCCATTTAAGAAATATGCTGTCATTCTGTTTCTTCTACCAAAGTGGATAACCTCACACTTAACTATATTCTATTTGCCATATTCTTGCCCTCCTTGAGTGCTGTAACCAGTCTTTGATCCATTCTACTAGCCAGGACAAGGGGTTTGCGTGCGCTTGCGCACTAATGCTCTCTCGCGTGGTGCACATGTTTGAGCTGCACATGCGCAGTGCCGGTGGGATGATGCAATGCTCGGTCAAGGGAAGCGTGGGTAGTGACTTCGAGCTGACAGAAAGGGTTGGCAACCAACCAGAGTGGAGGACTAGGAGTTAGGTTGACCAATTGTAACGGGAAGGGGCGAAGGGGAGGCGGGAGTTGAGGGTGTGGGCAGGGCTTGCACTCTGGCAGTGACAGCGGAGTCGGCGAGTGAGCGGGACGAAGCGGCCTTTCAATTAATAACAAAACTAAACCTGTCCAAATATCATAAGCCCAGCGAAGGAAGAGTTTACAACAGCCCGGGAAGCCGCCATGTCAGGAGATGAGGTCTGTTTGAGCTGCTGTGAGGTTTGAATTTTCACATTGAATGGGGACCAGGCCTCGGGCTCCAGTAGTTGTGGAGCCGCGCATGTGTGAGCCGGCGGCCGGTGTAGGGCGGGCTGGGAGTAGGGGGTCTGAGGCCTACCCGGCCCGTCGCTCCCTCTCACGCACTCGCTGTAGATAAGTTTCTTTTGAACTGTTTTACCTAATTTATTTGGTAACAAGCAACGTCTTTTTCCACCGAATGAAGATTTAGCGGCTATAAATTGTCTTTTTGACCTTCCCTCATCCTGATGTTAGTGCCTTTTTTATTTTGCTACGGATTTGGTTTCTTGGACTCCATCCCTCCCCCAACCCTAACCCCCAACCCAAACCCATCCATTTCGCTTAGGCGGTGAGTACCACAGGCTATCCTACCACAGGAGGCGTCACTGTGAGACCTAGTCCTGTCCTCGCCCAAATTAATGTCTGGGCATTGGCTCTGGATGAGACACCCGAGAAATTGCGCGTTCAAATCCAACTCTGCGCAAGTTCTGTAATTTAAATTCAGTAAATCTGGTAGCTGGAAGAAACACAACCACAAAAGACGCAAGATTATTGTAAATATTCCTAAGTGAAGGGAACTTTTTAATGTTCTCTCAAATTCTGCAAGGAGGCATCCCACCATCACCTTTTTGGAGGAACTTGAGTCTTATCTGTCAGTGTTGCCCTTCAGTATTTCCCAGATCCTGGGAATAAATTTTTTAAAAGGCTTTTATAGTTGGAATATGCATCCTGTCTCATGTTCTTTCTCTCCTGTTCTCTCCCCCCACCCCCCTCAAATCAGTTGTAGCGCTTAAAACCTTGCAAAGGATGACTAAAAGAAAAGGGAGAAATTGGAATATGAGAGTAAACTAGCAACAAATGTAAAAACAGACAGTACTGCTACGAGTAAGCGGGTAGCTAAAATAAATGTTGGTCCCTTAGAGGTTGAGACTGGGGAATTAATGGGAAAGAAGCAGACGGTAGAGACTTTGAACATGTCTTCCAGACAGATATAAAATACATGGAATGCATCTCAAGAATAGTAGAAAATCAACGGGCAAAAGGAAGGGAAGAACTTGAAACTAACTAGAGCAATAGTGCTTGGAAACTAATGGGACTAATAAAGGCTGTTAAGTCCCCAGACCTGATGGCCTGCATCCGAGGGTCATGAAGCCGCTGCAAAGATAGTGATTGCGTTGATTGCAATCTTCCAAAATTCCCTAGGTTCTGGATAGGTCTCAGCTGATTGGAAAAATGTATGTGTAACTCTCCTACTCAAGAAAGGAGGGAGACAGAAGCAAGAGCAACTCAGCTAGTCCCACTTTCCCACCCTTTCCCTGCATTATTTTTTTTTATAGGTGCTTATCCAGTTCCTCTTTGAAAGTCATGATTGTATCTGCCTCCATCACATTCTCAGGTAGTGCATTCCAGATCTTAACCACTTACTACATTAAAAAAATTTCCTCGAGTCTCTGTTAGTTCTTTTTAAAATTGCTTTAAATCAATAACCCCTGGTTCTTGACGCTTCCACCAATAGGAACAGTTTCTATCTACTGTCTTGCTTTTGTACTTCATCTCCGTTTGACATCCAGTAGTAAGTGAGCAGAAATTTGCTCCAACTAAACATTGTGGTGGAAATCCAAAACAAAAACAGAATTACCTGGAAAAACTCAGCAGGTCTGGAAGCATCGGCGGAGAAGAAAAGAGTTGACGTTTCGAGTCCTCATGACCCTTCAGCAGAACTGAGTGAAGTTAGGAGAGGGGTGAAATATAAGCTGGTTTACGGTTGGGGGGGGGTGGTTGTAGGGACAAGCAAGCAGTGATAGGAGCAGATAATCAAAAGATGTCACAGACAAAAGGAACAAAGAGGTGTTAAAGGTGGTGATGTTATCTAAGAAAATGTGCTAATTAAGAATGGATGGCAGGACACTCAAGGTACAGCTCTAGTGGGGGTAGGGTGGAAAGACTGACAGGGTATTACAGTTATAGATTTAAAAATAATGGAAATAGGTGGGAAAAGAAAAATCTATATAAATTATTGGAAAAAACAAAAGGGAGGGGGAAGAAACGGGAAGGGGGTGGGGATGGGGGAGGGAGCTTAAGATCGAAAGTTGTTGAATTCAATATTCAGCCCGGAAGGCTGTAAATGCCTATCTTGTGGTGGAAATGTTTATTCATGCTTTGTTGCCTTAAGACTTGACTATTCTAAGGGACTTCTGTCTGGCCGCCCTCGTTCAACTCTCCATAATTTTTGAGGTCATCCAGAACTCTTCTACCCATGTCCTAACTTGCATCAACTCAAATTCACTGATCATCCCTGTATTCACTGAGCTTCATTGATACATTCTTATTTTCAGATCCCATCATGGCCTCACCCCTCCCTAACTGTAATCTTCACCAGCCCGACCAACCCATGTACCCTATTATTTCTGTTTGCTATTTGTGGCTGCCTTGTTATTTATGTGACCCATTTTCAATTGCTGTGCGGCCACACACCCATGCGATTTAGAGGGAACTATGCTACAACCCTCTTGAGATATTGGCGTTCCAATCCTGGGCCTTCAGCTTCCAAAGCTCTAAACCCTGGCATGCCCTTCTTAAGCCTCTTTCTTCCTTTAAGAAGCTCCTTAAATCCTAACCAAGCTTTTGATTGCTCAAGTCATTTATGTCCAGAAGTCTTGGCATCATAAGTGTTATAATCCAGAAAGCCAATTGAAGGATAGAACTGGAGTTGATCTTTACACACTTTAATAAGCATTTATTTACAGGAGTTACATATTACAGACATACGCCTCCTAACCCAAAAACATTTGTCTATTTATAAGGCATAAGAGAATCCATAGTTAATGCCTGTCACCTGCATACAATTTAACATAATGAATGTGCACATAACAAATTCTCGTCTCATTAAAAACAGGTTTATATGTACAATTTGTACGTGCATTTTTTTGTGGAAAATCAATCAGTTTACTTCTGTTAGCTGCTCAGAATCCGAGATTTTGAAATTAATTCTGATTAAACTTAAGAGATGACCTGTAACTATTTAATTGTCATGTTTGACAAGGCCTGTCTCACCATCACGGCCTATGGTCTTACCGGGCCTTTCCATTCCATCTGATGCTCTCTGCTGCCCCCTCTCTTGTGCATAGTGTCTGATGATCCCTCTGAATGTTACCTTGACCCAGCTGGTAGTGCGCTTAGCTCCAAGTCAGAAGTTGTGTTTGCAGTACCTTCAACAAAAATCATGAATGTGTTATCCAGGCTGCCTTTGCAGTGCAGTGCTAAAGGAGTGATGCACTGATGGTGTTCCTATCCTTTGTAGATGCTTTTAAACTGAGGCCCATCTCTGCTTGTTCCATTGGTTCAGCTTGATTTAAGAATTTATTCAAAGAAAAGGAGAGAGTTCTCTGGGTTTCCAGGACAATACTGCTCCTCAGCTACTGTACTGCCAAAAACAGATTTGCAGTTCATTCGTGTATCATTGCATATTTGGGGATCTTCCTTTGTGAGAGTTAATTTCCCAGTAGAACGCTTGCTGCATTTTAGAGTATTTATACATGGTTATTTGAAATGTTTCTGGGATGTGCTAAATAAAAACAAGTGTACACACGAACATAAGGATTAGGAGCGGGAGTAGATCATTCGGCCCCTCGAGCCTGCTCCGCCATTCAAGAAGATCATGGCTGATCTGATTGTGGCCTCAACTCCACTTTCCTGTCTTTCCCCCTATACCCTTTGACTTCCTTGTCAGTCAAGAATCTATCCAACCCAGCCTTAAAAACACTCAATGATCCTGCCTCCACTGCCCTCTGGAGAAGAGAGTTTCACAGAACCATGACCCTCACAGGAAAAAAAAATTCCTTGTGTCTGTCTTACATGGAAGGCTCCTTATTTTTAAATTGTGTTCCCTGGTTCTAGTCTCTTCCACGCGGAGAAACACCCTCTTAGCATCCAACCTGTCAAGTCCCCTAAAAATCTTACATCTCAATAAGATCACCTCCTAATTCTTCTAAACTCAATGGATACAGGCCTATTCTGTTCAACCTTTCTTCATCCCATGAGAGATAACCCCCTCACCCCACTATCAGTTGAACCTCCTCTGAACTACTACTGCATCTATGCCCTTTCTTAAATAAGGAGACCAAAACTGTACATAGTCCTCTAGATGTGGTCTCACCAATCCCGTATGCAACTGTAGCAAAAGATTCCTACTTTTATATTCCATTCCCCTTGCAATAAACGATAACGTTTTGTTTGCTTTCCTAATCACTTGCTGCACCTGCATACTAACTGTTTATGATTTATATACCAGGGCACCCAGATCTCTCTGTACCTCAGAGCTTTGCAATCTCTCCCCATTTAAATAATGAGTTGCTTTATTATTCTTCCTGCCAAAGTGGACACGTTCACAAATTCCCACATTATATTCCATCTGCCAAATTTTTGCCCACTCACTTAACCTATCTATACCTCTTTGTAGACCCCTTACGTCCTCTTCGCAACTTACTTTCCTACCGATCGTTGTGTCATCACATTTAGCAACCATACATTCAGTCCCTTCATCCAAGTCTTTGTGTCTTAAGCCCAAAAATTCGCACATGGACAAAACATTAGAGAAGAAATTGAGAAGTGTTATTTTCTGTGATTGGGGTAGATTAAAGTTGAAATCACCATTTTTATTTGCTTTTGTTGACTTCTGTCCATGTTTTCCTAAAAGTTTTATAGGTATGTAGGCTGTGCGTCCCAGCGAGTGGCTGATTGAATCAAACAGCATGTTCCTTTGGCTGTTTGTAATAGGCAGAGTACAGACTACTCAACCGCCCTGTCCTACAAAATCTAAAACAAAACATCTGCTGTTAGATGTGATTCCATGGTTGGGCAGCACTTGTTACAACAAACAATTTATGATAATCGAGCTCGTAACGTGGCTAGAAGTGTCATAAATGCACTAACTTGTTTGCTGGAAACAAAAGGAATATGTTCAAGCCTTGTGCCTTTTTTGAATTCCCTGGGAGCTTGAGGAGCCTGTAGTTTTCCTGTTGATTTCTCCATGGTAACGTCTCAACCAATCAAAGTTGACTTGCCAAGCAATCAGCATTCTTTTCTTCTGTAGTATAGAGGTGATCGTTTGAAATTTGGCATTCTTGGGTTTGTCCTGATAAGTGCAAGATGAAAAGCAACAAGCCTCCCTTTTCAGCAATATTCAAGTTCTGTACTGTCAAGCAACTGTTTATAAATTTTTATATTCTGCTGCAGTGAAAAATTTTCACTTCCACCCCAAAGCCTACGAATCTGGCTTCATTACATCTTAAATTTTATAAGCACTTCTTGGGGTGTTGGGGGTGGGTGGTAAAAGAGATGAATGTGAAACGGAAACTCTAGTTGACTTGTGGATCTATGGTTAACTATCAGTTTCAAAATGGACATTTGGAATATTCAACTAAATTATTAATACTGCCTCCAGCATCTAAATTCCACATGGAAAGTTCTGAATACATGTCGCAAAAGTAGTATAGGCTGAAGGAATTAATTTAATTTATTTACACTTAATAAATAAAATTTAGCATTTATTAGACTTTTATCCCCTCTGTCCTCTCAGTATTAGGCCAAAAGTCTCTCCCTAGTTCTTCCAAACCAAGAGCTGCTTCACCCTAAGGCACCCCCTCAATGCTCCTGGTTCTCCAGACCCCAGGATCTCTACCTGTTTTTCCATGCTTCAACTTTTCTCCCTGACCAGTTTCAAAGTTGAGATGAATTGTAACATTGTATGTAAAATGTGCTGTTGAGAATTAGATTGAATCATAGAATGATGCAGCACAGAAAGAGGCCATTTGGCCCATCATGCCTTTGTCGCTTCTTTTGTAGTGCTATCCAATTAGCCCCATTCACTGCTCTTTCCCAATAGCCTGGTATTTTTTCCCTATCAAGTATTTATCCAATTCTCTTTTCAAAGTGACTATTGAATTTGCTTCCACCACCGTTTAAAGCAGCATGTTCCAGACTGCAGCAACACGCTGCAGAAAAAAAGTCTGCTTTCCCTCTGATTCTATTGCCAATTATCTCAAACCTGTGTCCTCTGATCACTAATCCTTCTGCCACTAGTAATGCTTTCCCCTAACCAGTTTCAAAGCTGATAATGCATGGTAAGATGATAGTTAAGCTATACCAATTGGAGTTAGCAGCTCTTCAGGCTGAGAGATGGGGTTGGGGGAACAGGGGGGGGTTACAAAATAGTTTAATAGCATTTAGTTTTGTTAGCAATGTGGTGGGATGCTGGAGATTGGCAACATTGAGGGAAGTGGTTGTGGGCTTGGAGGGGAGAGAATCATTTGGTCTGGCATCATTGTGGAAGTGTAATCTGAGGTTTGGCATCACCTCTCTTATTGACTGACCTGTATATTTGCAGCATTTTATTTGTCTAATATTATCAAACGATAATATCAACATCACCTACTGAGTCTTGGTGAGCAATATGAGATCTGCATGTGCTTTAAAGTCATTTTTCGCTAACTGGAATTTATGGCCTCTTGATCTATTGGCTTGACTTGAATTGGAACTCTTAAGTTTGTTTCTCTTCAATTTAATACTTTAAATACCTCAAATACTTCTTCCTTAACCTTTCCTCTAAACTGCAATGCTGAAGCACCTCTAATCTCCTAAATTCTTTTTCCACATTATCATCTTGCTGAAAGTGACAAATCTTGGAACTCCTTTTAAATTCTCTGAGCTAGTTCTGCCCTTTTTGTTATATAACTATTTATTCATCTTTCCTCCCAATATGCTGTACTTCACATTCGTAGTATTAAACTTCATTTGACTCTTGAATGAACAGTTGAATGAACTGATCTGATGTTACTCTCCCACCTGGATGTACTGGATCCTAATTTACGCATCTTCATCATCTTGCCACATAAGTGTCACTAATGTCAGCAGTTGAGAAAAATTGGTTTAAAAAAAATGTGGCCGTGACTTCTAACCATAGCAAATCCAGGAAAGTTAACTTTTTAGTTCATTCTCAGGCTCTGGGTGTCATTGGCAAGGCTGGCATTTATTGCCCATCCCTAGTTACTATTGTGAAGGTGGTTGTGGGCCTGCTCTTTGATCCACTGCAGTCCATGTGTTGAAGGTATTCCCACAATGCTATTAGCTAGGGAGTCCCAGGATTTTCAAAGAACAAGAATATGTTCAAGTTGGGATGGTGTATGACCTGTAGAAGAATTTGGATTTGGTACTGTTCCCATGCACCTTTTGACCTTGTCTGGAGGTACTGCTAGAAAAACCTTGATGATTTGCTGCAGTGCACCCTTTAAATAGTACACATGACAACCAAAGAATGCTGGTGGTACAGGGAGTGGATATTTAAGCAATAGATGGGATGCTGATTAAGCAGACTGCTTTGTCCTGCATGAATCTTTCATGATCCAGCCAGTTGCACGACCTCCCTGACATCACCCCACATGTTTGATGCTCGCTCAGATTTATATATTTATATATATGTATATGTATATGTAGCTTAAATCCTCCTGCACCATCCATCTCTCTTTCAGCATTGTCTTCTAATTTAACAAACATTGGAAAGCAATTCATTTCAGCATTTAGATTTTATGCAGACAAGGAATTAGGGTGCTCAAACACTGTGTGACACTCTATACCTTTACCCATCTGATATTGCACATCTCACAAGCACTCTGTTTCTTATTTTATATGTTTTTTTATCCAGTTCTGTAATGAACCCTGGAATCCTGTAGTTTTGATGTTTTATTAGTTTCCCATATGAGATTTGGTCTAAAGTTTTCCTGAAAGCCAAAATAAACTATCACAGGGAGCTCAAACATAGGCTGTCCCATTGTCACAGCCTAATTTATATGCAACATTTTCAGAAGTCAAGAGGCTTGTGAAGCAGGGCATTTCCTTAATCAGTGCAGGCTGGTTCATTAAAAACATTTAAATTAATTAGGTCAAATTACAAAGTGAATGCTGTGCTGCTTTAAAAGATCTCTTATCAGGTCTTCAAATTTTACGGTGCACTTGAGCTAAGAATTCTGCTCCTCGCGTATTTTTGAACATCAGTTATGATCTTTACGTGAAAATACTGTAGGGGTAATAAATTGGATAAGATAGCTGTCATAAAACATTCAAATTATGCTTTCTTCTTGTATCTAGTTTAAAATGTCAAAAGAACAGAATTTTTTTCCAAAGAAGAGGTCTTTTTCAAAAAAAAAAGCCCCTAAAATTCCCTTTCCTGCTTCCAAAGAAAAGTTTCATGTGACCATGTACTATATGGTGCTTGAAAAATCAATTTGTGTTAACTCTTTTTGTATTTTCTATCAGTAGTGCTGATCAGTTTTGTGCTGGACCCCCGGCTATTTCTCATTACATTTGTTTTGCAGCCCTGCAACCATTCCCTGAAAGTTGAGGGCCATTGAGTGAGCAATGTTACTAAAGGAAGTCACTTGGCACTCCAGGAATGGTGCTAGTGTAGGCCGAGAACAAGGATTGGTAGAAAATGATGAACTGGTTTTGTAATACTTTTAACTATTATAAACATCATTAAACTTTGCCCCATAGTCCTTAACATGGGACTTGTGGGTTGGAAGCTACCATCTGTTATATTGATGATCCAGTTGCTTGTACTAATCAGGATAACTTAATTTGACTTTAAATTTCGATATATATTTAAGAAATAATTCTGTGCTTAAATGCAAAACAAGAAGGATCTTTTGCAGTAGCACAACATTTGCCTTGTGACTCAAGCTTACAATTATATCTTCTGAAAGTGAATGGTCAAGAGTTGATAATATAACTTTAAAATTTTCTAACCACTGTATATGATTCAATGTCTGATATCTCCCTTGAAAAGATGATTTTCGATCCCACAATGACCAAGAAGAAGAAGAAAAAGAAGAAGCCTTTCATGCTGGAAGAAGATGGTGTTGAACAACAAACAGAGGAGATGCCAGCGACAGAGTCCAAGGAAGCTGTAATATCAGAGAACGTGGAGGAGAAGGTTCCAGAGGTAGATGAAGAGGACAGCAAGAAGAAAGGTGGGTTTTTTTTAAACTCGGTATTCAAAATTTTTTAAACTGGAATTCTAACTCACTGATTAGGTCCTAGAGATGAACAAAGCTGATTTGAATCTTGTCTGTTTTAAGTAAGTTTCATTATTGCTCCAGAGGCTGGGCTCCTGTCTGAGTATTGAGAAGTGACTCCAGGAGGAAGCAGCCTCCTTTGACACTGCTGATTCTATAAGGTCATTGTCAAGTCCCTCTAACTTCATGGGCAATTCTAAACTTGCTCTCCAAGTATTTAAACATGCTAAAAATATTGGTTCGTCAGCTCTTCCTTGCCAAATACTTCAGGCTTAATGGCCTGAGATAGAGATCCATGCGTGTGCTGTATTCCCTTGTGACTGAGAGGATTTGAGACAGCCAGTCAGTGTAAACAAGGCACCGTCCAGTTGGAACCTGGGTTCCAGGTACTGGGATGGGATAGTGAAAAAGAGCATAGGTGGGAGGTTTTGTAAGTTGAATTCATATAAAATGCTTTAAAAGACTTTGAGTCTACTCACTTTGCTGTAGGAAGGGAATGATAAGAAATGAACAGTCTGTGGTAAGATGCTATCCAATTTCTACTCTCCCACTCAGAAAGAGAAACTCATGTCACTTTGTGTTTTCTCCTGTCAGAACTGCTATGATAGTTGCCATGCAGAGGATCATGTTGCAAACAGATACTGAAAACCATATTGGTGCACACATCTGATTTGTTTGAGCAGCGGATGGTTGCAGTAGAAAAAGATACACCAAAAAAAATGAAGCTTTGCTTAGTTAAAGCTTCAGGAGGTTATTAATACCAATTGTTTGCCATTCAGCACAGCCAGGCTCTGTAACTCCTCATCCGGAACATGCCTTTAATTGCTTCAGAATCTGATACTTAACTTTTTTTAATGAAAGAGAGCTGTTCAGTGAAATTTCGTTGAGGTATAATCTGCTGCCCATTAGTTAGGTTAAAATCCCTCTTTCATCTCAATGGAGTTTTTGTTCAGAGACAGTGAATAGCGAGGAAAGCTAGTGTGGTGTTTGTTAGAACAGTGGTGAAAGACAGCGTGCTTTGTAACCGGACTAAATGTCCAGTCAGCTTTCTGACCGTTTGAAAGACACTAGGTGCTTTCTGGTGATTTGAAACAAAAGTCAAATTGCCTAACCAACAGTATTTTCTGCATTTGCTTTTTGCGTGGTTCTGTTTAAATATCCTGTGAAGTAATGCAGTGGAGTGACAAAAATATTTTCAAAACTTCATCTGACCCCATTCACTTGCTGTATGCCCAGAAATCCAATTCGCTGTAAATCTATAGTGGTGGAGCAGTATCTCGTTATGTAGTCGCCTAAGAGGTTTCAACCAAGGAGACCCATGGCATGCTCCATTTAACATCAAAAAAAGGCAGGCTGAGCTTGAGGAGTAGAAATATATTTATACTGTTTAAGGAGGTAGAATAGGTGAAGCTATAAAGAAGGCCAGCGATAGGTGGGGGCTAAGGAGAGATTGACAAAGATGTCATGGACAAAAAGACAAAGGAAGTGTTAATGGTAGTGATAAGGACTAAAGGTGCTGATGGTGGCATAAAGGTAAGAAAGCAGAATGTTGAAACTTGAGGGATGGAACTTCAGATGGAATCCGCGTGGGGTAAGTTGGAGATGGAGATGGTCGCTGAGGAAGGAAATATGGCTGTGAAAGTGAATTTTGGTAAACACCTTGCCAAACACCAGGAGGGAAATGGAAACCATGAAGCATTTTTTGTTTTAACTTCAGATTTCTAGCATCCACAGTATTTTGCTTATATCGTAGTGTTTAATTCACTGCCACTTCTCTTCCAGGAATGCCTACTTTGAAGTACTGCTCTTCTCTACGACAGGATTTCCGTTTGTCTCTTTCGCCCTGTTCACCTTCATTGCTTTCCATTTCCCTCCTGGTGTTAGACAAGGTGGTTACCAAAACTCGCTTTCACAGCCATATTTCCTTCCTCAGTGACTGTCTCCGTTTCCGACTTACCCCACGCGGATTCCAACTGAAGTTCCATCCCTCGTGTTTCGATATTCTGCTTTCTTGCCTTGATACCACTATCAGCACCTCCTTTAGCCCTTACCACTACCATTAACGCCCCTTTGTCTTTTCATCCATGTCATCTTTGTCAATCTTTCTTTAACTCCCACCTATTGCTGGCCTTCTTTCTTGATCCACCCCCTTAAACACTATAAATTTCATCATATTTCTATTTCTCTTTAGCACTGAAGAGGGGCCATACAGACTTGAAACGTTAACTCTGTTTCTCTCTTCACAGATGCTGTCAGACCTGCTAAGTTTTTCCAGCATTTTCTGTCTTTATTTCAGATTTCCAGCATCTGCAGTATTTTGCTTTTATTTTAGCCGAGCTCTACAGTAGTTCATATGGTACACAAGGCTTTGTACAGTAAAATTTCTGTTATCTGTCACTCTACCAACCAGAATTCTCTTTTAACTGGAATTCTGCAGTCATGTCTGTTTTGATTGCAGATGTCAAGCTCACCGGCAATAGTTACTGGCGCTTGCCCTCGCTCTGGTCTCAGTGCCCCACTGTTCTGCAGCACCATCTCCCCTTGGCACCACTCACTCAATTTGCACACTCCCATGCCTTGCAAGACCTCAATACCTGTGTTATCATCCTGGAGCTTTCTCATTGGACGAAAATGTAGTACTCGCCTTGCATCTCAGCTGACCGGAATATTTGGTTAACTGGCGCCTCCGTTTCTGGAGCATGGATAACAGAGATTTTCCTGTAATTACAAATTTGGTTGAGTAAATTACCTAACCAGAATTCCAGCATTTCCTAAGAGTGTAAGGAAATGCAGAGCAAGTATTGTTGCTCAGATATGTTGTGGTGTTTAATGAAAGAGATTCTGTTGTGATGAGGATGGTGCTGTGAGTTGTCCCCTTCACACAGCAGGGTGCATTCAGAACACAGTAGCAACGCTGAGGCTACTTCAAGTATGACAGCGAAGGTTACACACAGACACAGCTGAAGTTTCTGCTCATAAAATTTGGGATGTCCATGTATCCCAGCAATGTAAAAGTCATCACTGGCCATATGGGTATGCTGAGAACTGTGCCTGCCAGTAACTCTTCCAACATTGCTAGAGGTACCTTATTAACTTTTGGAACGCTGCTGGAACCTCGGACCCTGGGTGATTCTTTGTGCATTTGGATGCATTCATTTTTCAAAGTTGTTTTGATATAATGAGCAAACAAAATTGCTCCCAGGAGTTTGCATATCAATTCTGGAAAATGTAAAAAGTAAATGCAGAAATCTTTTTGACTTCTGGCCAGCTCCCGTGATTGGGTTAATCTTCCTCTGTTTTTCTGATTGTGTCAAATGGAGAAATTTTATTTCATTAATAACTTAATGCCAGGTTGGATAGTCTATAAAGCCACATGGTCTCACCTATTACCAGACTGTTAAGAAACACTATGCAACTAACATAATAGCTCCAAAGAACACATCCTGCTGGTAAATGACTACCTAAAGAATCAGTATGCTGCTGCAGCCTATCCAGTTTTATGGCTAAATCCTAAGGGTAGCCTCGGGCAGTTCTGCTTTAAGTGTCAAGCTAGTCACCTATAAATATTGATTTATTTTATCTATATTATATATACGTATGTATGTACATATTTTTTTCTTCTTCATAGATGCAACAGATGATTTAGATGACTTGGACTTCTTTAATCAAAAGAAGAAAAAGAAAAAACCCAAGAAACCCATTGGGATTGACAATGGTGTAAAGGTTAGTATTAAGGGTAAACAAGGGACTCAGTGAGACCCTTTGGGCTTCCCTGGAAGTCCTTGTAAACCTTTTTACTTTCAAACAAAAATCACCAACACTTAATGTAATTTTTCAACTATTAACCCAAAGGTGCAAGTTGTAATGTGTTTGTAGGTTGGCAATTTACTTCCCAGGTGTTCCTCCCATGGGGACAAGGATAATACTTTTTTTATTCATTCGTGGATGTCGGTGTTGCTGACAAGGCCAGCATTTATTGCCTCTCGATAACTGACCTTGAGAAAGAGCTGGTGAGCTGCCTTCCTGAACCATTTCAGCCTGTGGGGTCCAGGTACTTCAGCAGTGCTGTTTGGTAGGAAGTTCCAGGGTTTTGATCCAGTAATGAAGAAGTTACTATGATATATTTCAAAGTCAGAATGGTGTGTGACTTGGGGATGTTGATTTCCCCTTGCTCCTGCTTTGCTTGTCTTGTAGTTTTCTACCTTGTTATCTTGTATATAATGAAGCAAAATTATAAGTAATCTTGCTGCATGTGGTATTAAGCAAAGGTTTCATGAGAGAATAGAAATCTACTGATATTTTGTTTAACGTAGAATATTGCTGTGACCCAGGTTTTGGGGACAGTGAAGAAGAGAAAATATCTATTCAAAAACAGTCTTGATGATCAGTTTCTATCACCTTTTGAAAGTCATGTTTTATTCTGATTTGTGTGTGGGTATCTTTCTTTAGGAAAAACGTTCAGACAATGGAGAGGGTGCAAAAGAGATTCACTAAGATGATAACGAGGAGGATAGCCTTGAGTTATGAGGCAAGACTTCTGAAAGTTGGGTTCTTCATTGGGCAGAGAAAGTTAAGGGGGATCTAATAGATGTTTGAAAATTCCGAGAGGGTTGAGAAAATGAATTAGTAACTAAAGGGCATAAATTTACAACAAAGGAATGAAGAGAGAATTTAAAATATATAGCTTCTGGGACATGAAGTACCTTAACAAAAATGAAACTGAATTCATAATAACCTGCCTAAGAGAAGGACGAATAATTGAAAAAGAAATACTGGAGGCCAGGGCTACGGGAAAGAAAGCAGAGGAATGGGATGAAGCAGATAGCTCTTCCTGGAAGCCAGTATAGGGACGATGAGCTGAATGGCAGCCTCCTTTGCTCTAAAGTTCTATGGATCTGTTTTGAATAGTTTTGTTTTGCACTTGCTGAAGGTTTGTTACTATATCTTCTGAGTTTACTTTATGAAGCAATCAGGCGTTTTGATTGTGTGGCATTTGCCGTGAGTGGCAATCGATAGTTTGCAGCTTCTTGGCATGGTCATATTTGAGTTGTTAACAATCCAGATTGAAGACTTAAAGTAACTGGCTCCTGGTTTTGGTAATTATAATCTAGGTAGGTTAGGAAGCGAGGGGGCCATCGGCAAGCACAATGAACCCAATCAATGGGTGGGTCACAGTCAATTGATCCTCCTCCTCCCCACAGGAGGCAGTTTGAGTTGGGGAAGTGGAGTATCAGTTGAGTGAGCGAGCTCCAGATTGCTTGGAATTTCCCTAGTTTGAGGCAGAGGCCAAAGGTCACAGATGTAGATGGGTTTAACTACAGATCAATTCCAGCAGTGTTTTAGATGGTTTATTAAAATCGATTTCCACTTAATGTTAGTAGACATATTACCACCTTGAAATGGTTTGTGTTTCTTTGGCAGATTATCCATTTTGCTCAGATAAGGGTCCCCCTCTTTAATTAGGGAATCCCACATGTAAGAATTTTACAGGTAATTAAATAGAAGGAATCCCGAGTTGATTGGCACCCAACATTATTCTGGTGAATGTAACCATACCTACGTGCGAAGATACAAATTAAAAGCAGGAGTAGGCCATTCAGCTCCTTGAGCCTGCTCCGCCATTCAATAAGATCATGGCTGATCTGATTGCGGCCTCAACTCCACAATCCACCGACCCCCGATAACCTTTGTCTCCCTTGTTAGCCAAGAATCTTATCTATCTACCTCTACCTTAAAAATATTCAATGACTCTGCTTTCACAGCTCTCTAGGGAAAAGATCCAAAGACTCTCAACCCTCAGGAAAAAACATTCCTTCTTATCTCCGCCTTAACTGGGAGACCCCTTATTTTTAAACGGCATCCCCTTGTTCTAGATTCCCACAAGGAGAACATCCTTTCGGCATCCACCTGTCAAGTCCCCTCAGATTCTTGTATGTTTCACTAAGATGTGGAAGAAAGAAATTTATTTTAAAACTTATAGAATTCTGAGAAATTTGTGTAATTTCACTCTGCGTGCTGGCACAATGGCCTGGAATTTGTGGCACTAACGATATGAAACTATAGGTATTCAGTATCATTACTTCTCTGACACTGATGTCAGGATTCTGCATATGTACAGTGATTGTGGTAGTGATTCTGCATTTCTCCAGAGTGTGCACTGTTGAGGGTTCCCCACACTCTAACTGTAATGAATGGGACATGGTTGAATGTCACCCTTAATGTTCTTAGTCTTGCTGTGAGCACACTTATAAAAAGTTACACCATGTTGATTGAGGAGTTTTTTGTAGTATGCTAAGTTCATAATTACAGCTAAACAGCCTAACTGGTCCTGAAAGAGTTATTTTTTTACTTCTTGTTATGATCAGTTAGGGACCAGTAACTTTTTGTTTAAAGTAGACAAAGTTTGAAATCCCAGTTACCCACTAGGAGAATAAAGCCACAAGATTCCACAGTTTTAATCAAACAAAATAAACTTTACTATACAAAGTCATAAAAGTAAAACATTTACAATACCTATCTTATACTTTAACGTTCAGAACTAACATGGGGGTAAATATGACTTACCAGGCAAACTGTGGTTGAACACACCACACTGAACATTAAATGGCAGATGCGATCAACAGAGTTCCCACAGGTTTCTCAGCAACCCACCCAGATGACAGTGACCACTTGGATCACAAAACCTCATTCAAATTCTGTCTCCCTCGTGACAGATCTATGAGGGCAGCTTTCTTTGAGGTCAGCAGTGAGCACAGTCACTTCACTGCTGACTGCAAAACCCGGACCAATCACTTCTACTCAGTGTCCAAATAAAAAGCTTTATTGATGAAATAATAAATAATGTAGGGAATTAGATGAATGTGTGAGATAAACCATTCCTCTACTAAGGCTTGAGTTCTCTTCAGGGTGGCTGCTTCAGCAAAACAATGCAAAATACTGCAGATGCTGGAAATCTGAAATAACAGAAAATGCTGGAAACACTGAAGGTCAGGCAACATTTGTGGAAAGTCTCCTGATGGAAGGTCATCAACCTGAAATGTTAAACCTGTTTCTCTCCACAGATGCTACCTGACATGCCAAGTTCATAATTACTGCACAACAAAAACAGAAACAGAAATACCTGGAAAAACCCAGCAGGTCTGGCAACATCGGCGGAGGAGAGCACAGTTGACGTTTCGAGTCCTCATGACCCTTCAACAGAACAGTTTTTCCAGCATTTTCTGTTTCTGTTTCTGTTTTTCTTTTGGATTTCCAGCATCTGCAGTTTTTTGCTTTTATCTCATAATTACTGCATTCTTGTTGTTATTTGGAATTATAATGTGCCCTTTTCTCTTCCAGCGAATTGGGTCAAAATCAATTGGTATAAATTCTTATTAAAATGTGTCATTTTCTTTCCCTTCAGGACCTGAATTGCTCTGTTTTATTGTTTTGTGTGCATGTATGTCTCTAGCCCTCTGAAGAAGGTGACAAAAGGTGATGTGGGGCTGATTGCTTGTGAGACTTTAACTCGTTCAAAACCCACCCACTTACGTAGAGATGAAACCAGATCCCCTAGTGTCAGATAAGCCAATTCGTTATCAGGATGATTGGTGAAAGCTGGGCCTTTCAGATAGGGAAGGTAGTGGCTTAAGAGGGGACCTTGTAGATTTATATGAGGGATTAAAGGTAAATCCAGATCATTTCTTCAAATTTAATTCATAACAGTAGGGCAAAGGGGTGCAGGTTAAGATTGGCATATTTAGGGAGTTGATGTATGGAGTTCTTCAAAGTGTGATCAACAGATGGAATAGATGCCTGGCTGGAATGGTTAAGGCAAAACACAAATCATTTCAAAAACAGTTGAGTGCAGTGTTTCCTCTAAGGCTGCACAGCAATCTGGAATGTACTCTGTATTGAAATAAACAGGTCGCTCACAGCTTCACAAAAGTACAATATCTTTTAAAATGTAAGCTGCACATGGCTAAAAACTGTAGCACTCTGGAATTTGTAGACACCCATTACAAAGAAAATTTAGAGGGAACATTGCTTTATTGAAGGGTATTTTTTCTTGAATGAATATGAAGTAGGCTGAGAACAATGGCCTTCCTCGTCCATATTGAAATGACCTTGTAAGGCTCATGTATGAAATGAGTTGATGGAGATTGCACTCCCATAGTGGAAATTGCCACCTTGCTTCAAGCAATTAGTGTGCTAGTGACAAGGGGAAATTTCATAGTCTTAGGGTTCTTTTCTGAGGTTGAGGTTTGTGACAGAATAATGTGAGCTTTATTCTGTATCCAGCTCATGCTATATCCAACACTGTTTACTCTATTGTTCATACATTATATCCTTTCTTCCTTTGTTTCCCTCATACTATTCAAGAAAGTGGGCAGCAGGATTGTTTATGGCTCTCCAAGTGTGCCAATTAGAACAGGGTCTCTAGAGAATCCAGGGTGGGTTGCCATCCAGTGTATTTCCTTTCTTCTTCAGTAACACCTGGCTACTCCTGGTGCCCAGCAGTTTGTGTGAGTGCATCCTGTTTTGCTCACAATCATCATGCTGTGCCTTTTGACTATAATGTTCTGGTTGCGTGCAGGGCCAATGTGCAACAAGCACATATTGCTTACAGGTGTTTTCCAAACTACTTTATACTTGTGAACTATTTTCAAAAAAAGACTGGTCAAAGCTGTTTTAACCAGTGTTGGTTTTGTCTACAATTGTGAAAAGTTTGTAATTTACAGGAGCTTTGGTATTGCAGATTGAAAATGAGGTGACTGAGCAGGGAGAGGGTGACGATGATGCCTTTGACATGAGCATGATGAAGAAGAAGAAACCAAAACCTGTAACCTTCATGGTTGAGGAATTAAATGAAAGGACGGATGACAGTGAGTATTTCATTCAGAAGCTGACCATCTTTGGTTTTCTCTGACACTGACAGAGCATTGGGTGAAGTATGAGTGTGCTAGATTGGAGTGGCTATGTAGTGCAGTAGGTAAACAGAGCCTGGATTCTTTGAAGTGTGGCAGGAGTTGGGGGGTTACTCTGAGTAGGGGGGGCAGAAGTCACCTAGGGAGCATGGACACTGAAGTGTGTGATATTGCAGATAGCCTCGGTATAGGTTATACTGGAAGACTAGGGAGAAAATTTCCCCACCCCCCTTTTTAATAAGCTATATTGTATGCATAGTTTTCTTCTACCTTATGAATTATTTTTAGTGTTATTGTCACACCATTTTATTTGGCGCTGCAAAGTTGTTGGCAGCTTATGAAGTAGTACTGATGTCTGTATTCCTGTACTTATGGAACCAGGTTTTGGAGATCAAAGTCAATCTGTGCAGTTGTCACCTCCCTGATTCCTTTATTTTTAAAAGGATATAAGCCCTCAAGGGTATCTAATGAGACTTCTAAGAGTAGACTGATTTAATGATACTTTGAAGGATATAAAAGGAGAGAAATGAATTTCATAAAATTATTTTGGGATGCTGAGAATTAGAGTAACATATTTAAAATTGTTGCTCATAAATTTATTTTTCTGGCGTTGCCCGACAGGCTTTTCATTGAACCTTTGCAGCAATGTGTTTTGTTTGAATTTGCAGCTCCACATGTGGTTTGAAGCACACGGCTGCCCTGCTACGCCTTGCCATAAGCAAGTTTATTGCTTTAAATATTGAGACCGTTTCTGTTGGTTTGGTTCCCTCTCCGTTGAGGAAGGAAATTAGAACCTTCGTTGCACACAGGTTTGGAGGCACTTTCTGGACCACCTTCCTGTGGCTATCCTTTGTCTGACAGTGACTGACAGCTGATTGCATTAACCGTGCAAGGCATCACAGATGGACTTGACTGCATTCCTGCTTAATATTCACCTGCATACATAAATTACATAGAATGTTAAAATAAGCAATGGGCCATTCAGCCCACTAGCTCTAAGTTAGTGTTTATGCTCCACATGAGCCTCCTCCCACCCTGCTACATCGAACTCTTACAGTTACCGCTTAGCAATCGGGAACAGGAAGTGTCTCTCTTTTTTGCTCTCCTCAAGCCCAGAAATGTTGAGGCTAACTAGCATTCCACTATTGCCTGAGCTCTGATTACCTAGCTTAGCATAGTGTGGATTGAAGCTGGCTGTGCTATGCTAGGGAAGCTGACTTTTAGCATGACACCTACTGCGGTTAGAGCAATGATGTCCTGCTTTGCAAGACAAATCATGTGTCAAAAAGCAGTTTCAAACAATTCACTGGTTTAACAAATGTTCAAGAATAAAATATATATTTTATTTTTACGCATATGTATAATATATACACCAAAATTAGCATTATACCTCCTGATGCCTTTGCCCACGTGTAGGTAATCTGTAAACACTTCCATCATTTTGTAGGTTATTCATTTGCATAAACTTGGATGAGGATATATAATATGTATGTACGTATGGCTGCATCTTGTCCTTCTTGATATTATTTATTCCTTCAGAACTTGATGATGATGAAGGCAAAAGGGATGATGGCATCACTTTTTCCACTCAGAGTGGTCCAGCCTGGGCAGGATCTGAACGAGACTACACTTATGATGAGGTAAGCGTGAAAGTTGCTCATTTGTGCATTGGATACCCATTCTCTCTCTGTAGTTCTCCTTCTTATCTCCCCTCTCCCTCTCTCCCCCCATCTCCAATTCCTGTAATTAGTGGAATGAGAATGGAAAGGAATATTTTCCCAGCAAGGGCCCATTACAGACATTGTTAAGTAGATGGGGTTTTATTCTTGGGTTTTCTTGCTGCAGAAGGCTTGGCCCCTGAATTTCCGGGCCATTTCCCATTCCAAGTCCTGAACTGCAGTACACAGCTGAGCTTATGTTAAATTATGCACTGATGTAAGTATCAAATTAAGATATTTATTCCATCAAAGTAATGGCAAGAACCATGCCCCATTACTCCTCTTTTGTAGTCCTCCAGGCAGACTTTTGCCATGCTCATGTCACTGAAACACACTGGTGAAAGTCTCCAGTGACCTCTTCTGTGGCTGAGACTAGTCTTGACCTCTCTGCCCTCCCTTCTCGAAGACACTTTTGCTCCTGGTTCTACCTCTGTTTGTTGTACTGAGGCATCTCAACACATCACATCAACTGTTTTTTTCTACTGATTCACTATGCCACCTCAGGCATATTGCAGAATTTCACCATTAATATATACTTGCCAATTGTGGCAGGTCTGATGCAGTTGTGATCTCATAGCTGTCCTTTTAAATTAGACACACTAATAGAAAGAGACCTGTATGCTCCATTATGCATTGTTACAGACGTTGTGTACTTTACCATTATTTTCCAACAATTGTGTCAGCTTCAATATTAGCAGCACTGTGACATTTCTGTTTCTCATTTGCCAATTGGGAACAGTTTTGAGCTTTGCCATTTGCCAATTAGTCCAGGCTGTATTCAAAACTATGTTGCAGAGCTGTAAGTGCCGAATCCACAGCACTTCCCAGACTTCTGACAGGTTTGCTCTTAATAGAAAACGTTATTCCTGAAATAAGGATTAACAGCACTCTTGGCAAATGATTCAAATATTCTCAATTATAGTCACTTAGCAGTGATTGTGTCCTACTTTATTCTCATTTGTTCATAAGTCTTTATAATTTATGTGAATACCTATGGACATAAACTGAGAAATGCACATTATTACCACCACTGCATCTCTCTTCCCACACAATGAACCAGTCCACCACTTATTTTTGACTTCATTCTCGCTGTGGTAGATGATAACCTTGATGTTACTCTTTTACTTCTGACATTCAGAAATGTTTTTTTAAAAAAAACAAATTGATTCTCACCAGTTGTTGCAGCACTTGTCCAATTAGTACTCCTCCATGTTGAGCACCACTTGGAGGAAGCACAGGGGGTGGCAAGGGTGCCGAATGTACTTTGGGTGGGCGGGCTTCAATGCCCATCAACAAGAGTGGCCCAATAGCTCCAGTACTGACACAGCTGGCTGAGTCCTAAAGGACATAGCTGCTAGACTGGGTCTACAGCAGGTGGTGAGGGAACCAGCAACAGGGAAAAATATACTTGACCTCATCCTCAGCAATCAGCCTGCCCTAAATGCAGCTGCCCATGACAGTATCAGTAGGAGTGAACACTGCACAGTTCTTGTGGAGATGAAGTCCTGTCTTCACATTGAAACTACCATCCATCGTGTTGTGTGGCACTACCACTGTGCTAAGTGGGATAGAATTCGAACAGATCTAGCAACTCGAGACTAGGCAACCAGGTAGTGCTGTGGGCCATCAACAGCTGCAGAATTGTATTCGATCACAATCTGTAACCTCATGGCCTGGCATATTCCCCACTCTATCATTACCACCAAACCAGGGGATCAACCCTGGTTCAATGAAGAGTGCAGGAGGGCATGCTAGGAGCAGCACCAGGCATACCTAAAAATGAGGTGTCACCCTGGTGAAGCTATAACACAGGACTACTTGCATGCCAGACAGCGTAAGCAGTAAGTGATAGACCTAAGCGATTCCACAACCAGTGGATCAGATCTAAACTCTGCAGTCCTGCTGCATCCAACCGTGAATGGTGGTGGACAATTAAACAACTCGCTTGAGGAGGGGGCTGCACAAATATCCCCATCCTCAATGATGGGGGCGCCCCTGTGTGCAAAAGATAAGGCTGAAGCATTTGCTACAATCTTCAGCCGGAAGTGCTGAGTGGATGATCTATCTTGGCCTTCTCCAGAAGTCCCCAGCATCATAGGTGCCAGTCTTCAGCCAATTCGATTCACTCCACATGATATCAAGAAACGTCTGAAGGCACTGGATGGTGCAACGGCTAAGGGCCCTGACAATATTCTGGCAATAGTACTGAAGACTTATGCTCCAGAACTTGCCACGCCTCTAGCCAAGCTGTTCCAAGCAACAACACTGGCATATACCCAACAATGTGGAAAATTGCCCAGGTATGTCCCATACACGACATACGGGACAAATCCAACGCAGCTTATTACCGCCCCATCAGTCTATACTTGATCGTCAGTAAATTGATGGAAGGGGTCATCGAAGGTGCTATCAAGCAACACTTGCTTAGCAATAACCTGCTCACTGACATTCGGTTTGGGTTCCGCCAGGGCCACTCAGCTCCTGACCTCATTACAGCCTTGGTTCAAACATGGACAAAAGAGCGGAACTCCAGAGGTGAGGTGAGTGTGACTGCCCTTGACATCAAGGCAGCATTTGGCTGAGTGTGGCATCAAGGAGACCGAGTAAAACGCGAGTCATTGGGTATTGGGGGAAAACTCTCCACTGGTTGGAGTCATACCTAGCACAAAGGAAGATTGTTGTGGTTGTTGGAGGTCAGTCATCTCAGCTCCAGGACATCTCTGCAGGAGCTCCTCAGAGCAGTGTCCATTTTCAGTTGCTTCATCAATGATTTTCGTTCTATTATAAGGTCAGAACTGGGGATGTTCACTGATGATTGCACAATGTTCACCATTGATGACAACTCAGACACTGAAGCAGTCCATGTCCATGACAACATCCAGGCTAGGGCTGGCAAGTGGCAAGTAACATTCGCACCGCACAAACACCAGGCAATGACCATCCCCAACAATAGAGAACCTATCCATTGCCCTTTGACATTTAATGGCATTACCATTGCTGAATCCCCCACAACCAACATCCTGGGGGTTACCATTGCCCAGAAACTGAACTGAACTAGCCATATAAATATTGTGGCTACAAGAGCAGGTCAGAGGATCGGAATCCTGTGATGAGTAACTCGCCTTCTGACTCCCCAAAGCCTGTCCACTGTCTAAGGCACAAGTCAGGAGTGTGATGGAATACTCTCCAGTTGCCTGGATGAGTACAGCTCCAACAACACTCGAGAGGCTTGACACCATCCAGTACAGAGAAGCCCACTTGATTGGCACTCTACCCACAAAAATTCACCCCCTCCACCACCAACATTGGCAGCAGTGTGCGACATCTACAAGATGCACTGCAGAAACTCACCAAGGCTCCTTAGACAGCACCTTCCAAATCCATGACCACTATCATCTAAAAGGACAAGGGCAGCGGACACATGGGAACACCACCACCTGGAAGTTTCCCTCCAAGCCACTCACCATCCTGACTTGGAAATATATCGCCGTCCCTTCATTGTCGCTGGGTCAAAATCCTGGAACTCCCTCCCTAACAGCACTGTAGCGGTACCAACACCACAGGGACTGCAGCAGTTCCAGAAGGCAGTGCACCATCACCTTCTCAAGAATATTGTGTGCAGTTTTGGTCTCCTTATCTGAGGAAGGCTGTTCTTGCTATAGAGGGAGTGCAACGAAGGTTTACCAGACTGATTCCTGGGATGGTGGGGCTGACATATGAGGAGAGATTGAGCCGGTTTGGATTATATTCACTGGAGTTCAGAAGAATGAGGGGGGATCTCATAGAAACCTTTAAAATTCTAACAGGACCAGACAGGGTAGATGCAGGAAGGATGTTCCCGATGGTGGGAGTGTCCAGAACCAGGGGTCACAGTCTGAGGATACGGGGTGGACCATTTAGGATTGAGATGAGGAGAAATTTCTTCACCCAGAGAGTGGTGAGCCTGTGAAATTCGCTACCACAAAGTAGTTGAGGCCAAAACATTGTATTTTCAAGAAGAAGTTAGATATAGCTCTTGGGGCGAAAGGGATCAAAGGATATGGGGAGAAAGTGGAAGCAGGCTATTGAGTTGGATGATCATAATGAATGGCAGAGCAGGCTTGAAGGGCCAAATGGCCTACTCCTGCTATTTTCTATGTTTCTCAAGGGCAATTGGGGATGGGCAATAAATGCTGGCCTAGCCAGTAAAGCCCACATCCCTTGAATGTATAAAAGAAAAGGTCAAGTTGCATGTTAACAGTGCAACATCCTGTGACACTTGCTGCAAATTTTCCCACTTGCTGTGTGATGTGGTTTTTCTGCTTGACTGGCACAAACACCCAAAAGCAGTTTACAATGCAGCAACAAACCTCTTGCCCTAATCATTGGTTCTCGACTGATTTGCAAAACATGCAAAAATTCATAAAAGGAGCCATATGTGTACATACAATTTGATTTACAAAAACAAACTCTACTTTTTTTTGTATAAAGTGATTCCTAATGTAAATGTAGAGCTTGTTTTCAGTATTTAGTTGGCCAGTTTTTAAACACTGCTGGCAATGCAATTCATCGCCTGGCCAAAAGGTTTAGTCAAAAGAGAAAACCTGGATGCTATTTTAGGAGTTAGAAATTTTTCCCATGTGCGGCCAACAGTTTTATGTCATTCTGTCCTGCACCCATAAATAATATAACTGAAGACAGCTTGGCTGTTTTATTGAAGAATTTGTCATATATATGTGTCTTCACGGCAGGAGTGCACTGTAGGTGGAAGAGTTTACACTGTGCAATGATTGAATTGACTAAAATGTTTCTTTATACGGAAAGTTTTTGTTGGTATTTTAGTAGACAACCCCTCAATTTACCATGATATGTAAAATATATATATTACTATGTGAAAAAAATCATTTGTTTCAATACATTTTCTATCATCTTATTCCACTCTAAATTTTCACATTCACATTTATAATATCAAGTGCTCCTGTAAGCTCTTGATGTGGCAGTTACAGGGACCTACCTTGGCGCCAGTCAAGCAATGCCCCTCCCATTCTCTGGAAATAGCTGCAACCCTACAACCTCGCAAGTTATCTGCATTGCTTCAATTCTGACCTCTTGAGCATTGTCAATTTTAATCCTCTCCCCCCCACCGACGCCGTCTCCCACCCTCCCCTCCCCTCCCCACCCCTCCTGCCGCCGCCCTCCCCTCCCCACCCCTCCTGCCGCCACCCACCCCTCCCGCCCACTCCCCTCCTGCCCTTCCCCTCACCTCCCATTCAGATTTGGCAGTCGTACCTTCCACTTAAGGCTACACCTGGCCTTGACTGCCTGCAGTGAAGGTAAGTCAAGAGCTAGAGAAATCAAAATCTACAGTGCTTTCTATCCCTAATGAAATAAACTTCCATTTATACAGTAGGGCCTCAAGACATCTCAATGCTCTTTTACTGGTGTAGGAATTGAGTGTACACTTGTCGGTTTTGCATTTCTGGCCAGTTGTTTATCTTGCATGCTTCTATCCACAAGTCAGGACGTACTAATTGTTTTAATATGAATTGTGCCATTTCTTGTTCTTTAGTTGCTGACTCGTGTGTTTAATATAATGCGTGAGAAAAATCCTGACATGGTGGCTGGAGAGAAGCGAAAGTTTGTTATGAAACCACCTCAGGTGGTCAGAGTGGGAACAAAGAAGACGTCGTTTGTGAATTTCACAGATATCTGTAAACTGTAAGTTCGCAACACTGCTTCCTCAGAGCTATGTTTTATTATAGATTTCCAGAGATCATTTCCTCATAATCAATTCCCCTTTTCCTCTGATCACCAATATCAATCCAAATCTGGGAGTCTGCCTTTTATTAATGAACCAGTTTTAATTTAATGTAGAAACATCCACTGAATGTCAGGTTCTGGAGTCTTCTGTGTGTTAGATAAAGCCGCCTTGTTTATTTTCCCATTACCATATCCTTTCTTTCTTAAATCCAAGGAAGTTCCTTTCCTTCACCTTTTTGACTTCCTTGTACTGCTGGTATTTTGTCCTCGTCCTCTACAATGAAAATTGATACTTAGTATTCATTTAACATCATCTGGTATTTTTCTTATACTTTAAAATGTCATGTTTCTGTCGCACATTCCCCCTACTTACTATTTTTTAATATACGTATGAAAACCTATACTGTTTGTTTTGATATACCTTGCAATATATTTTTTAACATGCTTTCTTGCACTTCCTGCTTTCTTGGTATCCCCTTGTTGCTTCTAGTAGCTCTCCGACTCTGCTAGTCTTCTTTTGTACCTCACATCAATTCTGATTTGTTAGCATCTTTTAGCTCAGTTCTGCCTCTTTCCTTGTTTGTGGTTGTTTAACTCAGCATGTGTGGAGCCTTTACCTTTTAGGCATACAATAGATTTGTATTGCATCAAATGCTTCTTTTGAATGCTTCCCACATTTTGAAAGCCTATGGCATATATAGGTAATACATTATGAAGACGCTCAGGATATATTGATAAAGTCCTTGAAGTATATTTGAATGTGTTCTGAAAGCTTGTAGGATACAATTTCAATCATGAGTGAAGTGAGATCATAGCTTCCCGGTGAATTATGGTCAGCATCATAAAGGGGTAATGTTCTCTGTAAAGTTTCATTGTTATGTGTGGCCAGTTATGCACGGCCCCTTTTTGCGTGTGGTATTTATCCTGTACCTTCCAGACTGCTGCATTGTCACCCACTAGTGCAGCTTAGCGGGAACATTACAAACATAGATATTCCATGTACAGTTTGTCTTTAAATTAAAAGATTGAAGGGTTTAATGGCATACAGTTTGTTTCCAGCATAACGAGGGGGCTTATGCAGTGGGAGATGTGGCATGGAGTTAGTTTGTTTATGATTTGAGTGCCATCTTCAAATGAATCTCTAAAGAACATTGATTCTTATACACTGAGGTATAATGATGTAACTCCATGGATTGGGATTTTCTTTAAGTGGAAATTGCATCAGATTTTCAGACTTCATGCAAGCAAAGCCCTATTTCACCTGAATCATATTGAGTATACCATTATTAGACGCCATGATATGACTCATTAATTCGTGCATGCTATAGCTTGGGGAACCAAATAGACCACGGCACCATGAATATGGTGTTCTAGTCCTTGCAAGCAAACACTGGGTGCATTTTGTTCTGTCACAGCCGCCTTGAAATCATAGTTTGCTCTCTTTTAAATTTCGGGATATGGATGTTGCTGGCAAGACTGGCAGTTATTGACCATGTCTAGTTGCCCTTTAGAAGGCAGTGCTGAACCACCTTCTTGAACTGCTGCAGTCAGCGTAGTTTAATTACACTGGCTGTGTCCCAGTAATGTTGAAGGAATGACCAATGTCCCAAGTAAGGATGCTGTGCGACTTGGGGCTGGAGTCCCCCTGCACCTGCTACCCTTGCCCTTCTAGTGGTGGAGGATGTAGCTTTGGGAGTTGCCTCTACCCCCAAATGTTTTTTTTTCAATTTTTCTCCTCTGCCTGGAGGCCACCTTACATGGATACAGTTCCGTTGCACCTTTCAGCTCTCAGCAGGGCATTTTGCATGCCTGAGCTTTGAAGCTGGATGTCAGCAGGCTATTTGACAGTGGAGGCACTGCAGTCAAGCCCAATCTATGGTCATACAAAGTAGGTGCATCTGTGCTTTGCAAGAGCAGTTGCTCTTTTTCCCCCTCTTCCTTAGCTCCTAGGTATTGCAACCAGTTCCTGCATTTCAATTACTGTCCTGGCTAAGATCGTGTTAGCACAGACAAGGGTTGCGAATTTGGGATCTTCCAGTCTCCATGTCAAATGCTTCAACCGTCCATTTCAAAGGAAGCATTTAGTAGCTGGCGTTCTTGCATTTGTGCATTCCACGCTGCGATTTTCTGTTTTGTTTGTGCTGTTCACCCTATTGCTATTCAAAGCCCTGTCTCCCCTGCATTCCCCTTTCTGCTTAAGTGCCACGCCGGCGTCCTTTCTTTTGTCTGCCTCTTCCTTTTAGTGCTTTGATCCTGTAAGGGCTTCTGTCTTCATCTGCTGACTCTCCTCTTTGATTTTGTAGCTAATAAAAGATGATGGAAGAACAGATTTGCACAGAAATATGTAATGGCTCTAGAATGTTCTATACGCTGGCTATACGGGAAGTGAACCCTTACAGCAATTTATATGGTAGTAATTCAACCAAGTGTGTCTCATAAACTATTTTAATGCAGCTGGAACTTTTTCTAAACCTGAGCAGAATCTCTGCATTGAAATTGTGAATCAGACTTATTGCCATATGATAGTTGCAACATTTTATTTTCTTTAAAATGTCCAGTTTTTAACTTGCCTATTTTATTGCAATTCCTAAGATTCCTGTTTGATTATTAACATAGGATTTCCCAAAGAGCTCTGCAGCCAATAAAGTGCTTTGAAGTTTAGTCAGTATTGATGTGGGCAAGCATGGCAGCCAAATCGTATGCCATATAACTCCACAGTCAGGTTAGAATACGGAGGGTGGCACCAATCAACAGTTGATTTTCTCTCCAATGTGACGTGAAACCAGTTGTAAACAGTGCTGAAGAGGTAATTGTGGCTCGTGTGGAGCACAAACACTGGCAAGGATTTGTGGGCCATATGGCCTGTAACTGTGCTGCAAATTCTATGTTTAAAACTTATCCAAAGCAAAATCTAAATGTATTGAGAATTTGCATACACTGCCCTAGAACTGAGCCTCTATGTGCCTCATGTGTGCAAAGCTTTCTTTTGGCAGGAGAATTGGAATCTGAGCAAAACAATATAAGCAAGGTACTGCTTGGCTGACACCTACAAATATTGTTCAGACAACATCACCTTTTTAACAAAAAACATTTATCTGGGTTGTCATCTCATTGCTCTTTATGGGAGCTTGCTGTGCATAAATTGACTGCTGTATTTCCTACATTACATCAGCGACTGCATCTCAAAAAGCACTTCATTGGTTGTAAAGTGCTTTGGGAACCCCTGAGCTTGTGAAAGATGCTATGTAAGTGTAAAGCTTTCTGTGAGTCTCGGACTGTAGCTACATGGAAATGCAAATTTTGCTACCTTTTTGGAAAACGACATCGAACATCATTTGCCTGTTCTGTCAGTTTCTTTTAAAATGTTTTTGTTTAAGCAGATTTAGTTGATGGCCTTATTGGGACTCTGGCTAGAAGGAGTTAAGCATGACCTATTAATACAGATATATAAGTCGAGGGATCGTTCAGCGTTAACTGTTAATTTAGATCCTTCATGCTCCTGCACCTCTAAGATATCATCAGCTCTTGTTTAAACAAGATTTCCTAAACCAGTTAAATCAAGAAAGTGTAGAGAATATTAATAGTTGAACAATCTTCTAGTTTTAAATAAAAGCAAAAAATGATAGAAATATTCAGCAGACCTGACATATCTGTGGAGTAATGTTTCAGACATGATGATCTCTGAGCAAAACAAACTTCTGATGAATGGTCATTGACCTAAAATCTATCTTCAATATTTCTGTTGATGATTTGTAGAAAGATTTTCTAAAAGTAACACAAACCACCAGCAAATTTTCCCCACTCCTTTAATATGTCGTGAATATTACAAAGCAAACCTGATTAATCGCTTGTTTCTCAGATGGTTATTTTGGAAGTTCACTGACTTTTGATAAAAGCAGTTGGACTATTCTGATATTGTGTATAATATCCTATAACACAGGAGCTTTAAACCCTGTTGGCATTAATTATTGGGGCAGGAAACCATTAATTTAAATATTTTGTCAAATCATTTCACTCTGTTCATGAAATAGATAATCACCTTTATAATAGATCTTACAGTTTAACTGGTAAGACCCAGAAGAATTCAGTGGCCCTTGTAATAAAACATTGTTACCTCCTAGGTTTTAGTACCTAGGTAGAACAGAAACTTGCAAGTTTGTATTTGACATTAAAAAAAGTCAAAAATCTTTCTCTTCTCTGCCTTTAGGTTACATCGCCAACCTAAACATCTTCTGGCATTTTTATTGGCTGAGTTGGGTACAAGGTAAGAGGGTGCTTTAAGAAATATATAACTTAAAATATATATAATATGAAGTTTGAAACACTTCAGTTCAACATTGTAGGAATAGTTAAAATGTTAATGGAGCTTCACACCAATTGAATCTGTTTTCAAAAAGATATATTTTAACTCATGCCGTTTACTTTATCCTTGTGAACCCTTTATAAATTTGGAAAATTGTCCAACTGTGTGTTAAAGGCCTTTTTTTTGATGAGATGTGGGCGCCACTGGCAAAGCCAACATTTGTTACCCATCCCTAATTACCCTTGAACTGAGTGACATACTAGGCCATTTAAGAGAGCAATTAAGAGTCAACCACATTGCTGTGGACCTGGAGTCACTTGTAGGCCAGACCAGGTAAGGATGGCAGATTTTCTTCCCTAAAGGATGTTATTAAGCAATTTGTTTTTTCATGGCCACCATAACTAGCCTCCAATTCCAGATTTTAATAATTGAATTTAAATTCCACCAGCTGCCATGGTGGGATTTGAACCCATGTCCCCAGAGCATGAGCCTGGGTCTATGGATTACTAGTCCAGTGACATCATCACTATTCCACCATCTCCCCAATTCATCATTCAGTTTGAAGAGGGTTACAAGGCTCATGACCAATCCCATCACTGTTAGTTCAGTTACTGACATCTCAACCATCTAGTACACCACTTCCTCCAACTCCCCTCACCCTTTCACTAGCTCCTACCTCCCGAATACTGCCCATCCACTCTTCTGCTTATGTGATGTGTGATCAAAATTAAACAAGCAGAAATAACCAAAACAAAGCAAACTAATATAATAATGTCATTCTTTTTAACATGGATCATACCCCATTTGTATCCATGGTATGCCTTACAATTGCTAACATCTTGATCAGACAATTATTCAGTGGTTTAGATATAGTATATTTCCTTGGTGCCAACTTTAGCGCTCCAGCTGCTGACCAAATTGAGACAGCTAATTTGGCACAGGTTTTTTGGTACATGCTATCTCTGGTGTGTCACAGTTGGACGAGGTATCTTGATTTCATTTTATTTTCCCAAAGAAATTGAAGTACTGATGTGCATTACCACTGTAGAATATAAGTGAATGGGTTCATTGCCCCCTTTAGCTGATCTCTGCCATGCTTTTGGGGGCAGTGCTAAGAGATGGAACTGATTCCTCATTTGGCGAGCAGGCAGGGTGGGTCAGCAGTCTCCTCCATGTACTCTGATTAAATAAATGAAGACAGAATCTGCCTGCATCAGCAGTTCAGGTCACTTCCCTCATGTCGCCATTTGAAGAGGAGCAGGGAGTCCCTCTGGTACGCAAACAGCATGCCAACCAGTGTCTGTGGAATGCTGCCAACTTTCACTCCTCAATACAACTTTTTTTTAAAAAAAAGACAATCCTGTTGCCCCTTGTGGAATCTTGCATATGGCTTCACATGTTTGCTTACATTCTTTGCCAGATTTGAAAGCAGTTTGTTTGATGTGAGGTCCTATGTAAACACAAATCTTTTTAAGAAGGGATTTCAAAACAAAAAAAAAATCTGTTTTACCCTAATTATTACATTTACAGCCTCATTTCAGTGACATTAGCAGTTAATTCTATTTTTGAAACCGACGCCTGAGTTTAGACTAATAGCTTTCATCCACAGGGGGCATGAGGCCTTGGGAGAAAATGTAGCGATTGGGTTTACCAGAAAAAACAAAAATTGCAAAATCTACCATGAAATATTGTTTCCTTGAACTGCCAGGGAAGCACGGGCATGGCCTCTCAATTTAATACTTTTTCTGAACGGAACATGTTTAGGGTATTGTTCCTTTTGGTGCTTGGGTATTTTAATAAAAGAATATTGTAATTTTGGTTAATGATGGCATCCAGCAACTGCCAATTTTATACAGTGCTAATAGGTTCCATGTTATTGCCCAAAGTGGTTGCACTATTTTATAAAGATGGTATGCTCAGCCGCTGCAATGACAGTGTCCCCTGTTAAGGCCACAAAGTCTACCATGAAGTGCGTAAATTGTACATTCGTCTTGTGGCCCTTTTTTTAGATGGGTAAAATTTATCTTGCTTCCACTGCTGAATGTGGATTCAGTAATGTTTTCACATCTGTTTGTTATTCTGTTTGTAAACAATATATTTCAAAAACTAATGGATGGGTTTCAATTAAATTTGGTACATAGGGTATATATCGCCCAAGGAAGAACTTAGCGAGGATCCAGATCCTGGAATTTTTTAAAGGACCTGTTAACATTGTGAAATGGGGCGAATTGACTTCTTTTAAGTGTTATAGGTTGTTTTATTTAGAATGTTGTGGATTATCTCAGCTGCTGTCAAAATGTGAGCAGTGTTTTCAGAGTAAGTCGTTGGGTGTGGTTTAGCCTGAAGTCTCGGCAGTGAAGCTCTGAATAAAAAGATTTATTTTTTCAGCTTTATAGTTACAGAGCATCAACCAGGTAGGGAAGAGCCTCAAAGAGGAGCTGTATAATTGTAATAACGTTGAGTTAACACAATGTGATGGAGGTATGCACTCTATCGAGTGCCCTCTTCACTTTTTTAATATATATTTTGACCTGATTTCAATGCCTTAATTGCCCTAGTGGAAGTTGATTGAGAACTGATATTCAACCAGTGGGTGTTGCTGTACTTGCAGAATATGATCTCCTTTCATTCTTAATCTGCATTCCTTTTCCCAACGCCTTTATTCTCCTTGTGCCACATCTTGAAATTATTGTAGACAGTGCAATTATTCCCAAACACTGCACCCTTAATTCTGTACTGTGGAGACTCGATAGCCCACAGTACCTTGCCTGATTCTCCTCTTGGCCTGTATAACAGGTGTTCAGGATTCATGTCCCAAGGATATGAAGCAAAAGCGATTCTACTTGCGCTTGTTGGTCATGATAGACAACCTTTATACTTTCTCCTCTTGTCCTTCCTCCCCTCATCATGCGTCTCCATATAAACATTTACATCATTTTAAGCTCTTGGAATGAGTAAGCAAAGTCTTCTACAGTTTTGTCCAAGCAAATCTATTCTCGTTGACTCTTGATGTAGGATTGCCGTTGCTTTGTATTTCAAGACCACCCTGTTTGTACATCATACCACAATTGGCTGAATGGTTTCACCCTGTGCTGCACCAATCTACATACTATAGCATTCTCTATATTTAGTTAATGTGCTATGACTTAATGTTAGCTATTTACAAAAATCAAATAGTACCTTTTTATGTATTCATAAAATTAAACTCTAGTTTGTGGTTTCAACTGCTGTGCTCTGAGATGCATCAAGTGGAGATCAGTACGATCCCTACAAGGAGAACTTTCTGTGACAGCTGTTGTGGTTCAGATGTTAATAGTAAAGGGGGTAGGGTTTTGTTTTATTCTCTTCTCGCATGGAATGTGCGCGTTGCTGGCAAGACCAGCATTTGTTGCCCATCCCTAATTGCCCTTGCTTTGAGAGGTTTGCTGGGCCATTTCAGAGGGCATTTAATAGTCAACCACACTGCTGTGGGTCAGGAGTCATTTGTACAGGTAAGGATGGCAGATTTCCTTCCCTACAGGGTATTAGTGAACCAGATGGGTTTTTATGACAATCTACAATGGTCATTATTACTGAGACTAGTTTTTTAATTCCAGACTTTATTAATTGAATTTAAATCCCAGCAGCTGCTGTAGTGGGATTTGAATCCATGTCCCTGGGGCATTAGCCTGGGCCTCTGAATTACTATCCATGACATTACCACTGCGCTACTATGTCCCCTTGCGGAGCAGAAATTTTTCTAAATTAAACGTAAATGTAAGTTTCGTGAATTAAACAATTAAAATTTCAGGAAATAGTTAAGTTTAGAAAGTACAAAGAAAATGAATATAATGTTTACATGTAATTAGGCAGTAACTTCATGCATACCAGCTGTGAACTGTCAACATTTCAGCCTAGTTTCACCGGATTTATTTCTTCTTGTTAAGCAGCAATACACATAGAAGGATTAAGACATCGTAAGGACCAATTCCCATAAACTTTATACTATTGACCAGAAGCATCTTACTTGTGTCCTGTGAACTTCCTTGACCGCTGTTTCTCATTTCTCGGCAGTCTGTTTTGCACCAGAGTACTTCAGAGCTTCCTGTCTAGTCTCAGAACTTAACAGCCTGGTAGACATTTTCATGACCACAACATAAAAGCAGAGTGACCACTTGGATTCCTGCAAGATTCCTTTTCCCTTGACAGCACTCTGGCCACAACCTTGAGCTCACCAAAACAGTTAATAACCTATGCATCCTGTTTGACCCAAGCTGAGCATCTAATCCCACATCCTCTCTTGCTACGATTGACTACTTTCACCTCTGCAATGTTCCTTACCTCCACCCCTATCTCAACTTTACAACTTCTCAAATCCTCGAAGGTGCTTTCATCATCACCATTGCTCTAATGTTATCCTTCCTGGCCTCCCCACTCCACCCTAAAATTTGTCCAAACCCAGGTGCTTTTGAGTTTGCTGGAAGTTGTACGGCAGATGATAATATACTTAACGCCCTTTCATTTTTTAAAAGTCGGAGATAAAATAAAGTAGCACCAGTGAAAGTAGGCTTAATGCAGCCAATGTACTGGTCATTAAAACAAATTATTTTCTAAACCTCTCCATGATGCAGTGTGCTAAGTTTCCAGTGTGTTTTGCCTCAGTCAATGTGAAATCAAAAGCAACTGTAAGCCTCCAACTGTCTCCAGAGGAACCAAAGTGAAAAGAACCCCATTTTGAATTCATAAGGTGAAAATGCTTTGCCTGGTGTCTGTTTAAGTCAATGAATTGCTGTTGCCTTAATGGAGATTAGTTTGGGAATTTGTTAAAAGTTATGATCGTAGTAATTTGTAGCCATATGTATATATTTAACTTGTGTAAATTAATAAAAGGTTTCATTTAGCTTAAAATAAAACCTCTTGAGATAAGTTGTAATCTTAAATGCAAAAATGTCACAAGGGAAGAGATTTCTGCTTTTTTTATATGTAAGAACTGATATTTTTTCCTTCTTTGTGTGGTTGACCTGAATTAAATATTCCTCAGAGTAGCAGTGAAACCTGTTGTTATGTAAATTGAGTACTGTAATCCCATGCAGGCTTGCCTTGTGAACTTGTCTGATCTTCTGAAAGGCAGAATGATCAATACTTTAGTGAGACAAGGCAAGATATAAATGAACAGGCTGGTTTATTTTGTAAATCATACATGGAAAGAGTAAGAATGATCCTTATTTTATAAGGTTCCTTACGCCTTGGAAAAAGGCAAAATGTGACACACTGACCCTGTTAATCAGTTAGCTTTTCTGACTAGAGAATTCTCATCAGTACTATCTTAAGGAGAACATTCTCAGTACCTATGGCTGTGTCAGCTTTTCCAAACTGGAAGTCCCAGACCATGTATTCTTTATGCACCTAGTTGGACGGGAAGCCACAGTCTTGACCTCTAACCAATTCTTTCCCTCCCTTCAAAAAAAAGCTTCTCATGTCTGTTTGTCGATTTGCCAGTTCAGCTGTCAATTAAGCAAGCTGGCAGCCTCCTATGGTGAAAATCTCACCCAGATAATCTCATGCCTCTCTTTAGTTGTTTACTTTCACTGAACCAGTGTTAATACCCAGATAACCAGAAAAACATTGATGCATAAAGCATTGAAATAGCTCTGGGCGAAAGAGTTGCAAGAGATTGCCCAGTGCTCATAAAGGAGATACGTCCTCTGGAGACAATGAAGTTTGCTGCTAGTTTCATCTCCCTGGTGTTTGATATCCTTCTCAGTAAAAGCAAAGTTAAATGATGGCACTTATACTGAACAGCACTGATGAGGAAATGGGCCGTTTCATCTCTTTGTGCTTTCTGTTCAGCAGTCGTCAGCTTGCAGATCAGAAAGTTGTCATTCAAGCATCACTTGAACACATAATCCATTCCAATATTGAAAGAGCACAGTGGTGTTAATAGTGCTGCTCAAGAGGCCCATTGCTTGGTTTGGATGAATGAATATCCCCTGGCATTGTTAAAAGGGTAATAGAATCCTACATTGCAAAAGGGACTTTTTGACCCATCACATCTGTGCTGGTATTTTTTCAAGGGCGGCTCCCTAGGCTAATTGGAAACTCCTGCTTACTTCCCATACTCTTCAATCTTTTTCCAGTAATTAATCCCCCTTTAAAATAATTCATCAACTCTGCTTCAACAGTGGCAGAGAATTCCACATTTTAAACATCCATTGTGTAAAGAATTTTCTTTTCTCATCTGTTTTAATTACTACTTCCCTTAAATTTGTGACCTCATTACCATCCCTACTGTCCAGTGGAAACAGCTCTATTTATCCCTTTGTAACTCATCACAATATTAGAAGCTCTTTATCAGTTTCTCTCAACATTTTCAGCTCCAGAGAGAGAAGCTGTAACTTCTCAAATCTTTCTTCATAATAACATCCTTGTGGAACTGTACTATGCCTTTCCGTTGGAAGAACAGAAGAAATAGGAGCAGGAATAAGCCGCATGACCCCTCAAGCCTGCTCTGCCATTTAATAATATCATGGATGATCTACCTCAACTCCATTTTTCCACCATATCTCCGCATCTCTTGTTTCCCCTCATGCCCAAAATTCTTACTGATCTTTTATATTCCTTCTATCATGAGCTGTCCAAACCTGTGCATACTGTTCCAACTGCAGTCTGATGAAGGCCCTAAGAGCAAATACAGCATTGACTCATTGCTTTGGTATTGTTTTTTATGACTAATCTTCTTGCACTGCTGCTACTGTACTCCATTCAGAATCTTATAATTTAAGTCCTATCTCCTTATTCCTACTTGCAGAATGTATTTCTCTATCCATAGAATTATGTAGCACTAAAGGTCATCATTTGGCCCATTGTGCCTATGTTGGCTCTTTGAAAGAACAATCCAATTAGTCCCACTCCCCTGGTGTCAGCTGTGGCTCAGTCCATAGCACCCTCGCCTTTGAATCAGAGGGTTGTGGGTTCATGTCCCACTCCCGGAAACCAAGAACTGTGATTGTACTCGAAAGAGTTGCAATCTGTGACTGTTCATAACTCGAAAGAGTTTCCCCTGCTCTTTCCCTATAGCCTTATGTAAACAAAAAACCCCATCAGTATTTGCCCAATCAAACTTAATTGAAGCATTAAGTGGCCCCAGGTGCTATCTGTCGATCCTGTTAGCCTGTTTATAGTATCCTGCTGCCTTTTAAAGTCCTGGAATGATGAGTTGTGCCTCCCTCGACTGATTAGTGCCAGAAGGAGGTGGGCTGGTCCTTCATCCTGCCACTGACTTGCAATGACTGCTGCATTTGTCTAAGCAATTGAATGTTTGTGATGAATTTAAATGCAAGAATTTTACTTGTAATACTGAGCTTTTTTATTTTAACAGTGGATCCATTGATGGCAACAACCAGCTTGTAATCAAAGGGAGGTTTCAGCAAAAACAAATAGAAAATGTGTTAAGGAGATACATCAGTGAGTATGACAGATAATGCACTTTATCTAATAGGTGAGCAGGGTTGGTAAGAAATGGGGTTATCTCAGGGTAAGAACCTCAATGACCAACCAAAATGTAAATGAGGCTTTGGGGACCTTCACTAATCTCCAAAAGGCTAAAGTCCAAATTGAAAACATTTTATTAATTATATTTCCCTGTAATTCCTCCTGATTCTGTCCCTTTCGTTTCCCCAACCTCCTGGTTTTCTGGTCTGTTTTCGTTTTTCCCCTCTTCCTCAATGTGGTGTTGGAGGGTGGACCTTGGCACCTTGTTACAGGATTTATCCTCTTTTTCTTCAACATCTTTCTAAGTTAGTTTTAAAATACCTTTAATTTTTCTCTTCAGCTTCCTTGCATCCCTAACAGAGATTGGCTGCTAAATGGATTTTGTTTCTTTGGCCTTGCTGACAATTATCTGGACAATTAAACATTTATTACAGTCTTGTTTCTCATTGTACCTCTGCTTCTAGTAAATTCTGATGTTTCCATCATACCTAAGTATCTTTGACATTTAGATTTTTTATTTCAAGAAGAAAGGATTAAAATTGTATTGGATTTCCTATGAAATACATTATAAATCACGTCTTCATTTTTATTCTCTCTCCTTTTCCCTCCCTACCCCAATACACAGAGGAGTACGTAACCTGCCATACTTGTCGGTCGCCAGACACCATCTTGCAAAAGGACACACGGCTGTATTTCTTGCAGTGCGAGACCTGTCATTCACGCTGTTCTGTGGCCAGCATCAAAACTGGATTCCAGGCTGTTACTGGCAAGCGTGCACAGCTCCGTGCCAAAGCACATTAGCCTAAACCTTAACCACTGGAGAGAACAGGAACTGGGAGTTTAATGTAATAGGGCTGTTTTACCAAACAAGGGGTGGGTTTTAATAAGCGCATTAAACTATTAAAAAAATTAAAATGCTGCTGACTCGGCAAAGCAAAAACGAGAATGGTGAGCATTGTTCCCTGAAGCCTTCCCAAGCCACAAAGTTTATTGTAACAACAGTACTGTTGCACTGCTCTCTGTTCATATCCTGTCCAGTCAGCAGTATAAATGCAGGAAGAAAATTGCCTTTTATACCTTGTAGGCTGCTGGAGGTACAGCTCAATTTCCTGGAGCTTGGGCATGATCCACTGAATGTTTGAATGCATAATTTCTTGTTGATTATACCTCACCCTGGCTGTTGGTTATTCCACTGTCTGGCTGCTGTATTTTTTTTACTGGAGGGAGGGTGGGGCGGAGGGGGAGTTGGCCAAATTGTGCAAAATAAGTTTGGAAATTTATTAAACGAATTCCCTGAGAAATATTTAAAATTGTTGCATTTTTTAATTAATTCCATCATTCTAAGTCACAACTTTTCAGATGCCAGGGTGAGGTCTGGGCTACAAAGCATAACCTATGCTGATTTTTGCAGTGGTAATGAAGGTTTATCCATTTTCAGCCTTGGAAAATCTTGGAGAGAGTTTTAAAGCAAAACACTTTGTGTTGAACTGATTACAGGCTCCCGACTGTACACCAACGGTGACAAGTGTGCAAGAATAAGATGTAATAAAGTAGTGATAATAGTGGTTAACACAGTCATTTTCCTCTGCTTCTGGTAATGTTTGACACTGCGTTTTTCTGCAAAACTCTTGAGTCAGCTGTGACTGGCAGCCACTTAGCATATTCAAAGTGCAGGTGGCAGCAAAGGTATGATTTGCTTGAGGCTGGCAGCAAAAGTAAGATTTGCTTGCAGCCATCTACTCCAATCTGCAAAAAAAGAAAGTCAGCTTGCCTTATTTAAGCAACATAGGATATGTGCTGCTTGTAGGGTGGGAGAGGGTAGTAAGGAGAGTATTTATGGTGGTGCTCTTCAGAAACCAATGCAATGTTGCAAAAGCACCCACTGGATGTCACTAAATCAGCTGGTATTTTGGCTTGAATCTTATATGGACCATTCCCCTCCAGTAGGGCTGAACAGCTTCCCATTTCAGAACCAGTTGAAAGCAAATATTTGATTGAGAGATTTTATATAATGGGTAGAAAACTTCACAAAGAAATTTGGCAGCATAAAACTTGACCTCAACAAGGATTTGATCTTTGGTGCCTGGGTTATTTAATAAATTGCCTGCTCTGTGATATTTATCTGCTCTCCACACTCTCATTATGCCAAATCCTCCCATTCATACATCACTTCTATTGGATGCAGTTTTTATTTTAGATTGGGTTGGGTTATAGGAAGGATAACCAGGAAATGTCAATTATCTAAGTCTGCTCACAATAGAAACACTCCAAAACCATGACCAGGAAACTTGTGAACAATATTGGACGTCTGGTGGTAAGTTAGAAGATGAGCCTTCCCCACCCATCCTTCCAACCTCCCTTAGAAATATGTCTGTATAATTATCCGGTGGGAAAATCTAGATGAGTTTGGCCGCTTTTCAGATCAAGCCCGCTGAATGAAAAGCATATGAGCGTGCTTTAAAGCTGCACAATTGCCGGGTCCCAATAAAGTCAAACTCCTCCAGCCTCTTTGGTGTGAGAGGTTGGTGGAATTGAAACCTGTCCCTGTAACATACACTCCCTGCAACCAATACAATATAATCGGCTTGGTGCAAGCTAAGTTGCGTTCATCTTTCTGATTACACCAACAATGTTTCACCAGTAATCACTGGTGAAGAAAGCATCCAACTTCTTCAATGCTTTGTCAGCTATTGAAAATTGGCAAATATTGGGTTTTTTTGTTGTTGGGAAGGAGATAAAGAGAACAAACCAAATCAAAACCTGGGGTGGCAGAGATAACCTTGAGTACATTAGTGAAGTTGATTATTTCACAGTGAGTTTGTGTGAGCAGACTGAATGTGTATACAGTATAATCAGTTTAAGTTGCTCTAAAATAGAGATTGTATCTCTTCTGTATTAGCTTACAGAGTATAATCTTCTGGAGACCCAGAAGTATTAATATACTTGATGTGAGGCAATTAATATGGACAACTTCCCTGTTCAGAATATAAAAGCAAAAAACTGCGGATGCTGGAAATCCAAAACAAAAATAAAAATACCTGGAAAAACTCAGCAGGTCTGGCAGCATCTGCGGAGAGGAACACAGTTAACGTTTCGAGTCCGAATGACTCTTCAGCAGAACTCTGTTGAAGAGTCATACGGACTTGAAACATTAACTGTGTTCCTCTCCACAGATGCTGCCAGACTTGCTGAGTTTTTCCAGGTATTTTTATTTTTATCCCTGTTCAGAATTTGGAGATCTTTTTGAAATTAAGAATGTTAAGATCAGAGAGCAGATATAGTAGATTTGTCTCCATTCATTTTAGTATGAGTGCATAGGAGTGCTATCCTGACTTTTTAAACTGATGTCTTTGCCTTTTTTTTTCTAAAAGTGACACTAAGAAATGTTGTAGGTGCTGAATAAAATGGGTTTTTGTAACTACAGCACAGCACACTGAGTTCAATTATTTTGGAACAAGCTGCTACCTTATTCCCAAAGGTCACATTATACATATTCAGAGGAGCCCACATGGAGAACAGTGGAAGGCATTTGAAAATGAAGTGAAAACCCCCTCTAATATAAACTGGTCTGGTACAATTTAAAATAACTCAAGCTACACCAGAGTTTTCAGCTTGAAGGATTTAGATTGTACTGGGGTTGTGGGTAGGGTTAGATGGAGCGGAACAGCCCTTATATGATGATCTCCCCTCCCTTTTTCTTTTGGTTGAGATTTAAAATTGGATTGGCATATGTCAAACTATTTTAAGTTGTGTACGCCAATGGGAATCATACATCTGGAACACATTGTAGAATGTAAAGCTTATACAGCCCTGGGCAGGGATTAATTTAAATCACCTATAAACCCAGAATCACAGAATGGTTATAACACAGGAGGCCATTCAGTCCATCGGGTCTGGGCTGTTTCTCTGAAGGAGCAATTCACCTAATGCCACACTCTGCCTTCTTGTAACCCTGCGCATTCTTCCTTTTCAGACAATAATCCAATTCCCTCTTGAATGTCTCAATTGATTCTGCCTCCACCACTCTCTCAAGCAATGCATTCCAGATCCTAACCGCTTGCTGTGTGAAAAAGTTTTTCCCTCATGTCACCATTGCTTTTGCCAATTACCTTAAACCTGTATCCTCTAGTTCTCAGACCTTTCATCAATGGAAGCAGCTTTTCCCCTATCTGCTCTGTCCAGACACCCCATGATTTTAAACAGCTTTATCAAATCTCATCTCAATCCTCTTTTCCAAGGAGAACAGTACCTACTCCAATTTATGTAACCCAAGTAAATTAATTTCCTATCACTGCTATTTCAACTTGCAGTTTGTTAATAATGCATGCTTCAATATTCATTCTTTTCCTGTTTACTTTCTTGCCCAATTTTCCCTCACCTGTGTATACTACTTCCTGCAATTTTTCATTGTCGGAAAAGCAGAGTACTACTTAAACGGAGAAGGACTAGAATTCTGAGGTGCAGAGAGTTCTAGGTGGATAAGTCATAAAAAGTGCAGCAAGTACTTAAGGCTAATGGAACACTATCCTTTATGACAAGAAAAATTGAACTTAAAAGTAAGGATGTTATGCTTCAGTTATGCAGGGCATTGGTGAGACTGCATCTTGAATAGTTTGCAGTTTTGGTCTCATTTAAGGATGTAAATGCATTGGAGGTGGTTTACTAGATTGATACCTGGTATGAGTGGTTGTCTTATGAGGTTGGACAGACTGTTTCCACTGGAATTTGGAAGAGTGAGGGGTGACTTTATTGAAGTATATAAGATCCTGAATAGTCTCAACAAGGGGACACTTTTAAACTTAGGGGTTGCCCTTTTGGGACAGAGATCAGGAGAATTCTTTTCTAAGTTGTGAGACTTTGGAACTCTGCCTCAGAAGGTGGTGGAGGAGGGGTCATTGAATATTTTTAAGGCAGATGTAAATAGATCCTTATTAGGCAAGGGAGTCAAAGGTTATTGGGGGTAGATGGGAATGTGGAATTTGAAACGCAAACAGATAACCATGATCTTATTGAATAGCAGAGCAGGCTCAAGGGGCCAAATGGCATCCTCCTATTTCGTATATTGTGGCAGCTTTGAGTCCTGCCAGGAACAAGTCTGTATCAGTACACTTTCTGGCTGTTCTTAACCCAATTTGAGATTTAATTTTTTTTTATTCAACTAGGGATATGGGCTTCGCTGACTGGGCCAGCATTTATTGCCCATCCCTAGTTGCCCTTGAGAAGCTGGTGGTGAGCTGCCTTCTTGAACCGCTGTAGGTACACCCACAGTACTGTTAGGAAGGGAGTTCCAGGATTTTGACCCAGTGACAGTGAAGGAACGGTGATATTTTTCCAAGTCAGGATGGTGAGTGACTTGGAGGGGAACATCCAAGTGATGGTGTTCTCATCTATCTGCTGCCCTTGTCCTTCTAGGCGGTAGTGGTCGTGGGTTTGGAAGGTGCTGTCTCAGGAACCTTGGTGAATTCCTGCAGTGCATCTCGTAGATGGTACACACTGCTGCTACTGTGTTGGTGGTGGAGGGAGTGAATGTTTGTGGATGTGGTGCCAATCAAGCAGACTGCTTTGTCCTGAATGGTGTCCAGCTTCTTGAGTGTTGTGGGAGCTGCACTCATCCAGGCGAGTGGGGAGTATTCCATCACATTCCTGATTTGTGCTTTGTAGATGGTGAACAGGCTTTGGGGAGTCAGGAGGCGATTCACTCATGGCATGATTCCTAGCCTCTGCCCTGCTCTTGTAGCCACAGTATTTATATGGCTAACCCAGTTCAGTTTTTGGTCAATGGTAGCCCCCAAGTTGTTGATAGTGGGGGATTCAGTGATGGTAATGCCATTGAACATCAAGTGGTGATGGTTGGATTCTCTCTTGTTGGAGATGGTCATTGCCTGATACTTGTATGGTGTGAATGTTACTTGCCACTTGTCAGCCCAAGCCTGGATATTGTCCAGGTCTTGCTGCATTTGGACATGGATCACTTCAGTATCTGAGGAGTCGCAAATGGTGCTGAACATTGTGCGATCATCAGAACCTCCAACAACCACAACCATCTCCCTTTGTGCTAGGTATGACTCCAACCAGCAGAGAGTTTTCCTCAATTCCTATTGACTCCAGTTTTGCTCGGGCTCCCTGATGCCACACTCTGTTGCCTTGATGTCAGGGGCATTCACTCTCACCTCACTTCGGGAGTTCAGCTCTTTTGTCCATGTTTGAATCAAGGCTGTAATGAGGTCAGGAGCTGAGTGGCCCTGGCGGAGCCCAGACTGGGCATCAATGAGCAGGTTATTGCTAAGTAAGGATTGTGAAAATTTAAGGTTGACCTCTTTGGAGCTCTTGTTCTTGATGTTTCCAAAGTCACCAGGAGGCTACCTGTCATGAGCCACATTAGTAATACCTGCACAGGAGCAATGGAGATGGTTAATAGATCAGAATCAAGGTACCCAAAGAAACTCCTGTACCGGTTCTATTGTCATCAACCCTAGGTCAAATTCAGAAGTTAGTCCCCCCACCACTTTCTCAAGGGCACTTCAGGATGGATAATGAACACAAACCTTGCCAATGACACTACCTCTGAGATTTTATTTCAAAGCCTCGAACTTTGAGTTGCACCAACCCTGGATTGCACTTGCAATGAGCATAGTTCTTGAGAATGGCTCACCTAAAGTTCTCCCTCAAAATCCCTATGTGGTAATGAAGAATTGAGGATATTTGCTGGGTGTTGGCTTTTAAGAAGAACAATTTGGATATAGTGAGAGATTTATTGAAGATCTCTTGTTGAGATAGGAAACTTTCATGTCAAACCTCCAAAGTTCACCCCTGGTGAGAGTTGTAGTTGGTGTTTTATGATCTTTTAGCGCCTGATTGTTGGCCACCTTCAGAACTGGGCATAGTATACTAGGAATCTGATACTTTTTATTGATGCATATGCATTCTCCAAGGTGAGATTTTTGGGATGACTGTACTATTGTGTCTCAGGAAGGGGTCTATTATGTTCTTAATCAGCACCCAAGTAGCATTTAGCACATTTGCAGAACAACAATTTATACAGAACGTTGGAATTGATTTAACACACTTGGCACTTGTCTGGGTTAATGTAGCTTCTAGAGCTTTGTACTGGGCAGTTGAATTCTGATAAACAAGCATTGGATCAAAAAAATATTGAGGATATGGAACTATACAGTAGTCACTAGAAGGTTACCAAAATGAGTGTTAGAAGGACAATAGAAAGGGTTGTTAGTAGAAAAAGTAATGTTTATATTTGTTTAATGGTTCTGTATGGAGTTTGTGGAGTGCTAAAGACCAGATAGACCCTTTTAAATGATGAGGTGGGCACGAATGGCATAGTCCTGAAGAAAATAACAGGTGTTGAATTCATTCTTGATTTAGTGTGGACAAATTCCATGTTGGCAGCACTTTTGAATCATCTGGTATTTCATTAGAGGGGAGTCCTTTGTGCACATTTTTATTTGGGTGACAATGACATTGGTTTCGTTGTCACGTTTCAAAATAAATTCACAAGTAATCCTGTGTTCCTCAGTTGCAAGCCTTGTGTTCATGAAGCTGGGTAATATGAGCCCTGCCTGTTTCTTCAGTCAGAGCCTGATAGACTAAGTGACGCTTCTGTGGTGTAACCCATTTGCTTCAGCACACATATACATGTTAACCCTAGCTATACCAAAATAAAAACACTGCTGGAAATACTCAGTAACTCTGGTGGCATTTGTGGGGACAGTAATAGTTAAAGAGCCAAATTTCAGGACAAATTCAATAAATCAGGAAATGGAAGGGAGAACTCAGGAAAAGTCCAACGATGTAGTATTGAGCAAATTGTTGGAGCTGTGGGCTGACAAATCCCTGGGTCCTGATTGACTTCATCCTAGGGTCTTAAAAGAAGTGGCTAGTAAGATAGTTGATGCAAAAACAGAAAATGCTGGAAAACTCAGCAAGTCTAACAGCACCTGTGGAGAAAAAAACAGAGTTAACGTTTTGAGTCCGTATCATACTGGAACCCATCGTGGCTGCAAGTGATAATTATAAGGGGGGTGCCCCGGAGAGGTGCTCATGCATTGGTACACAGTTGCAACCATAACAAGTGCTTTATTCCTGTGTGTGCACACTATCCGGCAGTTGCCATGACAACTTCATCCTTCGGTAATCACAGGTGCCAGAGCTCTTCATGGCACCAGTCTGAATCTGGGTGGCCACAAGTGATATCTATTATAGACATGGCTTCTGACACCTTTGCGTAAGCCTGCAACAAAGGTAATAAAACTCATGCAACCTGTTCACAAGCACCATCATTGAGCAGGCCATCAGACTTTAGGAGATGCGGTTCTGGTACCATAGCTAGTCAGCCAGTGCCCTACAGTGCACCCCCTCAAGGCTGTCGGGGATTCTGGTGGCCTGCTGTGCTCTCCATAACATGGTGCCCCCAAGAAGGTGTGAACTTTAAAGAGGGAGAAGCACTGGAATGACACAGTTCCATAGAAGAGGAAGATGCAGTAGAGACAGTAATCATGCTTTGAAGGGAGTTTGCCAGACTGCCTCAGTAGTCAATGCTTTTGTCTGGATGGAAGGAACACACGAGCCACTATGATCCAGGCATATTTCATCTGAGCTCTACTCATCCTGTTTGACAGTTGCCTCTGTGAGTTAGCTACTTCTCCCCACTTTTGCCTTATTAAAGGTTGCAAGCAACAACATGTCCATTGTTTGCTACAGTGGCCTGTGCACACAGCTGCTCCTATTGGGTGCGTCCTCTGTGGCTGGGTTGAGGTGGAAGCAGCCTGCTCACTTGTTTCTCCGTGTAGTTGAGATGCTGGTGGTGATTGTCTTCGGTATGGCAGTTGGGGAGTGGGGAGCTGAATAATAATTCTGTGCAAGGTTGATCTCACTCTCAATGGAGGACTCAAAATCCAAAACATAGCAGTTTTGGCAGAATGCACTGCCTGGGAGGGTGGTGGAGGCGGGTTGCCTCACATCCTTTAAAAAGTACCTGGATGAGCACTTGGCACGTCATAACATTCAAGACTATGTGCCAAGTGCTGGTAATTGGGATTAGGTAGGTAGGTCAGGTGTTTCTCACGTGTCAGTGCAGACTCAATGGGCCGAAGGGCCTCTTCTGCACTTTGATTCTGTGATTCAGGGCAGATGTGATGAATGAACTCCTCCATTTTTAGCCCATGACACTGCACTACCTCAGGGAACTCTGACGTGAGCATACGTCTCCCGCCATGTGACTCCTGAAGCTGTGCAGCACCGCCTGGCTGAGCCTAGCTTTGTCTAATCTCCGTCCTCTCATCGGGACTTCTCCCAGCTGCCTCTGCCTTCATCATCTCCTGCTGCTCACTGATTCACCCTGTGCCACCACTTGTTCTAAACCGATTGAGGAGCAGCCAAGGTGAGTGTATTGACACTGGTGGAAGGTGCATTGAATATGCGGCAGTGCAGGATCTGGTGCTTCATCTTCCGTGAACAATCCTCATGATATTTCTCTTGCAACTGCAGGCTCCCCATCCACAACTGACCCTGTGGGAGATTATAGGAAGGTGCAATTTGACAGTAGATGTTTCCGCAGAGCTGAATCATAATATTACAGTTGATGCATTGGCATGGCAAGAAGTGCACTCCATCCCCATCCCAAAGATTTGGAGATGATTTCACTCTATCCTGGATGGAATCCCTTCTCCATTGGTCACTCCTTAATGTGATGCCACTCTCGTCATTTTGTGGACTGCTTCTTCCATGGAACTAAACAGCAAGTTGGGGGCACGTCACCATCTGAGTGAGCCCTCTGATGTTGTGCATTCTATTCTCCTTTGAGGTAGAGAAAGATAGTTGCCGCCCTCCCTCAGCTCTTCCCATGGAAAAGTCACAAGAAGCTAGTGTGCAGTGTTGCCTCCGCCACAACAATGCAAGAGTTACAAGCTTTGCTAATGGCTCATTAATGCTCCTGGACATACATTTCTTCTATGTTCAGAAGCACTATGCAGCACTCTCAGATTGCTCAGCTTGTGTGTATGCTGGTGACTAGACCTGGAGGCCTCTCATCCGGGTGTTGCATTGCACTTACCTTACCAGTCCTAAGGAGGTCATTGAAACACTTGTGGCACTGATGGAATCCACATCCTCCTCAAAACGCTGTGGCCACTCACAGCATAAGCAACCTCCAGACCTCCCCACTTCAACTGGCTGATTGGCTTTTTCCTGCCGCTGTCAGGAAGTAGGAAATTTCTCCTGGCTTCCACCTCCTCCAAAAGAACCTCGAGGGTGGCATCTGAGAAATGTGGGGTTGGCCTTGCACAGGTGCCTGACCTGATGCTGTCCCGCTGCTCTCCCACCTCTTTCCATTTCAGTATGAAACAGTCACCACAATACTGATTGCTATTTGCCCTTTAAATCAGGCCTGCAGAGTGCAACTCCCAGCTCCTCCTCAGGCCTGTCACCCTTAGACTTGGACAGCCACCTCTGCCCATGTAATGGCTTTTCTTTTCAAAATTATGTTGTGCATCTAAATGGTTCAGGCCCTGGAGCTAGAAGTTCTCCAACTCCAGAAAGAAAATCCTGCCCAACAGTTCAGATCGAACCCAGGTAAACCGTGCAGTTATTGCTTCACTAGAATACAGAAACGGCTCAGGTTAATATAGCTTTCTGGATCTGAACTTTGCTCTAAAGAAGGGGAGATTTATGGTATTCAACATCAAACAGTAACTTGCATTTAAACAGGACCTTTGAACAACCCCAAAGTACTTCACAGGAAAGCTATCAAACTAAATTTGACAGTGAACCACAAAAGTAGATTGGTCAAAGTGGTAAATTTTAAGGAGCGTCTTAAAGGAGAAGAACAAGCACAAAGGGGTTTAGAGAGAGGTTCCAGAGCTTTGGGTCTGGTCTTCTGAATTTATGGCCATCAATGGGGACACAGTTAAAATTGGGAATACACAAGTGGCCAGATTCTGAGGAACTTGGAGGGTTGTAGTGGTTGCAAGAGGTTACAGAGATAGGGAGGGTGAGGCTGTGGAGGAATTTGAAAACAAGGACAAGAATTTTAAAATCCAGGTATTGTAGGACTGGGAGCCAATATAGGTCAGTGAGTGCAGTGAAGAAAACTTAATGCAATTTAGGACATGGGCAGCAGAGTTATGGATGAGCTTGTGTTTATAGAAGATGGAAGATGGGAGGCAGTCCAGGAGAGCATTGAAATAGGTCTAGAAGTAGCAAATTTCTAGAGATGATGCAACTGGTTAAAAATCCATTTTCTGATGTTGCAAACTGTAAGAGGGCCAATTGCCAAATGGTCTCCTTCTTTGTTGTGCTGTTCTATGATTCTATGAATCTATAAGCAAAGAGAGCCTGGAAGTTTGTCATCTTGACACTCTTCAATAATCTCCTAACCATTCTCATTGGGGTTCAGGGTGCAAAAATCCCTGATTTCAACTGGCCACTATCAGTATATGTGGGGAGCTTAGGCTCTGCATTATAGTGTCAGAAGAGCTGGATGTTAATTGTTTAGTTTTTTCACTATGACGTTAAACCAGGCTGTCACATCATCTGGAGACAGTGTCTAGATAGACCAGCAGTTGCTGTGAGTCTCTGAAATTCAATTCCAGTTACTAGGTTTCTGCTTCATACCTTATCATCACCTGCACACACTCGCTACTGGGCATAGTTTACTTCTTGTAAGAGTAATCACCAACACCCACACAGTGGTCTACAGTTACTGTCTCCTTTAACACACAGCTCAGGCTCCTAACATGGTCTTGGAAAATTACATTTAATTAGGATTTAATATCGACCACAGCAAGATATTGAATTACTGTGTCAATTAAATTTACAGCACACACCCTTCAAATTGTTTTTTTATTTATCATTCACGAGATGCAAGCATCATAGACAAGCTCAGCATTTATTGCCCATCCCTAATTACACGTGGATTGGTGGTGGTGGTGGTGAGCCGCCTTCTTGAACAGCTGCAGTCCATGTGGTACAGTTAGGAAGGAAGTTCCAGGGTTTTGACCCAGCAGCAATGAAGGAACAGCAACATATTTCTAAGTCAGGACTGTGCTTGTTCTTCTTTAAAGGGCCACAACAACTTGAAGAAGCAGAGGAACCTGTTAGTTTGTCTGAAGTGGATTCTCTCCTGTCAATCAATGGTCAATCAATCCTCTGGTTGTTCCCATAGCAATCACAGTTTAATTTTCTTGTCATTTTTTTAACACTGAAGAATACTTCAAAGAAAACAAAATACTGGCAGCTTAAAAAAAAAATGAAGTAAGATACAACTCACAAGTCACGGTAGATCGACAATAAACTTATTCAGAACAATGGCAGGATTTGAAAGGTCAAAGAGTAGAAGTAAAGACAAAAACACATTTCAGCTAAACAGGTCTGAAGAGAGCGATGGATCTTGCAATTTAGCTTTTTTTTTTAGTATCATGGTGCATAAGGTTTCATTTCCGATTCCTGACTCTGCCAAATTGCTGAAGCCTCAGAGTTTCTTTGCAGAAAGAAAGGAAATATCAGACAGTGACCTCTTGCTGCAGCAGTATCTCCAATTTTGTTCTGATCAGCTGGGAAGTTAGGGTTCCCAACCCTCTAGGATTGCCTCGTTGTCTCCAGGAATTGAAGATAAATCTCCAGGAAACTATGGTGAGCAACATCCCAGAGAGAGAAAAACAAATGTTTTTTTTTCATTTTCTTTTGGTCACTTCTGTTTATTCATTGCAAAAGAATTTGGTACGGAAAAACAAACGGGCTGTTTTGAGAGTTTATTTCCGATTGGATGATTTTTTAAAGAGTCTGCTTGTTTTCCAATTGACCAGAAGATGGGACACTGTGAGAATAGACATGGCAGGTGACCAATGACAGAAGTGTGAGGATGGGGGAAGTTGGAAGTAAGTCATGTGATGAAACCACCAGGAACACATCCAACCAGCATTGGCAGCGCTATGAGAGTGTGTGTTAGTAGCTGCCTAGTGCCAGATCATACATCTACCCTGCTGGTATATGATTCCTGGGAGCTGGGGTTGGTGGGAGGGGAATGGCAACGGAACAATTCTGGATTCATTTAAACTAGAAATAAATAAAATGAGAAAATAGTCTCAAATGTTATTGTGTGGGTGGTGGGCTCCGTTCAAGGTTCTTGAACACTCAGCTGGCAGTGAATGTCTGGGGCAGGACAGGGTTGAGCTCTTAAATGGCACTGACAACATTCATTCATGGGTAAAATGGTTGGCGCTGAGTGTCCCAGGAGAGAAGAGAAAAACTTGGAGAGTGGAATTAGTTTTTACAAAATATGTGACACAGATTTGTAATATTCTCAAGCGTGATGAAGGTCGACAACAACATTTGTACATATTAAGAAGACGGGAGCAATGGATCAATCTGATACTTGTCACAAATCCCAGAGAGTCTCGCTGATGCAGTTGGCCAACAGTCTTGCTCATGGTGTGTGGTGATTTTTTTTTGTAGCAACTTCTGTGGCACACCAGCAGGTTTTAACCTTTCTGCAGTGATACAGGATCAGATGCCTAAATGTTTTACAGATGTCCCCTCTTCCTCTTGGTATAGTTGAGCTGAAGGTAGCAATGGCCTGCAGTTGTTTTTCTCTAAATTATGTGTCGAGCTCCTCAGAGTTGATTTCATGTGATCTCCCCATTACTCATAGCCTGCTGGGAACCACTAGTTTGCAGTCTGTAAAAAAGAAGGATAAATGACTGGCACTGATATACAAGGCAATATGGCTCACCTGCCAAAGGCTCACTGAACACAATGGGACAGTTGGAATCAGTGGGAATGGCATTAAATATATTAACCTGAAGTAACCTCAATAATGATTTATTCTCAGAAATCCTGATCAAATAATGATTCAGGGATGCCCCATTCTGCTTTCTCCTACTTTGAACCTGTTTTATTGCACCACTTCTGCACTCTAATAAAATTAATATTCCAGATTTGTTCTTTTCAGTCCCTTAACTCTGTGCATCTCATTAAGATCTCATATTTAATAACCTGTCATATTTCTTCTCTCCATGTTGATTCGCCCAAATCTCTCCACTCTCTCCTTAAAACTCACAGTTCTGACAGTGGAGATTAGGCTGGTGATGCTTCTCTACATGGTCCCCAGCACTTAAATATCTCCCTGGTGTTTCAACAGGTTACTCAAGATAGAGTCTAACCTCCGCAATGGACAACTGAGTCACAAGCTTGTCTCACTCGTACTCCACTGTTTTGACAACGGAGTTCAACGCATTGTGTCAGCTTTGCTGATTTGTGCTGTATGTTGGACGGACTGTTAAATGTCAAATTTACCAATTGCCTAGACCTCTTTCAGCTTCATCTACAGTCATTTCAATAGCATTCTTGAAGTCTGTGGGCCCTTTATCTTTTTCTTCCTTTGTGCTGTGTTCTGCATTTTGGACCATCTACACAAAGTTATAGCAGCGCACAGTGACATCACTATTCCTAACCAGACTGGAAATGATTGAATAACTCCCCTGTCAATCATGCCTGGGAACTACACTGCTGTAAGTGACGAGGATGGATTTTTATGCACACGATTTGGACATGAACGTGGGGGGCACGATTGGGAAATTTGCAGATGACACAAAGATTGGCCGAGTAGTGGATAGTGTAGAGGATAGCCATAATCTGCAAAACGATATAGATGGGTTGGTGGAGTGGGCGGTAAAGTGGCAGATGGATTTTAACATAGAGAAGTGTGAGGTCATACATTTAGGGAGGTCAAATAGTTACAGGAATTACACAATAAATGGGAATATATTAAGAGGGGTAGATGAAGTGAGAGATCTTGGCATACAAGTACACAGGTCCCTAAAGGCAGCAGTTCAAGTAGACAAGGTTGTAAAGAAGGCATATGGAATGCTTTCCTTCATTGGCAGAGGTATAGAATATAAAAGTAAGGATATAATGTTGGAATTGTATAAAACACTGGTGAGGCCACAACTGGAGTATCATGTGCAGTTCTGGTCGCCACATTACAGGAAGGATGTAATAGCTCTGGAGAGAGTACAGAGGAGGTTTACAAGAATGTTGCCAGGGTCAGAAAAGTGTAGCTACGAGGAGAGATTGGATAGGTTGGGGTTATTTTCCTTAGAACAAAGAAGGCTGAGAGGTGACTTGATTGAGGTGTACAAAATTATGAGGGGAATAGATACGTTAGTGGACAGGATAAAATTGTTTCTCTTGGTGGAGAATTCTAGAACCAGGGGACATAGATTCAAGATAAGTGGCAGAAGGTGTAGGGGGGACATGAGGAAGAACTTTTTTACGCAGAGGGTAGTGGGTGTCTGGAATTCGCTGCCCAAGTTGGTGGTAGAGGCAGAAACTCTAAACTCTTTTAAAAAGTACCTGGATCTGCACCTTAAGTGCTGTAAGCTGCAGGGCTATGGGCCAGGTGCAGGAAGGTGGGATTAGAAAAAGGGCACCTGGGTGCCCTCGGGCTGGCATGGACAAGATGGGCCGAATTGCCTCCTTCTGTGCTGCAACTTTTCTATGGTTCTATGGTTCAATGATTATTGTCTAACCATTCTCCACTCACTGCAGTTTGCTGGAGAAATGGAAGCTGGAATTTAGCGTTAGTGGCAGGGGTCTCATCGATGGGCCCAAAAGATGACAGACAGTGGGACCCAGGGCCGCGCCTTGTCATTGGCAGCCAATTAATTATTATTAAGGAGGACTGCCTTCTCCCAAGAGCTGCCCACCAATCAGAGAGCTGGCAGCACAGCAGCCTCACCATTTCAGGGATGAGTTCTGTTTGGTGTGGTTTGTAAAAGTTCTGTTTAAATAGACTCCTTGCTGTAAAGTACTCAGTTTGCTGTAAAATAGACTGTTCTAAATTCTGCCCCGCCCCATCTCTAACTCATTGCTGACACTGTGGTTCCAGGAACAGGAATGTGGGGGAGAAGAGGGAGTTGACAGGGGATGGGTGTATGGGTGGTGCAAAGGAATAGCTCCCTGTGCACAATCATAAGTTGCTAGTTCCTCACTAAAAGCACGCACGCAAGTTACTCAGTGAGGGCGATTCTGAAATACAAGATGGATTCGAAGAAAGAGGGATTGGAAAGGAAGCAAATGGTATACCTTCTATTCTAATGTTCCCTCTGTTTCTGCTCTGTGATTGGTCTCCTGCAAATAGAGAAGGGAAATAAATTAACATTAGTGATTCCCATGTTCCTATTATCTTTGGTGAGTCATCTCAGTTCTTTAAATTCTGCAGTGTTTCAACAGCAACAACTGACATTATATAGCACCTTTCACATTGTAAAATCTTCCAAGGTGCTTCACATTAGACAATATTTGACACCAAACCACATAAGGTGATATTAGGACAGATGATCCAAAACTTTGTCAAAGAGGTAGGTTTTAAGGAGCGTCTTAAATGTGGAGGGGGATTTTTTTATTCATTTAAGGGATATGGGCATTGTTGGCTGGGCCAGCATTTATTGCCCATCCCTAGTTGGCCTTGAGAAGGTGGTGGTGAGCTGCCTTCTTGAACCGCTGCAGTCAATGTGGTGTAGGTACACTCACAGTGCTGTTAGGAAGGGAGTTCCAGGATTTTAACTCAACGACAGTGAAGGAACGGTGATATATTTCCAAGTCAGGATGGTGAGTGGCTTGGAGGGGAACTTCCAGGTGGTGGTGTTCCCATCTATCTGCTGCCCTTGTCATTCTAGATGGTAGCAGTCGTGGGTTTGGAAGGTGTTGTCTAAGAAGCCTTGGTGAATTCCTGCATTATATCTTGTTCGCGGTACACACTGCTGCTACTGTGCGTCAGTGATGGAGGGAGTGAATGTTTGTGGATGTGGTGCCAATCAAGCCGGCTGCTTTGTCCTGGATGGTGTCAAGCTTCTTGAGTGTTGTGGGAGCTGCACTCATCCAGGCAAGTGGAGAGTATTCCATCCCACTCCAGGCGATGGACAGGCTTCGGGGAGTCAGGAGGTGAGTTACTTGCCACAGGATTCTTAGCCTCTGACCTGCTCTTGTAGCCACAGTATTTATTTGGCTAGTCTAGTTCAGCTTCTGGTCAATGGTGACCCCCAGGATGATAATGAGGCGGAGAGGTTTTGGCAGAGAATTCCAGAGCTTAGTTCTGGGCAGCTGAAGGCATGGCCACCAATGGTGGGGTGAATAAAGTTGGGATGCACAAGAGGCCAGAGTCAGGAGAACAGATCGTTCTCAGAGGGTTGCAGGAGGTTACAGAGATAAGGAGGGATGAGGCCATGGAGGAATTTGAAAAAGAGAATGAAAATTTAATGTTTGAGGGGTTTCTGGACCAGGAGCCAATCAAGGTCAGTGAGCAGAACAATGTTTGGTGAATGGGAATTGCTGTGAATTAAGATAGATTAGAGTTTTATTGAGTTCAGGGTTTGCGGAGGGTAGGATATGGTAGGCTGGCCAGGAGAGGACTGGGACTGTTGGACCTGAAGGTAACAAAGGAATGAACAGGGTTCGAGCAGTAGATGAGATGAGAAAGGAATGTAAAAGGGAGATGTTACGGAGATGGAAATAGGCAGCCTTGGTGATAGACAGGACATGGTGCCTGAAGCTTCTTTCAAGGTCAAGTGGGGGTGTTGGGTTTGCAAACACCCTACTTTAGCTTCAGACAGTGATCAGTAATCAGAGAGTCAGCTGTGAAATGCAACAGACTATGACTGAAGTTGGATTAATATTCTGGTGAATGAAATGTTCTATTGACAACTCGAATTTAAAAATTGTGATGAATGTAAGGCAGCGTTTTTTACCCATTTGACATTTTCCTGAACTAAAATTTTACAGATGTTGTTTCATATCTGGCCCCTAATCAGTTTTTATTTGAATGATTGACGTTAACCATTGGACCTTAGGAAAAAATTTCAAATAATATTGTTGGATCCTTGTCGCCAGTTTGTTGGCTGAGTTGGTACTATTGCTAGAGTTGATCAGGAGACACTTCTTAGGTGGAAACTCTTAGTTTATTTACAAAGGTACTCAGCAGCAACTAAACATGTGCTTTCATTACAAACTCTATCCCTACACTACTGACTACTGAGGAAGCCCACTCTACTCTCCTATTGGATACTAAGATCTTCCTTTATGACATTCTCTTAAAGGTATATTACACCTCAGACAAAACCATAATTACCACAATTATCATCCTCTAACAACACGTGTTATGCTCTGTCCCTTGGCTGGGAGTTCATGATAAGACAAATGATGCTCGGATAGTTGACTTTTCTTTGTCCTGTTGCATCTTAAGTCACTTTGTAAATTCCTTGGAAGAATACGCCAGGCTGAATCTCCAACTTCCCACTCCAGAAAATACCTGGTGTAGTTGGGAACATTGTTCAAGGACAAGAGAAAAATCACAACAATCCAGTTGTTGTGTGCTCCAGAGGCAATATTGCAAAGGGATAGTTCAGGTGATAGTCACACATGAGATTTGAAAGTGTAAAGAATTTTTTTGTTTTTACACCTTCTTCCAGAATGTCTCTGAGTTCAGCGACTGTTGCTGTGCGGACTGATGTATCCATGTTACCAATCAAACACAGGTGAAATAAGAGAGTCACAGAATAAAACAGCAAAGGAGGAGGCCTTTCAGCCCATCATGCTTGTGCTGACTCTTTGAAAGAGCTATCCAATTAGTTCCACTTCCATGGGAAAAAGCCAACGCTCTTATGAGTGATATTGGTTATGGAATGAACATTAGGCCAGGTGCAGGGAGAGTTCACAGTTCTTTCACTGGAGCCTTGGGACTTGTAATGGCTCCTTGGACTTCAAGGTTAATGTGACACAACTTGTAAAATTACTGGAACACAACAGAGCTTCCTACAGGAAGCAAGCAGTGAGGGTGGGTTTAAGCTTTTTTGCTATAAAACAATTTTCACCTCTTTCCTGAATTATGTAATCTTTTAACAGCCCATTCAACTCCATACAGGTGGAAAATATTGGGAATGCTGGAAATCTGAAATAAAATCAGAAAATGTTGGAAATACTCAGCAGGTCAACAAAATCTGGAGAGAGAGAGAAAAACACAGTTAACATCTCAAATCAGTGCAGGTTTTAAAATTTTTTTTATACATTCACGGGATGTGGGCTTCGCTGGCTGGGCCAGCATTTATTACCCATCCCTCATTGCCCCTTGAGAAGGTGGTGGTGAGCTGCCTTCTTGAACCGCTGCAGTCCCTGTGGTGTAGGTACACCCACAGTGCTGTTAGGGAGGGAGTTCCAGGATTTTGACTCAGTGACAGTGAAGGAACGGTGATAAATTTCCAAGTCAGGATGGCGAGTGACTTGGAGGGGAACTTCCAGGTGGTGGTGTTCCCATGTGTCTGCTGCCCTTGTCCTTCTAGATGGTAGTGGTTATGATTATACTTCATAAAACGCTTTGTGACAGCTTTGTATCATTAGCAAACTTGGATACATTACCCTCGGTCTCTTTTTTTACTCTTTCATGGGATATGAAAGCATTTGTTGCCCATTCTTAAATCGCCCTTGAAAAATTTTCAAATCATGAATATAGATTGTAAATAGCTGATGCTCCAGCACTGATCCTTGCAGCACTCCAGTCCTGTCAACTAGAAAATTCCCTCTTTATCCCTACTCTTTGCTTCCTGTCCATTAACCAATCCTTTATCCGTGCTAATATATTACCCCAACTCTATGAGCCCTTACTTACCTATTAACCTTTTGTATGGCACTTTATCAAATGCCTTTTGGAAATCCAGGTGTATTACATCTGGTTCCCCTTTATCTACTCTACTAGTTACATCTTGAAAAAACTCTAATAAACTTGTCAAACACGACGTCCCATCAAAAAACCACATTGACTTTGTCTGATCTTAGAAAATCATAGCAAGTGCCCTAATAAAAGATTCCTACATTTTTCTGAAGACTGATGTCAGGCTAACTGGCCTGTAATTTCCTGTTCTCTCTCTCTCTCTCCCTCTTTTCTTTGCAGTACCAAAGAATGTGGATGGCAACTCAAAAATACAGGTTCTATGTTTTTGCTTTTCCATTTTTAAAATAATCTTATATATAATTCCTGAAATGAGCACAGACGTGAAACAACTAGTGTGGGGCTATTTGGATCGGGTGGTGGAGAGATGGAGTGTACATCCTATCGAAAAGATAGGCAGGTTGGCAGAGGGGGTGGGTTTGCTTTGTTAGTAAGAAATGAAATTAAATCGATAGCAAGAATTGATGTAGGGTCAGACGATGTAGAATCTGTGTGGGTAGAGTTGAGGAACCACAAAGGTAAAAAAACCATAATGGGAGTTATGTACAGGCCTCCGAACAGTAGTCAGGATGTGGGGCACAAGATACACCAGGAGATAGAAAAGGTGTGTGAGAAAGGCAAGGTTATAGTGATCATGGGGGATTTCAATATGCAGGTAGACTGGGAAAATCAGGTTGGTAGTGGATCCCAAGAAAAAGAATTTGTGGAATGTCTGCGAGATGGCTTTTTGGAGCAGCTTGTGGTGGAGCCCACTAGGGAACAGGCAATTCTAGATTTAGTGATGTGTAATGAGCCAGATTTGATAAGGGAACTTAAGGTGAAGGAACCCTTAGGAGGAAGTGACCATAATATGATAGAATTTACCCTGCAATTTGAGAGGAAAAAGCTGGAATCAGATGTAACGGTATTACAGTTGAATAAAGGCAACTACAGAGGCATGAGGGAGGAGCTGGCCAGAATTGACTGGGAGATGAGCCTAGCAGGAAAGACAGTGGAACAGCAATGGCAGGAGTTTCTGGGAGTAATTTGGGAGACACAGCAAAAATTCATCGCTGGGAAGAAGAAGCGTACTAAAGGGAGGACGAGGCAACCATGGCTGACAAGGGAAGTCAGGGACAGCATAAAAGCTAAAGAGAAAGCATACAATATTGCAAAGAGCAGTGGGAAACCAGGGGATTGGGAAGCCTACAAAAACCAACAGAGGACAACTAAAAAAGAAATAAGGAGGGAGAAGATTAAATATGAGGGTAAACTAGCCAGTAATATAAAAGAAGATTGTAAGAGTTTTTTTTAGATATATAAAAGGGTAAAAGAGAGGAAAAAGTGGACATTGGGCCGCTGGAAAATGACGCTGGAGAAGTAGTAGTGGGGAACAAAGAAATGGTGGAGGAACTGAATAGGTACTTTGCGTCAGTCTTCACAGTGGAAGACACGAGTGACATCCCCAAAGTTCAAGAGAGTCGGAGGGCAGAGGTGAGTATGGTGGACATTACCAAGGAGAAGGTGCTAGGAAAACTGAAAGGTCTGAAGGTGGATAAATCATCTGGACCAGATGGATTACACTCCAGAGTTCTGAAGGAGGTAGCTGAAGAGATAGTGGAGGCATTAGTGGTGATCTTTCAGGAATCACTGGAGTCAGAGAGGGTCCCAGAGGACTGGAAAATCGCTAATGTAACCCCCCTGTTTAAGAAGGGAGTGAGGCAAAAGATGGGAAATTACAGGCCGATTAGCCTGACCTCGGTCGTTGGTAAGATTTTAGAGTCCATTATTAAGGATGAGATTTCAGAATACTTGGAAGTGCATGGTAAAATCGGGCAAAGTCAGCATGGTTTCATCAAGGGGAGGTCATGCCTGACAAATCTGTTAGAATTCTTTGAGGAGGTAATGAGTAGGTTAGACAAAGGAGAGCCAATGGATGTTATCTGCTTGGACTTCCAGAAGGCCTTTGACAAGGTGCCGCACAGGAGGCTGCTCAGTAAGATAAGAGCCCATGGTGTTAGAGGCAAGGTACTAGCATGGATAGAAGATTGGCTGTCTGGCAGGAGGCAGAGAGTGGGGATAAGGGGGTCCTTCTCAGGATGGCGGCCGGTGACTAGTGGAATTCCGCAGGGACCACAACTTTTCACTTTATACATTGATGATCTAGATGAAGGAACTGAGGGCATCCTGGCTAAGTTTGCAGATGATACAAAGATAGGTGGAGGGACAGGTAGTATTGAGGAGGTGGGGAGGCTGCAGAAGGATTTGGACAGGTTAGGAGAATGGGCAAAGAAGTGGCAGATGGAATACAACGTGGGGAAGTGTGAGGTCATGCACTTTCGTAGGAAGAATAAAGGCATAGACTATTTTCTAAATGGGGTGAGAATTCAGAAATCTGGAGTGCAAAGGGACTTGGGAGTCCTAGTCCAGGATTCTCTTAAGGTTAACTTGCAGGTTGAGTTGGTAGTTAGGAAGGCAAATGCAATGTTGGCATTTATTTCGAGAGGACTAGAATATAAAAGCAGGGATGTGCTGCTGAGGCTTTATAAGGCTCTGGTCAGACTACATTTAGAATATTGTGAGCAATTTTGGGCCCCGTATCTATGGAAGGATGTGCTGGCCCTGGAGAGGGTCCAGAGGAGGTTCACGAGAATGATCCCAGGAATGAAAGGCTTAACATATGAGGAACGTTTGAGGACTCTGGGTCTATACTCGATGGAGTTTAGAAGGATGAGGGGGGATCTGATTGAAACTTACAGAATACTGAAAGGCCTGGATAGAGTGGACGTGGGGAAGATGTTTCCATTAGTAGGAGAGACTAGGACCCGAGGGCACAGCCTCAGAGTAAAGGGAAGACCTTTTAGAACAGAGATGAGGAGAAGCTTCTTTAGCCAGAGAGTGGTGAATCTATGGAATTCATTGCCACAGAAGGCTGTGGAGGCCAAGTCATTGAGTGTATTTAAGACGGAGATAGATAGGTTCTTGATTGGTAAGGGGATCAAAGGTTACGGGGAGAAGGCGGGAGAATGGGGTTGAGAAACGTATTAGCCATGATTGAATGGCGGAGCAGACTCGATGGGCCGATTGGCCTAATTTCTGCTGCTCCTTTGTCTTATGGTCTTTTGTTGGGTTCGGTGATCAGCCAAGTCACTGCAGTTTTAAATTAAATCAGATGGATGTGGATTCATGCTGAGATTCAGATATTAAGACATGGTTAGCATGAATCAAAAACAGATTCTGTGTTCACCTCATTACAACACAGTGCAGGCGAATAGTTTCATGTCTTAATGAGATTTGTATGTGCCAGAAAATGGCATAAAATTGAACATAAAAAGCCAGGTTTGGAGGTCAAACAATTCTATCACAGTAGTGGTATTCTAACTGACACCTGTATAATGATAGATTAGAATCAAGGAGACAGGTTCAGCAAAGTTGATGTACTCAATATAATTTTTACCTCCCAGCTAAGTATGAACAGTATCTGCCCTGAATGCTGTTCTGTTATCTCAACATGCCTCCAATTCACCTGGTGTTGCTCTGGATCTGATGACCTTATTTATGAGACCACCCACTCCACCCACCGAAACAGGGTTTTCATGCTTCAATTAAGCAGCCCCACACTAGTGTGTAGCCCAGGGAATGTCACCTCGATACAGGTGCCAGCCTTAGCTGACTTGGTAGCATTTTCACTGAGTCAGAAACCTGTGGGTACAAGTCCTACTGCAGAGATTGGAACACATAATCCAGGCTGAAACTGCTGGTGCAGTACTGAGGGAGTGCTCTACTGCCAGAGGTCCTGCCTTTTGATGAGACATTAAACCGTGCCACCATTCGTGCTCTCCAGTTGATGTAAAAAATCATATGGCGCTATTTTGAAAAAGAGCAGCAATGTCCAATGTCCTGGTCAATATTTACCTCTGAACCCATGTCACTAAAAGAGATTATCTGACCATTATCAGGTGCCTGTTTGTGTGAGCTTGCTGTGCGTTAATTCGTGGTTGTGTTTCCTCCAGTGAAAAGTCTTGCATTTCTATAAAACTTTTCACAACCTTAGGACCTCCCAAAGCGCTTTACTGCCAATTAAATGCTTTTGAGGTGCAGTCGCTGTACAATGTAGAGAGCAATTTGTGCATAGCAAGACCACACAAACAGTGACATGATAATGACCAGGTAATCTGTTTTTTTTTAGTGATGTTGGTTGAGAAATAGATATTGGCTCAGAACATCTGCTGGAACTCCCCATCCTTTCCTTTGAATATTCTCGAAGGATCTTTTACATCCACTTGAGAGGGTTTGCAGGGACTTAGGTTTAACATCTCAACCAAAAGGCTTAGCTGAAAAGGCACCTCTGACAGTGCAGCACTCCTTCAGTAAAAGCTCTTGTCAACCTGGAATTTGTGCGCTAGTCTCCAGAGTGGGGCTTGAACCCACAACCTTGTAACTCATAGACAAAGGACTGTTATCCACTGAGCCACAGGCAACTGCTGAAGAATAGGGTGGGGCTCAGCTGTGATGCCACATACAGTTGAATAGGCTGCCGATGCTTACTACCAAGGCTCACACAGGCAAAATGGCCTCTGGGTATAATATCAGTGGCCTGTTGAATTACCTCATCACACAATGGAGGGGGGTGGAGGTCCTACGGTGCAATGGGTGGTGTCTCTGCCTCTGAGCCAGAAGATCTGGGTTCAAGTTTGAGTCAGGTCTTGATGGCCAAATAAGGTTCATAATGTGGCCAAACAGGTTGAGTATCAACTAGTAAATCCTTCCGACACACGCCAATGGCAGGTGGTGAGAGCAGGAGTGATTCCTATACAGCCATGTGATGCCAAGAAAGTTCAAGCCTCTCCCCATCACTGTCCATAGCTCCAGACTACAACACGTGTGTAAAAGCAACTTGGACTCCTCAGGGCTGGTTGGCTCAGTGGGCTGGATGGCTGGTGTGGGTCAGATTTGATGCTAACAGCACGGGGTTCAATTCCCATTCTGGCTGGGGTGGATTTGGGACTTGCCTCCTTACCCTACCCATGGTTGAAATCGCGGCACTGTGGGTCAGACCTGCCTTCAGGTAGAACACCATGGAGGGGATCAAAATAAACAATACTAGAGGAGTCATGTCAAACTTGTTAGACCACACTTGGAGTACTGTCCACAGGCCTCATCTCCATATTACAAAAAGAATACAAAGGCGCTGTAAGGGAGACTCGTAACGGGAGGTTCCATAAATATAAGATAGTCACCAAGAAATCTAATTGGGAATTCAGGAGAAACTTCTTTACCCAGAGAGAGGTGAGAATGTGGAACTCACCACCACAGGGAGTGGTTGAGATGAATACCACGGCCAGAATATTACCCTGGGCGTGCGGGCACACGCCCAACACGCCCGAGTGTGAAATGTCGCACGATGATGTCGGGCGTGCGTCCCGAGATGTTTCGTTCGGCAGGCGCACAGCCGATAATTAAAAGGCCCGTTAACAACCTCATTAACTTGAAATTTATGCTGCCCGTCCAAACAACGGTTGGTGAGCAGGCGAAAAGGCCAAAGCGGCCTTTACGTTTTTTAGGAAACCTCATCCACGAACGGGATGAAAAGCAATTAGAACGTTAAATAAAAACTTTATTTTGGAATTTAAAACACATCCCATCACATGTGACACACAAGGGGACATGTTTTATTATTTTTTTTACTGTCTTTATTCATTTTTTTACTGAGCTCCGTGCCTCAGGGAGATTGAAGCGCTCTTTCAAGCACATGAGCAAACTGTGCGCTAGGTCCGACTCTCGCCCCTCCCCCCCACCCGCACATGTAGTGGTCAGCGCTGTTGCTGGTGATCCACTCTGGGTGGGCCTTAATTGGCCCGACCACGTGAAACCGCGGTGCGGAGCCAATCGCGGGTGGTGGTCAGCCTCCCGACTGCCCCTACCGAGCCCACCCGACAAGCGAAAAAATTCTGGGCCGTGGATATATTTAAGGGGAAACTAGTTAGGCAAATGAGGGGGAGAAAGGAACAGAAGGATAGGTTGATAAGGGGGGGATGAAGAGGGGTGTGAGGAGGCTCCTGTGGAGAAGAAACACCAACATGGGCTGAACAGGCTGAAAATTGCGTGTAAACTGCAGAGAGTTTAACGGTCATGTTGTTTCTTTTCCTGCTTGTAGATTCATGTCCAGAAAATGCATTCAGTGGAATCTACACATCCCCCATCTAAGCTGCATGTTTCTCATTAACATACAGCGAATACTGTGCTTTGTCCACATTTTACCACATTCTCGATCTGAGGTGAAATCTCCCACACACACAAGTGTGTCTTACAGCACAGCTTTACTCCAATGTAAATACACCCACTGCTCAGCAGCAGATCCACAATTAAAACCCCCAATCATTTGGAATTCAATCACAATGACAAAGTACACGGATGGTCTCCCATAAGTCTGTCGGGTTTGTTAATTTCATCTAAAAGACTGAGCCTCACTTTTTAAAGGCCACTGGAAACTGAGCGAGCTCGGTGTGGTTGTCACTTTCTAGAATATCCATTGGTTGCTACTCAGCAACAAGGGCAACTGCGGGTTGGAAACCGTAACTGTTTTTCCGAAATCACTTTGGGGTGGGAGTTTACTCCAGTTTCACAGATTCCTGCCACACTGGTACAAAAGGTCGTAGAATTTCAAACGTCAGTGAATGACCCTTTAGCCACTCATGCCCGTGTTTTCTGTCGTCTTTTACTCTGACTCAAGATTCAACTGACCTGGATCAGGCCCACTACCACCCCCCTCCACAAAACCAGTCGCACCCCAAAGTCGAAATTGCGAGACTTCTGCCCATTACCCTGGTTTGAAGGCTGCACTCAGTTCAGCTGCACAAGTATTAATTTACGTTTTTCTACATCAACAAAATATTTAAATTACTCAGAAGCTGACTAGTGTACACTCATGAAATGATTCAATGGTTCAGTGTAGCCCTTGTAAAGTAATTTTCACTGATTTTAATTAGTTGGACACTCTTATTAAAACGTTTTTATCTTTGTGGAATGTTTCTGCCATTTTAATAAAACTGCACCAGGACTCCAGATTTAAACACGTCAAGGAATCATTACGAATGCAAAGAGGAGAAAAGAAGCAATTATGATTTATTACACTGCCCAATTACACTGGTTTATCGCAGGCTTTTATGTCTATGATTATGAATTTCGGTAGAAACTTAAATTGGAATCTAATCCAGCACAAGTTAAAAATATTTTCATCACAATTTCCTGATTGTTGCCTAGGCAACCATTGTACGAGTCAAGCAACCAACAAGATAAATGGGATCGCACTGTCGGAGGGTCAGTATTCAGGGAGTGCTGCACTGTCAGAGGGTCAGTACTGAGGGAGTGTTGCACTGCCAGAGGTGCTACCCACTGAGTCGCAGCTGACACCTGTGCTGAAATTATTTTTTAATCAACACATTGGGATGTGGGCATCACTGGCTAGGCCGACATATATTGCCTATCCCTAATTGCCCTTGAGAAGGTGCCTTCTTGAACCGCTGCAGTCCATGTGGTGTAGGTACACCTACAGTGCTGTTAGGGAGGGAGTTCCAGGATTTTGACCCAGCGACAGTGAAGGAACGGCGATATATTTCCAAGTCAGAATGGTGAGTGGCTTGGAGGGGAACTTGCAGGTGGTGGTGTTCCCATCTATCTGCTGCCCTTGTCCTTCTAGATGGTAGTGGTCGTGGGTTTGGAAGGTGCTGTCTAAGGAGCCTTGGTGAATTCCTGTGTGCATCTTGTAGGTGGTAAACACTGTTGCTACTGTGCATCGGTGGTGGAGGGAGTGAATGTTTGTGGATGTGGTGCCAATCAAGCGGGCTGCTTTGTCCTGGGTGGTGTCAAGCTTCTTGAGTGTTTTTGGAGCTGCTCTCATCCAGGCAAGTGGGGAGTATTCCATCACACTCCTGACTTGTGCCTTGTAGATGATGAACAGGCTTTGGGGAGTCAGGAGGTGAGTTACTCGCCACAAGATTCCTAGCCTCTGACCTGCTCTTGTAGCCACAGTATTTATATGGCTAGTCCAGTTCAGTTTCTGGTCAATGGTAACCCCCAGGATGTTGATAGTGGGGGACTCAGCGATGGTAATGCCACTGAATGTCAAGGGGCAATGGTTAGATTCTCTCTTGTTGGTCATTGCCTGGCATTTGTGTGGTGCGAATGTTACTTGCCACTTGTCAGCCCAAGCCTGGATATTGTCCAGGTCTTGGTGCACTTGGGCATGGACTGCTTCAGTATCTGAGGAGTCGCAAATGGTGCTGAACATTGTGCAATCATCAGCGAGCATCCCCACTTCTGACCTTATAATGGAAGGAAAATCATTGACGAAGCAGCTGAAGATGGTTGGGCCTAGGACACTACCCTGAGGAACTCCTGCAGTGATGTCCTGGAGCTGAGATGATTGACCTCCAACTACCTCAACCACCTTCCTTTGTTCTAGATATGACTCCAACCAGTGGAGAGTTTTCCCCCCAATTCCCATTTACTCCAGTTTTGCTAGGGCTCCTTGATGCCACACTCGGTCAAATGCTGCCTTGATGTCAAGGGCAGTCACTCTCACCTCGCCTCTGGAATTCAACTCTTTTGTCCATGTTTGAACCAAGGCTATAATGAGTTTAGGAGCTGAGTGTCCCTGGCAGAACCCAAACTGGGCATCAGTGAACAGGTTATTGCTAAGCAAGTGCCGCTTGATAGCGCTGTTGATGACTCCTTCCATTACTTTACTGATGATCGAAAATAGGCTGTTGGGGCAGTAATTGGATTGGATTGGGTTGGATTTGTCCTGCTTTTTGTGTGCAGGACATCCCCGGGCAATTTTCCACATAGCCGGGTAGATGTGAGTGTTGTAGTTGTACTGGAACAGTTCAGGGCATGGCAAGTTCTGGAGCAGAAGCCTTCAGTACTATTGCTGGAATATTGTCAGGGCCCATAGCCTTTGCAGCATCCAGTGCCTTCAGCCGTTTCTTGATATCACATGGAGTGAGTGAATCGAATTGGCTGAAGACTGGCATCTGTGATGCTGGAGACCTCCGGAGGAGGCCAAGATGGATCATCCACTCGGCACTTCTGGCTGAAGATTTTTACAAATGCTTCAGCTTTATCTTTTGCACTGATGTGCTGGGCTCCCCCATCAGTGAGGATGGGGATGTTTGTGGACCCTCCTCCTCCAGTGAGTTGTTTAATTGTCCACCACCATTCACGACTGGATGTGGCAGGACTGCAGAGCTTAGATCTAGTCCATTGGTGGTGAAATCGCTTAATTCGGTCTATCACTTGCTGTTTATGCTGTTTGGCACACAAGTAGTCCTGTGTTGTAGCTTCAAGTTGACACCTCATTTTTAGGTATGCCTGGTGCTACTCCTGGCATGCCCTCCTGCACTCTTCATTGAACCAGGATTGATCCCCTGGCTTGGTGGTAATGGTAGAGTGGGGGATATGCTGGGCCATGAGGTTACAGATTGTGGAGGTTGAGTACAATTCCTTCATTGTCGCTGGGTCAAAATCCTGGAACTCCCTCCCTATCAGCACTGTGGGTGTAGGAACACATGGACTGCAGCAGTTCAAGAAGGCAGCTCACCACCACCTTCATGGGCAACTAGGGATGGGCAGTAAATGCTGACCCAGCCAGCGACACCCACATCCCATGAATGAATTTTAAAAAAATTCTGCTGCTGCTGATGGCCCACAGGGCCTCATGAATGCCCAGTCTCGAGTTGCTAGATCTGTTCAAAATCTATCCCGTTTAGCATGGTGGTAGTGCCACACAACCAGATGGAGGGTATCCTCAATGTGAAGACGGGACTTCGTTTCCACAAGGACTGTGCGGTGGTCACTCCTACAGATACTGTCATGGATCTGCAGGTTGGTGAGGATGAGGTCAAGTATGTTTTTCCCTCTTGTTGGCTCCCTCACCGCCTGCCGCAGACTCAGTCTAGCAGCTATGTCATTTAGGACTCGGCCAGCTCGGTCAGTTGTGGTGCTACTGAGCCAATCAAGATGATGGGCTTTGAAGTCCCCCACCCAGAGTACATTCTGTGCCCTTGCCACCCTCAGTGCTTCCTCCAAATGCTGTCCAACATGGAGGAGCACTGATTCATCAGCTGAGGGGGGACGCAATATGTGATAATCAGCAGGAGGTTTCCTTTCCCATGTTTGACCTGGTGCCATGAGACTTCATGGGGTCCAGAGTCAATGTTGAGGACTGTATACCACTGTGCTGCCATTGCTGCTGGGTCTGTCCTGCCAGTGGGACAGGACATACCCAGGGATGGTGATGGTGGTGTCTGGGACATGGTCTGTAAGGTATTATTCAGTGAGGATGACTATATCAGGCTGTTGCTTGACTAGTCTGTGAGACAGCTCTCCCAATTGGGCACTAGCCCCCAGATGTTAGTAAGGAAGATTTTGCAGGGGTGACAGGGCTGAGATTGCCATTGTCATATCCAGTGCCTAGGTCGATGCCAGGTGGGCCGTTTTTTTTGACTTGTTTTTAATAGTTTGATACAGCTCAGTAACTTGCTAGGCCACTTCAGAGGACAGTTAAGAGTCAACTGCATTGCTGTGGGTCTGGAGTCACATGTAGGCCAGACCGGGTAAGAACGGCAGATTTCACATTAGTGAACCAGATGGGTTTTTATGACAATCAACAATGGTTTCACAGCCATCATTAGATTCTTAATTCCAGATATTTTACTGAATTCAAATTCCACCACCTGACATGGTGAGATTCAAACCCAGGTGCCCAGAGCATTTCCCTCAATCTCTTGCACTCATCAGGACAATACCACTATGCCATCACCTCCTCCAACATTGATATGTTGGCAATGTAGGATAAGCAAAAAAAGGAAGTTAATATGAACAATGATATTATTAACATCAATAAAAGTGAGCAAATGGAGGTTGACATCTTTGGTTTACAGTCCCGGGCTACCTAACAACAGCCACCACAATTCAAACTAAATCAGAAAACTTCAAATCCTATTTGTTGTGAATGATTGAGCTATTATTCCTCAGATTCAAACTGTTGCTCAAGTTTCCAGTCTCACCATTTCATCCTCACACTCATTATCTTCTATTGCTTCACCCTGTTCGAGCTCATCACAGTCAGCTTCCTCCCCCAGTGGCTCCTCTGTGACTGTGTCAGCAGTTTCTGAAGCAGAGTCTGCGTGGGACAGCTCAGTCCTGACCTCGTCAACTTTCTTCCTGGGCTCTGTGGAAAGATCCATGAAAGGAAACTTTTGTTACAAAAGTAAGAGAGAACTTGCTTAAATAGACCAACGTCCACATCCTCAAGACCAGCGAATGCAATCCCTATTGTTTTACAGATGCAGCAATAATGCACATAGCAACATTTCACAAAGATGAGTGACCACATCATCTGTTTGGTGTTGGTTAAAGGAGTGTTGGCCCAGGCACAAAGAGAATTCCTACTTCATTTTTGACATGTCCCGTGGGATCTTTTACATTCACTGAACAGGTTTATTTTCCAGGAAAGGATTGACAGGCTGGTCCTGGGGAAAAAAAGAAGGCTGAGGGGTGACCTAACAGAGGTAATTAAAATTATGAGAGATTTTGATTGAGTGGATACGGAGAGAATGTTTCTTCTTGCGGGGGAAGAGCAGAACTAGAGACCGTCAATGTAAGATAGTCACCAAGAAATCCAATAGGGAATTCAGGAGAAACTTCTTTTCCCAGAGAGCGGCGTGAATGTAGTTGAAGTGAATAGTATGGATGTAGTTAAGGGAAGCTGGACAAGAATTGAGGGAGAAGGGAGTAACGATGGAAGATTTTGAATCTCACTGAAAAGAGAGACATGTTACTGAAGCTTTTCATCTTGTACTTATCAGGACAAATGCCAGAATGCCAAATTTCAAACAAACACAACAATTTATACTACAGGAGAAAAGGGTGCCGATTGGTTGGATAGTCGACTCTGGTTGGCCGAGGCGTTGCCATGGAGAAAGCAATGAACGATATGAAACTCCCCTTGCTCCCAGGTAATTCTAAAAAGCATGCCACTATCGGACCTCAAAAGTGTCCGGTCTACCTCAAATCACCCTGGAAAGGCAAAGTAGCTGAAAGATTTGAACAACAGTTTGAGCAAGTTGTTTCACACTGTTATTATGCAGTGATATTTTCCACTAACAGGAAACTGCCATCAGTCCAAACAGATTTCTACCTACCACACAACTGAGCAATGTTGAGCATGAATTTCTGTACATCCCAGCGACTGGCTGATGAAATCAAACGATGTTTCTCCGAAGCTACCCTCCATTACTGTAGCAATTGGCAGCATCCACTATGTACGTGAGACGGGGTTAGGGCAGCTCGATCTCACTGCACCTTACCCTCCTTCCCAGGGAGTCAGCCAGGGGCATTCGGGCACCCATAGGGGGGGAAGACCAGCAACTAGGACACCCTGGGGTCATCCACCCAGATGACTCCAGGACTGTCCGGCCAATTCCAACCCCCTCTTCCTGTGACCCCATCACCTCCAGTTCCACAGGTCGAGGAGGGTGCATCAGCCCCACAGCGGGACACCCAAAGCAGGCTCGGGGGCCCTCACAGGACGCCCGTCAAAGTCATCACAGACAACAGGGCGTAGCAGTCAGCAGGCTGCATCACCTCCCCTGTGGATGTCAGGGATGCACCCAGACGTAGTGGTAGTGTTAGGAAAGTTACAACGGTGGTACATCAGGTGTTCACAGCATGTATATAATGTTCACAAATGTAAATAGAATCGCACCCATTTCACATCTCCTCTTGTGTAATGCCTTCTTTGTATGATGAGCTGTGTTGCTGTCAAACAGGTGAGATCCCCTGGTCCCTCCCCCCACTCATCGCAGATGTCGCTACCATGGGCCTCTCGTCTCTGTAACCTGCTTCCAAGTCACCTCAGTGTGTGGCCCTTTTCCAGATCATTCTCGACATCAGTGATGCCTCAACCTTAATGTTAAGTGTGCTTGTGGAACCTCATTCAGATGCTTTGCAGGCCCGTGTCATGTTTATTCTTGGCTGCGTAAGATTGAGGCAGAGGTGTTAGTCTGCATTCCTGAAAGGTGAAGGTGCAGTGTACAAGGAGAGATGTGCTTATGCACGGAGAAGCATCATATATTGTGCAACTCCATGTGCTCTCTGTCTCTCGGCATGGATTTCACGCTATGAGTCCATACTCAGAGCTCGTGTGCGTTCCTGTCTGCCAACCGCGTTTCCGAGCGTATATTTGTTGAACTCACCAGTAAGTGGGAGCACCCGATCACCTCAATGTGCTGAGGCTCTGCCCCTCTCAGCCACAATTGCCCTGATGCTCAACCCTACAACTTTGATTGTTCCTCAGCCTGTAATTGTCTGGACTGTGGCCACAGGGCTCTTGTCACAATGTTGGGATGCAGCGCTGTCTGTCCCATCACCTAAACACTCGCCGAGATGAGTGATGCTAATCGCAAAAAGTGATATTTAGCGGTTAGTAGAGCTTTTGGGCATGCTCTGGAAACGCACATTGTAGTTTTAGACAATGTTGAGGGGAGCAATGGGATAGGAGTGAGGATGCACTGAAGCTGAAGACTGCTCTTTATCTGCAACAACTCATCACCTTGAGGGCCTCATGGTGTCTGAGAATTTTGAAGTTCGCAAGGGCCAGGACTGGCCATGAGGGCACAATGTGTGTCTTAAAGAGGAGGCATTTTAATGCCTGGCACGTAAGTGGTTGAACGTTGTCATATTCAGGTAGTCCACATGCAGAGTAAGGTGAGGATAAAAACAGGTCAACATCTCTAACTGAGAGTGCTGGATGTTAATGTGATAGAGGAGAAGGTGACACAGAAGATGGAGTCATCTCTGCCCACCTGAGGAATGTCCTCGAATGCTATGGCCCAAGTGTCACTGATCAGTTTCACCATCGAGATTACACAGAATGTGTTGTCCTGTTGCTGGAGATGGATCACTTTGAGGAGCTTTGTCAGATTGAAGGAATATAGCTATGAGCCCACAGAGAATAGTGGAACAGTTCCTGGCTCTTGTAGTTGCCACTGTGATTGGGATGCTGGAGAGACGTTTGAAGATGCAGCATCTTCTGATGTCTGATGCTGGGACTCCCTCCTCCAGTTAGCGCCTCATCTCAGTAAGGACACATCTCCTGCGGCTTCATCATCTTCATAGGATCAGGACAATGTGAGCCTGAAGTGTAAGTTATTCACTCTCATACTGAAGTTCCTGTTCGAAACGAGAGGAAAAGCAAAACTCTGGTGTTTAAGCTGGTCCATGATGGAGGCCACTTGTCCACTCACTGCAAATCATCACCTTCCTCATGGAATCTGGTGGCTATGAAGGCCTCAGGCACACGCCTGCCTCGTCTGGCCCGTGCAGCCTCAGCTTCCTCCAACTCAACGCCCTCACCCCCTTTGATGTCCTCCTCATGCTTCTCTGTGCATCCTCCTCCATATCGACATCTGGTAAGTCCTCCCCACTTTGCAGTGCGTAGCAAACCACGATGATCCCCAAGAGGCTCTGGGCAGCGTACCGGAGTGCCCCGCCAGACTGTTCAGGTATCAGAATCGCATCTTTAGGATCCCTCTGGTCAGCTCCACCCATGCTCGGCTAGTGCACAAACCTCCTTGTACCTCCTCTCTGCAGGAGTCTGAGGCCGCCGCGCGGGTGTCTTCAATCATGTCCTTTGTGGGTACCCCTCGTCACCGAGGAGCCAACCCTGCCTGGATCCTGTGTGGTCCCTCAAAGGTGTCCGGGATCTGCAATCTACTCAAGATGTCAGAGTAGTGGATGCTTCCTGAGTATCTGGCGCAAAGCAGCATGATAAGTTTCCTATGATCGTAGAGCAGCTGCACATTGAGCAAGTGGAAGCCTTTCCAGTTTATATACTGGGGTGCCTGGTGCCAGGAAGCTTTTATAGCCACACGAGTGCAGTCGATGGCACCCTGCACCTGTGGGAATCCAGAAATTTCAGCAAAGCCTGGTGCCCTGGCTTGCCTGATCTTTGATGAAGTTGACATAATTGTGAGCCTTAACAAAAAGGGTGTCTGTCACCTCCTTATGCATTTGAGCATGGACACTTGAGAGATCCCCCAGAGGTCCCCAGTGGAGCCCTGGAAGGAGCAACTGGCGTACAAGTTCAGGGTGGCTGTTACTTTCAGAGCCACTGGCAATGGATTCCCTCCCAGTCCCTGTGGCGCCAATTCCTGGAGAATGTGGCAAATGTGAGTCACCAGATCCCTGGACACGTGCAGGCGTCAACAACACTGCTTCTCGCTCATCTGTAGATAAGACACGCGTGTTCTGTAGACCATTGGTCTTACCAGGCACCTACGAGTGACTTTTTTGTGAGCCTCATCCCCTGTATCCAGAGGAAGCTCTGCTGCCCCCAGCCTTGAGCGTTTTGTTCCTCTCTTTGATGAGCCAGAGGCCTCTGTTGTAATTTTCTTCTCCCCAGCCTGCATGCATTGATGCAGGCAGCAATATGTACAGCCACCATCTTCCTGATAGTCCTCTCTATCAATGAGAAACAGACAAGAGTCAGCATTAGTCTCCAAAGATCCTCTTTCTGTCAATAACCCGTCAGCGGGTTCAAGGGCTTTGTTTCCGTGTTGGCCCCTGAAATGCTGCCCAGTGTGGAGTGTGTGTCCAGGTCCTCCCGCACCCCTTTACATGACTGACTGCTACGATTTGGCCAGGCACTTCCAGCCCAGACGCTGAGAGTCTCATTCACTGCACTCTAATACTACACCCTCTGGATTAAACATGAGGGTAATGTTTGGTCAGGAAATGACATTTTTTGAGGGGAGCCTGAGGCTTCTTTTCTGTGAGGTGTCCAGCGCTATGATTCTAACACTCTTCTAAAGCTCGTCCAGTCACCCAACTGCCCTGGAGTTTGTTAGCATTCTGGGGAATTTCCACACTGCGAACAAGGGCTTTAAACAAGGAGATCAATCAGTGTCACTTTGCCAGATTAGTCTCACATGAATGCGCATCATTGCTTCACTTTCCTGATTCCCTGCAATGTCATTGAGAGGCTCCTAACATGTCTTGGCTGTGCCTCTCCGCTCGTTTGCATGCAACTGCCCTCCGATCGGCCCTCAGCGCCCTCACCAGCAGAGTTTCTCCTCATTTTAATTTTGTAATGTGCCACCACTGCAGTTGGAAGATGGTGGCGCTGAGCTCTCACTGCCAGACCAGCTTGGAGCCCCCTGTGAGAGTATGGAAACCCCACCCATTGCCACAGAGAGGATTAATGTTCAGGTTTCCCTCCCTCCAAGACCTCTCAATCCTCTGCCTGTATTGCTTGATCCCATTGTGATTGGGTGGATATCCCTTCGTTAGCCCCTGGACGTTTTGAGGTGGATGTGCCTATGAGTAGACCTCACCCCTTCCCATCTTGAGGCCACTTGCATAGTTACCCCATCCTGGCACTGAGGACGCTAAACCTCACATCCTCCCCCATTGAGGACGCTAACCCTCACATCCTCCCCCAGTCATGTGTCTGAGTGCAACCTTCCCCATTCGTACCCCCAGTACAGCCCCAGCTCTGCAGTCCCGTCCCAGGCCTGAAGCCAGCTTCCCCCTTTCCCCTGTGCAGCCCTAACCCTGCAGCCCATTAAAAGACACCCCCGCCTTACCGCTGGTCTGGTGGGTAGAGACTTGCCTCTGACACCACCCCCTGAAAGTGATGTGCTTCTGCCTGCAAAGCCTGGCACTGATTACCGCAAGCGCTGCGCGATGCAAGGTAGGTGAACGAGCCTCAAAGCCGTGAGCAAAGTGTGAGTTGCCAGGTGCACGTCCATTGTGAAACACGTTGTTCTAATCGCGCACCGACTTGCCCGGATGATCCAGCGTCGGGGGGGGATGATTCCGGTCAGGAGTCCTTATAATGAGATGCAAATATTTTGAAATTACGTTCCCGATGTGCTGTGGAGAGAAATGCAGCCACCATTGAAGACGGCAGCAACACAATCACGAACTGGCTTCATGACGCTGTAAAACCAATTTTTGACCTTCTTGTGATATTTTCTGCTCCCGCCCACCATGACACCCACTGTGAACAGCAGTGGAAGATCCCAGCCAATAAGTCAAACTCAGAATATGACTCATTTCCATTGGCTGGAAGCGAGGTATATTCACACTCAGGGACCCATTCTCTGCAAACTAAAGGAATATGTTCAAGCCTTGTACCTTTTTAAAATTTAACCAAGCTTGGGGAGCCTATAGTCTCCCATTGCTTTCTTCATGACAATGTCTCAGCCAATGAGAGTCAACGTGCCAACCAATCAGTACTCTTTTCTCCTGTAGTATAAATTGTTGTGACTGTTTGAAATTTGGCATTCTTGTGTTTGTCCTGATGAAAAGCTTCGGTAACATTTGTCTCTTTTCAGCAAGATTCGAGTTGTGTAAGAACAATCAACCGTCTGATAGATTAGATGAGGGAAGATGGGAGGAGGCAGGCGTGAAGCATAAATTCCGGTATTGACTGGTAGGGAATGGCCTCTTCCTGAATATCCTATGGAATCCTGTGCCAGCAGACCCAGGCCTCAGTTTAACATCTTATTGTAAGAAACTGATCTGCTTTTACACTATATTCCTAACAAAGACAGAGCAGCTATGTAGACTGAACTGGTTTAGTGATCTCGAAAAGTCTGCCATTTCCCTTAAAGATGCTCGAGGATTAGAGACAGGTGTATTTCAGGACCAAGAATATATAAAACCAGGCACAGAAAGACTTACGCCAGGTTGCGAAATATTCGGCTTATAGAATTATTAAGATTAAAACACACTTTTAAAACTGACGGTTGTGTGAGAGCAAGAGTTTGCTATTGCATCAAAGGTTGTTTACAAAAAATCTACAGCTTGGAGAATTAGTGACGATAGGAAGTAACAGTACAATGTGAAAATATATGGAGTCTTTCATCTCTGTTTGGCAATTATTTAAATGACAATAAAAAGAGTAGTATTGAGAAGCAATGTAGTTTTTTACTTGGTTTATTTGCTTGTTTATTTGCTGCCTTTGGGAGTTCATTGTGAAGCCATCTTCACAATGAAAGTTTCCAGACTTAAATGACAGATGTGAGGCTAATGTGTAGTACTCAATGTGGTGGGTCTTTCAGTTGTTTAAGGTTAATGGTTTGCTGAAGTAAATTATCAGACATATTACTAACTCCAGCTTTGTTTAAAGGGTAAACAACTTATCGAACCCTCATCTGATAGTGCAGAAACCTCCCAATCATTAGCCTGTGTTATGGAATCAAGTCCCAGGGCAGAGTTTGAAATGCAATTGTCCCAAAATGCCTAAATTTGGGACCTTTGGCATTAGATGGGTTTTTTAAAATATTCATTCATGGGATGTGGGTGTCACTGGCTGGGCCAGCATTTATTCCCCATCCCTAATTGCCCTTGACAAGGTGGTTGTGAGCTGCCTTCTTGAATCGCTGCAGTCCATGTGTTGTAAGTACACCCACAGTGCTGTTAGGGAGGGAGGTCCAGGATTTTGACCCAGCGACAGTGAAGGAACGATGATATATTTCCAAGTCATGATGGTGAGTGACTTGGAGGGGAACTTCCAGGTGGTGGTGTTCCCATTTATCTGCTGCCCTTGTCCTTCTAGATGGTAGTGGTCATGGGTTTGGAAGGTGCTGCCTAAAGGAGACTTGGTGAGTTCCTGCAGTGCATCTTGTAGATGGTACACACTGCTGCTACTGTGCGTCGGAGGTGGAGGGAGTGAATGTTTGTGGAAGGGGTGCCAATCAAGCTGGCTGCTTACTGAATGTTACTTGCCACTGTCAGCCCAAGCCTGGATATTGTCCAGGTCTTGCTGCATTTGGACATGGACTGCTTCAGTATCTGAGGAGTTGCGAATGGTGCTGAACATTATGCGATCATCAGCGAACATCCCCACTTCTGACCTTATGATGGAAGAAAGGTCATTGATGAAGCAGCTGAAGATTATTGGGCCGAGGACACGACCCTGAGGAGCTCCTGCAGTGATGTCCTGGAACTGAGATGATTGACCTCCAACAGCCGCAGCCACCTTCCTTTGTGCCAGGTATGACTCCAAACAGCAGAGAATTCTCCCCCGATTCCCATTGACTCCAGTTTTGCTAGGGCTCCTTGATGTCACACCCGGTCAAATGCTGCCTTGATGTCAAGGGCAGTCACTTTCACCTCACCTCTGGAGTTCAGCTTTTTGTCCATGTTTGAACCAAGGCTTTAATGAGGTCAGGAGCTGAGTGGCCCTGGTGGAACCCAGGCTGAGTGGCAGTGTGCAGGTTATTGCTAAGCAAGTGCCGCTTGATAGCACTGTTAATGACTCCCTTCATGATTTTACTGATGATCGAGAGTAGACTGATGAGGTGGTAATTGGCCGGATTGGATTTGTCCTGCTTTGTGTGTACAGGACATACCTGGGCAATTTTCCACATAGCCGGGTAGATGCCAGTGTTGTAGCTGTACTGGAACAGCTTGGCTAGGGATGTGGTAAGTTCTGGAGCACAAGTCTTCAGTACTATTGCCGGAATATTGTCAGGGCCCATAGCCTTTGCAGTATCCAGTGCCTTCAGCCATTTCTTGATATCACGTGGAATGAATTACAACGATTGCCATCTCAGTTCAAAGCCAGGCCACGGAAGGTCGCAGAGGTGAAAGGTCATGAAGGTGGAAGGTCAGCAGCCATTTGCCAGGATTGCATTTGCTTTACTCACCTGTGTGGCCCACTTTCTCCCTTGCGATCTCCTCCAGCCTCCCGAGGAGTGAGTCAATGTTGGATTTAATCTGCGTGAGTTCTACTTTAATCCTCTGAAGCTCATTGGATTTTACTGTAAAGACAGAGAGGGACAGAGGTGACTGTGAACTCCTAAGGAGGTGACCACCCTAAGGAACATTTTACTCTCCCAACAGAAAAATTCACTTTTCCACCTGTGTTTTTAAGGCTTTGCTGCTCCACAGTTTAAAATATTTTTCTTTTGCGCCAAGCTGTATATGGGAACCAATGAAGGCTAGAATAGTCTCCCCTCCTCCCCTCCTATGGGCATATTTTTGACTGAGTTTCAACAAATAATTCACCCCCACCCCCGCTGCCCTGGCCTCTGCACAAAGACCCCATCTCCCATCATAAAATGGTGAGGTGCCTCTATAAGGATTCCCTAGGTCAATGTTCTTCAGATAGATACTCAGGTTTGACATTATTCTTATTCTCCTCCTTGCCCTGGCCAATCAGGGAGACAAATAGATGCTTCATTATCTGATTGGAGACTTGTTGATGTTCAGTCAAACAGCCTTTCCCAAATATTTACATTATTAAAAAGCGAAAACGAGAAGAAAATACTCAATTTTATTTAAATGACTTGTTGAGTTTGCTCCCCGGTTTACTCACAGCAGTATCTTGGAAGTTAATCCCAATTCCTGGAAACTCCGGATAAACCCTGGAGAGTTGACAACTGCAGCAAACCATCCCAAGGTGCTTGAAAGGAACATTATCAAACAGAACTTGACATCGATCCGTATAAGGAGATATTAGGACAGGTGACCAAAAGCTTGGTCCAAGAGGTAGGTTTTAAGAAGCGTCTTAAAGGAGAGAGAGGAAAGGAGGTGGAGAGGTTTGGTTGGGGAGGGGTGGTGGTGGTGGGGGGAGTTCCAGAGCTTTGGGCTGGTAAAAGCGCAGCCAACAATGGTGGAGTGATAGAACTCAGAGATGTACAAGAGGCCAGAATTAGCAGAGGGCAAATATTGGAGAGCCATAGGGTTGGAGCAAGTTACAGAGATGGAGTGTACGGGGCCATGGAGACAGTCACACAATTTAAAGGTGAGGTTGCAGATTTATGGTTTGCGTGCCATTAAGTAGAGTGAACTAAACAAGAATCCTGTGATAGTGAAACAACTGAACCAGGAGCACAGGGAGAATAAGTAAAATTGGTTTTCAACCAATTAGTGACAGACCCAACGAGAGGAGATGCAATTCTAGACCTAGTCTTGGGGAACAAAGAAGGGCAGTTGGTGAAGTGACAGTTGGCGACCATATCGGGGACAGTGATCATAATTCAGTTAGATTTAGCATTACCATGGAAAAGGACAGAGATAAGGCAGGAGTAAAAGTCTTGAATTGGGGAAGGCAAATTTTGCAGAAATGAGAAGGGACTTGGCTGAGGTGGACTGGACAGCGCTTCTGGAAGATAAAACAGTGGAAAACCAGTGGGAAACACTAAAAAGCGAGACCCTAATTGTACAAAGTAGACACGTCCCCTACAAAAATAAGAGTGGTACTGCCAAATCTAGACCCCCCCTGGTTGTCTAGAGGAATACAGGGGAAGATCAAACAGAAAAAGAAAGCGTATGATAGGCACAAAGAACTAAGCACTGCAGATAGCCTAGACAAATATAGGAAGTGCAGGGATGAAGTATAAAAGGAAATAAGGAAAGTAAAGAGAGGGCATGAAAAAAGATTAGCAAGTAAAGTTAAAGATAATCCAAAGATGTTTTACCAATACACTAATGCTAAAAGGTTAGTTAAGGAAAAAGTGGGACCTATCAGAGATGAAGATGGAAACATGTGTGTAGATGCAGAGGCTGTGGGATGGGTTTTGAATTAATATTTTGTCTCCGTATTTACAAAGGAAAGGGAGGATGCAGATATAGTAGTCCAGGAGGAACACTGCGAGATATTGGACGGGATAGTCATAAGGAGAGAGGAAGTACTCGAAGGGTTGAAATCCTTGAAAGTTGATAAGTCACCAGGGTCAGATGGGTTGTTTCCGAGTCTGCTGAAGGAAGTCAGGGAGGAGATAGCAGATGCTCTGAGGATGATTTTCCAATCTTCACTAGATACAGGGGAGGTGCCGGAGGACTGGAGAAATGCAAACGTAGTTCCATTGTTTAAAAAGGGATCAAAGGAAATGCCAAACAATTATAGGCCAGTTAGTCTTACATCGGTGGTGAGCAAATTAGTAGAATCAATCCTGAGAGATAGGATTAACTGTCATGTGGAAAGGCATGGACTAGTCAGGGATGGTCAGCATGGATTTGTTAAAGGAAGGTCTTGCCTCACAAATTTGATTGAACTCTTTGAGGAAGTGACAAGAAGGGTTGATGAAGGTAGTGCAGTGGATGTTGTGTACATGGATTTTAGCAAGGCATTTGACAAGGTCCCACATGACAGATTGGTCAGGAAAGTAAAAGCCCACAGGATTCAGGGTAATGTGGCAAACTGGATAAAAGGTTGGCTTTGTAACAGGAAACAAAGGGTAATGGTCGATGGATCCCCTTGCAAATGGAAAGTTGTCTCAAGTGGTGTTCCACAGGGCTTGGTGTTGGGACCCTTGCTGTGTGTGTTATATATTAACGATTTGGACGTGAACGTGGGGGGCACGATTGGGAAATTTGCAGATGACACAAAGATTAGCCGAGTAGTGGATAGTGTAGAGGATAGCCATAATCTCCAAAACAATATAGATGGGTTGGTGGAGTGGGCGGTAAAGTGGCAGATGGATTTTGACATAGAGAAGTGTGAGGTCATACATTTAGGGAGGTCAGATAGTTACAGGGATTGCACAAATAATGCGAATATACTAAGAAGGGTAGGTGAAGTGAGAGATCTTGGTGTACAAGTACACAGGTCCCTGAAGGTAGCAGTTCAAGTAGACAAGTTTGTAAAGAAGGCATATGGAATGCTCTCCTTCATTGGCAGAGCTTTAGAATATAAAAGTAAGGATATAATGTTGGAATTGTATAAAACACTGGTGAGGCCACAACTGGAGTATTGTGTGCAGTTCTGGTCACCACATTACAGGAAGGACGTAATAGCTCTGGAGAGAGTGCGGAGGAGGTTTACAAGAATGTTGCCAGGGTTAGAAAAGTGTACCTACGAGGAGAGATTGGATAGGTTGGGGTTATTTTCCTTAGAACAAAGAAGGCTGAGAGGTGACTTGATTGAGGTGTACAAAATTATGAGGGGAATAGATAGAGTGGACAGGATAAAATTGTTTCCCTTGGTGGAGAATTCTAGAACCAGGGGACATAGATTCAAGATAAGTGGCAGAAGGTGTAGGGGGGACATGAGGAAGAACTTTTTTACGCAGAGGGTAGTGGGTGTCTGGAATTCACTGCCCAAGTTGGTGGTAGAGGCAGAAACTCTAAACTCTTTTAAAAAGTACCTGGATCTGCACCTTAAGTGCTGTAAGCTGCAGGGCTATGGGTCGGGTGCAGGAAGGTGGGATTAGAAAGGGCACCTGGGTGTCCTCGGGCTGGCATGGACAAGATGGGCTGAATGGCTTCCTTCTGTGCTGTAACTTTTCTATGGTTCTATGGTTCTAAATAACAAGGTAGCAGAAGATACAATCCAAACTGGGAGAGAGATGCAACCTGTTGATAAATAATTGAAGGAAGAGGCAGGGAGTTTAATCTACTCAGACAAGCAGAGAACCCCAGTTTGCTTATTCCTCTGTTCTGTTGCTGAAGTGATTGCATTTCCTTTACTTATTCCACATCGATAGAATCATCATCCAATCTCACTCAGATGCTTGCACAATTAAAGAGAAGGCCTGTCTGGCACAGTCAGTGGCCAATGGCAGTCAAATAAAGTCTCCAGTTAAACCTGACTCAATACAATCTTTGAACCTTCTTCCCCTATCTAAAGAGGAAAATCCTGTGGTAACGTAAGAAACCTTCTCTTTGCTTTGGATTGGATAAAGAGAAAAAGGGAGGCTTATGGCAGATACCAAGGGCTCAAAACAGCGGAAGCTCTAGCGGAGTATAGAATGTTTAGGGGGGAACTTAAAAAGGAAATTAGGAGAGCAAAAAGGGGGCATGAAAAAGCATTGACAGGTAAAATAAAGGAAAATCCAAAGTTATTTTACAAGTACATTAAGAGTAAGAGGATAACTAGGGAAAGAGTAGGGTCCATTAAGGACCATAGTGATAATTTGTGTGTGGAGCCAGAAGGCGTAGGTAGGGTTCTAAATGAATACTTAGTGTCGGTGTTCACAAGTGAGAGGGACGATGTGGGTATGGAAATCAGGCAGAAGGACTGTGATATAATTTAAGAAATTAAATAGAAAGGGAGGAGGTTCTAAGTTGTCTGGTAGGCTTAAAAGTAGATAAATCTCCAGGCCCGGATGAAATGTATCCCAGGCTGTTGAGTGAGGCAAGGGAGGGGATAGCAGGGGCACTGGCAATAGTTTTCAATACCTCTCTGGCCACAGGAGAGGTGCCAGAATACTGGAGGACAGCCAATGTGGTACTGTTATTCAAGAAGGGAGGAAGGGATAAACCAGGGAACTACAGGCCAGTCAGTCTAACCTCAGTGGTGGGGAAACTATTGGAAGCAATTCTGAAGGACAGAATTAATCTACACTTGGAGAGGCAGGGATTAATCAAGGACAGTCAGCATGGTTTTGTTAAGGGGAGGTCATGTCTGACCAATTTGATTGAATTTTTCGAAGAGGTGACCAGGTGTGTAGATGAGGGCAATGCATTTGACGTAGTCTACTTGGACTTCAGCAAAGCTTTTGATAAGGTCCCACATGAGAGACTGATAACGAAGGTAAGAGCCCATGGGATCCAAGGCAATTTGGCAAATTGGATCCAGATTTGGCTGAGTGGCAGGAAGCAGAGGGTGATGGTCAATGGGTGTTTTTGTGACTGAATGCCTGTGTCCAGTGGAGTTCCACAGGGATTGGTGTTGGGTCCCTTGCTGTTTGTGGTGTATATAAATGATTTAGATTTGAATGTAGGAGGGTTGATCGGTAAGTTCGCGGATGACACAAAAATTGGTGAGGTGGTAAATAGTGAGGAGGATAGCCTTAGATTACAGGAGGATATAGACGGGCTGGTCAGATGGGCTGATCAGTGGCAAATGGAATTTAATCCAGATAAGTGTGAGGTGATGCACTTGGGCAGGACAAACAAGGCACGGAATACACGATGACTGGTAGGACCCTGGGAAGTACCGAGGATCAGAGGGACCTTGGTGTGCATGTCCACTGGTCCCTTAAAGTAGCGGCACAGGTAGATGAGGTGGTTAAGAAGGCATATGGGATACTTGCCTTTATTAGCCGAGGCATAGAATATAAGAGCAGGAAGGTTATGCTGGAAGTGTATAAAACACTGGTTAGGCCACAGCTAGAGTATTGCGTGCAGTTCTGGAATCCACATTATAGGAAGGATGTGATTGCAGTAGAGAGAGTGCAGAGGAGACTTACCAGGATGTTGCCTGGACTGGAGAGTTTTAGTTATGAGGAGAGATTGGATAGACTGGGATTATTTTCCCTGGAGTAGAGGAGATTGAGGTTGGGACATGATTGAGGTGTATGATATTATGAGGGGCATAGATGGGGTAGACAGGAAGGAACTTTTCCTCTTGGTAAAGAGATCAATAACCAGGGGGCATAGATTTAAGGTAAGGGGCAGGAGGCTTAGGGGGAATATGAGGAAGAATTTTTTCACCCAGAGGGCGGTGAGAATCTGGAACTCACTGCCTGAAAGGGTGGTAGAGGCAGAAACCCTCATAACATTTAAGAAATATTTGGATGTGCAGTTGCGATGCCATGGCATACAAGGCTATGGGCCTAGTGCTGGAAAATGGGATTAGAATAGTTAGGTACTTGTTTGACCAGTGCAGACTTGATGGGCCGAAGGGCCTTTTTCGGTGCTGTAGACCTCTATGACTCGATGACTTTTCCTTCATCAACCTTCTCTGTTATTTCATCAAAAAAATTCAATTAGATTAATCAAGTATAATCTGCCTTTTACAAATCTGTGCACACTCTCTTTAGTAACCCAAATCTCTCCAAGTGCCAGCTGATTTTTTTCCCCTGATTATTGTTTCTAAAACCTTACCCCTGCTGATGTTAAACTGACCGGCCTGTAGTTACTAGGAATGTCCATACACTATTTCTTGAATAAGAGTGTCACGTTTGCTATTCTCAAATTCTCTCGCATCTCCCCCAGGGAAGATTGGAAAATTATGGCAAGCCTTTCCACTATCTCCACAACCACTTTTAAGTAACCTGGGATGCAAACCAACTGGACCTGGTGACTTATCCACTCTAAGCATAGCCAACCTTTCCAGTACATCCTGCCTATCAATTTTCATCCCATCCATTACCTCTACCATTTCCGCTTCTACAGCTGTTTTGTCAGCATCCTCTTCCTTAGTAAGCATCGATACAAAGAACTCATTAAGTATTTGAGCCTTGCCCTGTAGTCCCTAATAGGACCCACCTTTCTACCTGCTTGCTATTTATATGCCGGGAGAAGATTTTGGGTTCCCTTTTACGTTAACTGCCATTCTATTTTCATATTTTCTCTTAACCAGCCTTATTTTCCTCTTCACTGCCCTTCCCAACTTATTGTAGGGAGTGAAAAGAATGTGGACCTGTTTATCACACGGAGTATTTAAGGTGATCCCTTTAAGGGGAAGCTGGGGAGAAAGGAATGGATGGATATGTTGATGGGTTGAAATGAATGAGGAAGAGTGGGAGGAGGCTCATGTGGACTAGTATTGGCTTGTTGGGCCGAATGGCTTGTTTCTGTGCTGTGATTTAACTCACGTTTTAATTTTGCAGCACTTTTTGTCACGGCTGTGGAGCGCGCCATTAATTTCAGGGGGATCCCAGACTTCCCTCTGCGTAGCACAGGTACAATCACCCGTGGGCGTTTCACTGGAATAGCCCTGGGAATCAGCGATGGCCGACTTGAATACTCGTGCATCCTGGAGAAGACAGAATTAGATCAGATACCACAGCAAGCGCCGCCTGGCACAATGTCAAAACCCAAATTCCATGGTGTTTAGAAAATGACAAAATAAATCTGTAAATGTGGTAGAGAGTAAGGATGGCAACAGACCTCAAGTGGAAATAGAGAGGCTGGTGGGAAGACACGGCAAATGAAATTTAAGGCAGGGAAATGTGAAGTGATTTATTTTGGTAGGAAGAATAAGGAAAGGCAATATGAATTAAATGGTATAATTTGAAATGGGGGTGCAGAAACAGTGTGTCCTGGAAATTCAAGGACACAAAATGTTTGAAGGTGGCTGGACAAGTTTTCAAGGCTTATATATATATATAAAAAAAACATACAGGACTCTGGACTTTATAAATAGATGCATAGAGTTAAAAAAGGCTAGGGAGAAATGCCAGGCCTTTATAAAGTGGTTAGGCCTCAGCTGGAGCACTGTGTTGAATTCTGGGCCCACACTGTAGGAAGTCCTGGAAAGGATGACATTTACTGGAATGATGACTTCAGTTACATAGAGAGACTGGAAAGGCAGGAGCTGTTCACCTTAGAGCACAGAAGGTTAAGGGGAGATTTAATTGAGTTGTTCAAATTTATGAAGAGGTTCGGAAAGAGTAAAGAAGGAGAAACTGTTCCCAGTGGTAGGAGGTCATTAAACTGAGGACAAAGATTTATGATCATTGGTAAAAGAAGGGGGATGAGGAGAACTTTAAAGTGGAAGTTTCTTGCTCACATTGAGTGCTGTTAGGTCACCAAGCAAATAGTTCAATCATCTCACTAGAGCCAATAGGCAGGGTCAATAACCCTGCCCAAAACCTACCCAAAATAATGCTCCATTTAAAATGGCCTTTCCCATCTATTGCCCTTTATGAACATAAGAGGAGGCCATTCAGCCCCTCAAGCCCATTGTACCATTTTTAAAAATGTATTTTTTGCCCATCCCTAATTACCCTTGAGAAGGTGGTGGTGAGCTGCCTTCTTGAACCACTGCGGTCCATGTGGTGTAGGTACACCCATAGTGCTGTTAGGGAGAGAATTCCAGGATTTTGACCCAGCGACAGTGAAGGAACGGCCGATATATTTCCAAGTCAGGATGGTGAGTGACTTGGAGGGGAACTTGGAGGTGGTGGTGTTCCCATCTATCTGCTGTCCTTGTCCTGCTGGGTGGACTCAATTATTAACTCAATTAGTTAATGTTTGATCTGTATCTCAACTCCATTTTCCCATCTTTGTTCCACATCTATTACCTCAGTCTTGACAGCACCAATTGCCCCCCAGTAATCGCAGCCTTTTGCACAGGGGGTTCGCCATTTCTACTACCCTTCATCATTTCACTTCGGTATTGTCTGGCTCTAACTTTAAGATTCTGCCCCCTTGTTCTGGATGCCGCCCACCAGAAAACAGTTTCTCTCTAGCTACCCTATCAGATCCTTTAATCGTCCTCTTGGGCCTGTTCCATCATTCAGTTAGAACAGTGTCCCTCCCTAAACTCCTGGGACAATCTGTCCACCTGGCTCTCAGCTAACACCGAGCAGGCGAGGGATCAAAGTGAGATCTTTCCTGAGATTGTAGGACTCAAAACCATAGGCCTTCACCAGGAAGAACAAGATTAACAAAAAAAAAAGAGGGAAACAAATGAAAGTGAGAGAAAATGTATGAATGTCATGTAGGGAAACAGATACAAACCCACGAGTCCCGCAGGGCCTGTCATGAGGCCTTTTATGTTGTGCCTGAAGATTTTGGGCGGAATTTTCTGGACCATCGTGGCGGGGGCGGGGCCATAAAATGCCTCGAGCCATTCAAAGTTCCATCGACTTTGACGGGCCCGGAAGGTCCTGCAGGCGGGAGGGCCCAGAAAATTCCGGCCTTCATGTTCACTTTCGCAAAATCCTGACAATGATTATCTCGATGTCTGGTCTAGTGAGGTCAATTGGTTCGACTTTCAACTAGATATCTATCATCATGGTGGATCTGAACCAAACCTTAAGAACATTTGACAGAAAGGAGAAGGGAGGGAAAACAGCAGGGGAATGAATAACCTCCAACTGAACAACAGGGCCAGCTACCAATCTTGGAATTTTGTGATCCAAGTGAGAGATCTCCACGTCGGAATCAACCCCCTAAAATGCCTCATTTTATTCATAAATAGAACATGATAAGAGGAGACGACAGCAGTTAAACAAATTCTCTAAGTTACTAAACTGGTACTAACTGGCACTAAGTTATATCGGATCAGCTCCTGGTGAAAACATCGAGGTCAAGTCCTCGCAAAGTGAGCTGGAGATGGGATTACAGGTTTTAGGCAGGCGTTGGGTTTATCAAACAGGATGTGGTGAATCCTATTTAGTTGGGCTGGTTGACGGGAGCATTTGTTGTGGGGGAATCGCAGACCAAAGTTGAAGAGGAGAACATTGATTTTTCGGGATATGAGGGTCGCTGGCAAGGCTGACATTTATTACCCATCCCAAGTTGCCCTTGGGAAGGTGGTGCAAGCTGTATCCTTGAACCATTAGTTGTGGGCTGACACAACTTAGTGACTTGCTGAACCATTTTGGAGGGCAGTTGGATAGTCTTGAACTTCAAAAGGACATAGACATGTTGGTGGGTTTGACGGACAAGTGGAAGACAAAGTTCAATATAGAGAAGTGTGAAGTGATTCATTTTGGCAGGAAGAGTGTGGAGAGACAGTATAAATAAAGGGAGAAATGCTAAAGGAGGTGCAGGAACAGAGGGACCTCAGTGTATATGTACATAAGTCATTGAAGATGGCAGGGCATGTTGAGAGACCAGTTAATAAAGCATATAGTATCTTAGGCTTTATTAATAGGGACATTGAGTACGAGAGTAAAGAGGTCTTGTTGGACTTGTGTAAGACACTAGGTTAGGCCTCATCTGGAGTACTGCATCTAGTTCTGGGCGCCATACTTGAGGAAGGATATGAAGACATTGGAGGGAGTACAAAAGAGGTTCACAAGAATGATTCCCAGGATGAAGAACTGTAGCTATGAGGATAGATTGGAGAGGTTGGGACTCTTTTCCCTGGAGAAAAGAAGGCTGAGAGGAGACTTAATAGAGGAATTTAAGATCCTGAGGGGTACGGACAGGGTAAATAGTGAGAAACTGTTCCCACTCAAGAGAACATCAAGAACCAGAGGGCACAGATTCAAAATAATTGGCAATAGGAGTAAATGTGACGTGAGGAAATTTTTTTTCACCCAGAGGGTGGTTGGAGTCTGGAGCAGACTTCCCGAAAGGGTGGTGGAGGCAGGTTCGATCGAGGTATTCAAAAGGGAATTGGATTGTTACCTGAAAAGAGAGAATGTGCAAAGTTACGTGGATAAGGCAGGGGAGTGGGACTAGGTAGAATGCTCTTTCAGAGAACCAGTGCAGACTTGATGGGCCAAATGGCCTCCTTCTGCACTGTAAAGATTCTGTAAAGAGTTGACTGTGCTGGACTCACATATGAGGTAAAGGCAACAAGTTTCCCTTCCTAAGGGACATTACATATTGATAATAAGGTGAATATTTGAGAAAATTTATTGGATTATCTTTGGGGAAATCAGGGAACATTTACCAAGAACTGTGCTGCAGGAGATTACAGTTGGGTAGAGCCTATGATTAGGTTGGTTGTAAAGGGTGAAGGAGCAGGGATTGTAGGAGAACACCCCGACTTCATCAGTGTAACTGTTTCCCCTTTCCCACACCTACCACCCTAGGATAGGATCGTCAAATTGTGCCAATGACTGATGAGTTAGGAATAGGTTCTTGCCGTGTGTCTATGACACGAGCGAGAGCGTATAAATTAATTCCTTATGGTATTATACATGAAACTTTCATGTCATCAGTCTGGACTGGATTTTAATCGTGGTTGTGGCATGGAGAGAATATAATTGTGTTTACATTAGCAGTTTCCATTATAAATGTGGAACAGGAAATTTATACAAGTTGTTGGAAAGGAGCCAGCAGATGTAAAATTTTTAATATTACTGATGGTTTAACCCTGTGGAGATTAAAGATGGAGGACGAATTCCTCTTCTGTTCAACATAATCAAATCCCACTCAAAACCCTTTAACCAGGAATTCAAAGTTTGTGACTCCTCGTGAATTATGAGGAAAGGCAGATGTGTTTCATAATCTAACCTCAGACCCAAACCACAGGAGAAGCGAAACAAATCACAGCCCTTACCTCTCATAGAAATCATCCCTGAAGTAATCGTAATCAAACTCGTAGCTGGAGCTTGGGGATAGGAAAGAGAAAAAAGATTAATGATGTTTATTGGAAATGAGGATGTAAATGATCTGGGTTTTAGCAAAGGTTAAACAGGAATATTTCACATCATGTGGACTTGACTTAAACACGTGATCAATGGCTTATCAACACTGTAGACAGGGCTGAGTGAATCCCAATGTCTCACCTTTTCCCAGCTACCTGTATCCCAAAACCTCACCTCCCGCAACTTGCCATGCTTCAATATTTCATCTCATTCCACATCTCCATGTTCCAATGCTCCATCCTTTCCCCACCCACTGCAATGGGGGTGGGAGGAGTGTCATGGGAGGGAGTCTCCAGGTTTCTTGTGCCGGAGAGATTAGACCATTCGGATCTGTCCTTCCCCACCCCCCACCCCCACCCCCGGTTGCAATCTCCTACCCTCTGAAACAAGGGTGAATTGGTGGGTAGCTCTGTGGGCAGCGCCAATGTCAGCCTATCGTCAACCGCTAGAGAGGTAAATGACAAACAAGCCAGAAAAGGGACAACTGAGGGGGTGACCTGATTGGGGTCTTGAAAATTATGAAGGGGTTTGACAGGGTAAACATAAAGAATTTGTTTCCACTTGTTGGGGGTGGTGGGAGGGGACCAGAACTAGAGGCCATAAACGTAAAAGAGGCACTAATGAATCTAGTCAGGAATTCAGGAGGGAGTTCTTTACCCAGAGAGTGGTAAGAATGTGGAACTCACTGCCACAGGGAGCTATTGAGGTGAAGAGTATGGAAACATTTAATAGAAGCTAGATAAACATAAGGATGAATGTAGAAAGAAATAGAAGGATATGTTAATGGGGTTAAAGTAAGTTGGATGGGAGGAGGCTCGCGTGACATAGACCAGTCAGGCCGAATGGCCTGTTTCTGTGCTGTGAATACCAGGAGTTATCATCCTCTCCAATTTGAAAAATTGCAAATGAGAACATGAAACTAGTGGAGTTTTAAAAAAAAAAACCCATTTGCAATTGGTGGAGCGTACCTGTACAGAGCAGAACTCGGCCTCTTCAATCCCTTGGGTCTGTTGGGCTTGGGTTCACCGGCCATGTTAATATCTGTGAGAGGATTGAGAAAGAAACGAATAAAAATCAATCCAAACCTTAATCAGCTCTTTCCTTGGGCTCATACTCAGCTTGCCTCCCCTTGCTCCAATGTCCCTGTTTTTTTTTTCAAAACCCATTATTTCCTGAAGAAGGGGTACCTGCTTTGCCTGGATGTTGGTAGCTCCTGGTGACTGCCCTTTGTGTGGGAGCTCGATTCAACTGCAAGCTTTAGTGGTCAACCACCAATCCGCTGTCAGCCTCACCTACATAACCATAGTGACTGTGGGTCAAAGGTGATTTATTGGCTGCCAATAGCTGCGATTCTCCTAAAGATGTGAAAGGCGCTATAATAATGCAACTTCCTTTTTTTAAGACGTGATTGAGCTGTGAATGAACTCAAGCTTTCCTCTCCCTTTCCCAGTTCACCCGGCACAGATCAAGGGGATGATCTATAATCTTTCCAAATTGTCCGATTCAGCAACAATGGATGAATTGGTTGAATCAGTATCAGCCATTAAAACTCGATGGCCCTCTAATTCAGTAACAGAAGTTGATGATTGTCCTTCATTAGCACACATGGACATTCATAAGGCTGACATTTAAAGGGACCCCCAGTAGCGGAGCTCATGTGACCAAGATGCCTCATAATTGTTTGAGATAAGGGTCTAAAAGGTGTAGTGATCATGTGACCAAGATGCCTCATGGTTGTTTGAGATAGGGGTCTAAAAGGCTTATGCTGGTGTAGTGATCATGTGACAAATCGTGCAGAGACATTGAGTTTATAACCACCATGAAAATTCGATCGCTGGAAAGTAATAATAAGCTGGTATCAGCAAAAGTGACTTTTATTGGACTGTTGTTAAAAAAAATGGGTTTATTAATAACCTATAGAGAAGGAAACTGATTTTCCTTATCTAGTCTAGACTATACATAACCCCAGTTCAACTCCCTTCCTAACAGCACTGTGGGTGTACCTACACCACAGGGACTGCAGCGGTTCAAGAAGGCAGCTCACCACCACCTTCTCAAGGGCAACTAGGGTTGGGCAATAAATGCTGGCCCAGCCAGCGAAGCCACATCCCATGAATGAATAAAAGAAAACACCAATGTAGTGACTCTTAAGTGCCCTTCAAAATGACCACTCATATATCAAGTTGCTGCCACCATCTTCCCAGGGCAACTAAGGATGGACCTTGCCAATGATGCTCACACCAACAACAACTTGTATTTATTTAGGGGTTTTTATGTAGCAAAAACACCCTAACACCCCAAGGCACTTTAGAGGATCAATCAACAAACAAAATTTGGTGCTATAAAGATAGGTTGACTAAAGGTTTGTCAGTTAAAGAGGCAGGTTTAAGAAAAAAAAGGAAGAAAGGGAGTTAGAGAGGTTTCGGGAGGGAACTCCAGAGGTTGAGGCCCAGGCAGCTGAAGGCGTGGCCACCCAATGATGGAGCAATTAAAACCAGAGATGCTCAAGACGCCAGAATGGGAGGAGTGCAGATATCTGGGAAGATTGCAGGGGTGGAGGGAGGGGCGAGGCCATTGAGGGATTTGCAAACAGGGATTAAAATTTTAAATCAAAACAGAGGAGCGCTAGAAAACCTCAGCAGGTCTTCTTTGGAAGAAGAAGGAGGAGGAGGAATTCTGAAGAAGGGTCATATTGGACTCGAAACATTAACTCTGTTCCGCTCTCCACAGATGCTGCCAGACCTGCTGAGTTTTTCCAGAATGTTCTCTTTTTATTTCAGATTTTCAGCATTTGTGGTACTTTTCTTTTACTACAATTTTCAAATCGAGCATTGACAGAGAGGGCGTCACTGTAGTCAGTAAGCCCAGGGGTAATCAGCGAATGGGACGTACTGCATTCAGACAAGAGCAGCAGAATTTTGGATGATGGCGTAGAAGGGTCTGGCACATAGAGGGTTAATGTGGGACTAGGTAAAGCACCGCTCATACAGTGATGTGAGAGAGAGCACATGACCTGCACACAGAGACTGTTGAGTGTTGGACAGAGCAGTGCGTACCAGCAAGCATGGAGACAGCTCCTAGCTTGTACTCTTTAACGTATATTTGTGAATGGTTCTAGGAGTCAATAAAGACTTACAGTTAACCTACATATGACTACAGGATTTCTTCAGATCTATGGAGCTGTAACCAACACCCTACAACAGATGAGCTCAAATTTAGAGAGGGCACAAAGTGGGAGGCCAGCTAGGAGAGCATTGGGATGTCAACGATATCATCCATAGACACAGTGTTAGTTTCCACATTGTAACGGGGCTAAGACCGTGTAGTATATTAAAAAAAATATATATATAATATGTATTTATTATCATGGATAAATTTTAAAATTGGACAAACCTTTTAAAATGACTGAAGTCATGTCTGGCTGTGACCTTTGAACAATAGGAGCTAACCTGGCAGTATCAAAGGAATCTATGCCTTGTTATCTCTGAAGAGGCACTAACAATCTCTGTAGGCTAGCAGAGACCAAATTCAAAGGGAATTATACAAAAGCAATCTACATTTCATAAGCTAGGCTTGGCCACCCAGAGTTTACTAGTCTGCTAGGACAAAGAGCCCTGCAACCTTCCTTTTAAATTCTTAATGGATGGAACATTAAGAATCTCAGGAACCCAGACAAACAAAGTCAAGTGGAGAGATGGGAGTCATGTGCTATGACCCCCTAGCTGGGAGAACCAGTTATACTGTCTTGCTGTACTGCTAAGCTCAGTCTGCCAATACCATCTACCAAGCAGCAGCTCAGGACAAGGGCTCTGTCCATGTTCAAATACCTGACCTCCAACTACACTGTTTCTACTGGAACTTCTGTACCATTGCCTACAAGAATAGTTAATCTCTGCATGCCTATCTCATTGTGGAAGTCACTCTACTGAAAAAGTGAATTATCTAGCATTAATTCTGCCTGCTGACCTCTGAGAAGGAATATACCATCGAACCACTGATTCTGGACTCTGGGCTCACGTGAAACAATAATTCTTTGCTCTGCAGTCTTTGCCTGTAACTCTTTCCTTCTCTTATCCCTCTTTTAGCGTATGAATGCTCTGTAACAAGCCCCCCTCTCACATTTTGAGTGTGTGAATAAACTAACCCTCTGAGTTTACCCTATCTCAAGTTTGCCGTGGAGTTATAAATAAAAATTGGATCAGACCAAAGGTGAGGGGTTGGGAAATATGCTGCTGCTTAAAAAGGGGGAAACAAATCGAAACACCTTTCTGTTTATGGGTGGGAGGCGAGAGGAGAAATCAGAGCTGTTTCAATTAAACCCCCCCTCCTGTCTGTAACATGTATGCTGATGACACCAGGCTCTACCTCACCACCACCTCTGTCAATCGCTCCACTGGAAGGAGGTTGTTGAGGTTCTGGTGGATGGAGAGATCACAGAATTGTTACAGCACAGGAGGCGGCCATTCGGCCCATCGTGTCTGCACCAGCTCTCTGAATGAGCATCATGACTTAGTGCCATTCTCCTGCCTTTTCCCCATAACCCTTGCACATTATTTGAACAGAAACAATCATCCAGTGCCCTCTTGAATGCCTCGATCGAACCTGCCTCTGCCACACTTCCAGGCAGTGCAAGTTTTTTCTCCCTTGATTCGGGTCTGGGCTGCCCTGCAGGAAGTGTGCAGCAGGTTCGGTTCGATGCATTCAAGGCATTCAAGAGGGCACTGGAAAGTGATCTAGTGCCCTGCAGCGTTCAGTTGGACATCAACAAATGAAGTGTGGCTGTTCTGGTCCATTCCAGTGCACGGTACTCAGCTACTAAGTTATACAAGAACCAGCCACTGATGTCTTAAGCACTGACACTCCCAGCTTGTGCTCACTATTTCTTGAGCAGGTTGAACCTTGTCTTCATACTAGCGGCTCTCCTCTTCAGCTGGTTGTAGAAGGTTAGTGTGTGGTCCTGCTTCACTCAGATAGGTCAGACTGGGACCATGTTGCACAATATAACTTCAGGAGATCTACGTGTGCTCCTGTTAATGAGACCGAATGCAGCAACTGGGTGATCGGAACTGAGCCTCCATCATGTTTATTGACTGAAAACTCAAAATTGGAGCCTCATGTTCCTCAAAGTTTTACCTCACCCATTAGGACAATTAAATATTCAATCCATTTGTCCAGCAGCCATTACAAACCTGATTAACAGGTTTCAGCTGTGTTGCCTTGTCATAATGAATAGGGTACAGGTGTGCCCTGGGGGATTGTCAATAGACATGTTGCCAATGTCCTGGCTTTTCTTACAAGTTCCATGAGTAACAGTGCGTGAAATTACAAAGCTCAAAAAATAAAGCATTTCATTCAGAGCTTCCTCTAACTGAAGAGGCTTCAGGACAACCCACATCCAACAGCCTGCTCTGAAAACTCTGCTCACACTTTGGCAGCTGTGACAAATTTTGCCACAGCAGCTGAGACAATCCACAACATTCTAAAACAATCAACAACATTCGAAAAGAAAAGTCAATTTACCCCATCTCCCAATGTTAACGGGATCCTTCAAAAAATTCCAGGGTCCAGATCCACATCTTCACCAAAAACCAATCAGGGCTTCATTGAGCCATGCCCTACTTGTGTGCTAAGTTTCGTAGAAATCCATCCATTAGTTTTTGAGATATATTGTTTAGAGACTAACAAACAGAGGTGAAACCATGAGCTCCACCCACCTTCAGTGGAGGGGTAGAGTTCAATCTGACTATTCCAAATTGAGAATTAACTTCAGTTAGAAACTTCTAGAACCATTTCTTGAGCTGTGAGGGAGGAGTGGAGGAGTGTGACTTATCTATGTGGCTTTCTTCCTCCCATTCCCTATATTTCCAATGCAGATAAGAATGGAGAGAAGGGCTTCTGACTTGACATCACCCGCCTTACACAACTGCACAAAGCTGAGATCTACTTGTGTGTGTGTGTGTGTGTGCGCGCGCGTGTGCATATGTGTATGTGTGTGTGTGCATGTATGTGTGTGCGTGTGTGTGTGCATGTATGTGCGTGCGTGTGTGTGTGCGTGTGCATGTATGTGCGTGCATGTGTGTGCATGTATGTGCGTATGTGTGTGCGTGCGTGTGCATGTATGTGCGTGTGTGTGTGTGTGTGTGTGTATGTGTGCGTGCGTGTGTGACTGTAACACACTTCTGTCTCTGTGAGGGAGACGGGAGAGTGAAGCTGTTTGAGGAATTTGGCGCTAGCGCCAATTCTCTGGGGAGTAAACGCCCTGATTTTTAATTACCGTTTGGTTTGCCAAACCCCTCCTGCAGCGGCTGACGGTCTTACCGAGCGTCTGTCCGGCAAGTACACGGCGATTCTCACCGGCCACCGCCACGCGTGCCGTCCTCTCGTTTGTGTACTGGACGAAGGCGTAGCCCTTGTGAACAGAGCAGCCGACCACTTTTCCATACTGTCCGAAGATGGTCTCAACATCGGATTTCTTCACCACTGCTGTGTTGAGGTTTCCAATGAAGACTCTGGAGTTGATGGACCGAGGGTCATTCTTGTTGGTGATGTTACTGGTCTGAAGTTTGGTTGACATGTTCGCGGCCTAGAATTTAAAAAAAAAGATATAAGTAATTGCTGGGTACAGTCAAATTCTCCTATTCCTGCAGCAGAACCATGATAAAAGTACTTGAATGGTTATGTCCCTGACATTGTGGCAGCCTAGTTATACAAACCGGAATAGAGTTACTATTGAATCAGGAAGGAGTTAAAGACGTATTGGGTTAGAGAGAGGGGATTGAAGGATATGGCGAGAGGCTTCATCAATCAGCTACGAGGAGACCTTTAGGGCCAAGCACCTTTTGCAGTTATTATTTTCTGCAGGGAGTGGAATTAATATACAAAAAGCAAAATACCGTGGATACTGGAAATCTGAAATAAGAACAAGAAAGGAAAACTCAGGCAGCACCTGCAGAGAGAAACAGCGTTAACATTTCAGGCTGATGACCTTTCATCAGAACTGAAGTAGGTGAGAAATGTAAGAGGTTTTAAGTCTTTTTGGGATTAATATAAATGCTGCAATACCGGATTGATACCACCAGATGGTGGTGTCGGCCTGTTTCCCCATTGTTCCACTGATCCTGCACTGACTGGAACTCTCAGTCCCTCAATCACTGTGACTATTTAATCTGTGCTTCATTTCAGAGCAATTTCAATTCCATTTCGGTAATTATTCAGTGAGGTTTGGGTTGGAGCCGTCACACACGGGCCCACAGAGAGACATTCCACAAGGCGTTTTCATTTTAAATTCCAACAAATAAACCTGCGCAGAACAAATGGGACAGATTCTCATGGGAGAGGGGATCCCACACGGTGGGGGAGGGGGGGGGGAGGGGGGGGGGGGGGGAGGGTGGGGGGAGGGTGGGGGAGGGTGGTGGTGGTGGGGGGAGGGTGGGGTAGGGTGGTGGTGGTGGGGGGAGGGTGGGGTAGGGTGGTGGTGGTGGGGGAGGTGGGGGGAGGGTGGGGGAGGGTGGTGGTGGGGGGCGGGTGGTGGTGGGGGGAGGGTGGGGGGAGGGTGGGGGAGGGTGGGGGAGGGTGGTGGTGGGGGAGGGTGTTGGTGGGGGGAGGGTGGTGGTGGGGGGAGGGTGGGGTAGGGTGGTGGTGGTGGGGGGAGGGTGGTGGTGGTGGTGGTTGTGGGGGGAGGGTGGGGGAGGAGGGTGGTGGTGGAGGGAGGGGGAGGAGGGTGGGGAGGTGGGGGGAGGGTGGTGGTGGAGGGAGGGGGGGGAGGGTGGGGAGGTGGGGGGAGTGTGGGGGGTGGGTGGTGGTGGGGGGAGGGAGATGAAGTACTTTTGAGTGGGTAATGCTTCAGCCAATTGGCACACAGCCAGACCAGACAATAATATCATTTTTAATGACGTTGGTTAAGGGATAAATATTGGCCAAGGCACTGAGGCAAACACTCCTGCGACAGTGCGGCATTCCCTCAGCACTGACCCTCCGACAGTGCGGCGCTCCCTCAGTACTGACCCTCCGACAGTGCGGCACTCCCTCAGTACTGACCCTCCGACAGTGCGGCGCTCCTTCAGCACTGACCCTCCGACAGTGCAAACACTCCCTCAGTGCTGACCCTCCGACAGTGCGGCATTCCCTCAGTACTGACACACCGAGAGTGTGGCTCTCCTTCAGCACTGACCCTCCGACAGTGTGGCACTCCTGCAGGACTCCCTCAGTACTGCCCCCTCCGACAGTGCTGCACTCCCTCAGCACTCCCTCAGTACTGACCCCTCCGACAGTGCAGGACTCCCTCAGTATTGCCCCCTCCGACAGTGCTGCGCTCCCTCAGCACTCCCTCAGTACTGACCCCTCTGACAGTGCGGCTCTCTCTCAGTACTGACCCTACAACAGTGTGGTGCTCCCTCAGTATTGACCCTCTGACAGTGCGGCTCTCCTTCAGCATTGACCCTCCAACAGGGCAGGACTCCATCACTACTGCCCCGTCTAACAGTGCTGCCCTCCCTCAGCACTCCCTCAATACTGACCCACCGACAGTGCGGTACTCCCTCAGTATTGACCCTCTGACAGTGCGGCTCTCCTTCAGCACTGACCCTCCGACAGTGCAGCACTCCCTCAATACTGACCCACCGACAGTGCGGTACTCCCTCAGTATTGACCCTCCTACAATGCAGCACTCCCTCAGTATTGACCCTCTGACAGTGCGGCTCTCCTTCAGTACTGACCTTCCGACAGTGCGGCTCCCCTTCAGTACTGACCCTCCGACAGTGTGGTGCTCCCTCAGTACTGACCCTCCGACCGTGCAGGACTCCCTCAGTACTGCCCCCTCCGACAGTGCAGCACTCCCTTAGTACTGACCAGAAGTGCGGCACTCCCTCAGTACTGACCCTCCGACAGTGTGGCACTCCCTCAGTACTAACCCACCGACAGTGCGGCACTCCTTCAGCACTGACCCTCTGACAGTGCGGCACTCCATTAGTACTGACCCTCCGACAGTGCGGCACTCCCTCAATATTGACCCTCCGACACTGCAGCACTCCCTCAGTACTGACCCTCCGACAGTACGGCTCTCCTTGAGCACTGACCCTCCGACAGTGCAGCTCTCCTTCAGCACTGACCCTCCGACAGTGCGGCACTCCCTCAGCACTCCCTCAGCACTGACCCTCCGACAGTGCGGCACTCCCTCAGCACTCCCTCAGTACTGACCCTCCGACAGTGCGGCACTCCCTCAGCACTCCCTCAGCACTGACCCTCCGACAGTGCAGCTCTCCTTCAGCACTGACCCTCCGACAGTGCGGCACTCCCTCAATATTGACTCTCCGACAGTGCGGCACTCCCTCAGTACTGACCCTCCGACAGTGCGGCTCTCCTTGAGCACTGACCCTCCGACAGTGCGGCACTCCTACAGCACTGACCCTCCGAAAGTGCAGCTCTCCTTCAGCACTGACCCTCCGACAGTGCAGGACTCCCTCAGTACTGACCCTCCGACAGTGCGGCACTCCCTCAATATTGACCCACTGACAGTGCGGCACTCCCTCAGGACTGACCCTCCGACAGTGTGGCTCTCCTTGAGCACTGACCCTCCGACAGTGCGGCACTCCTACAGCACTGACCCTCCGACAGTGCAGCTCTCCTTCAGCACTGACCCTCCGACAGTGCGTCACTCCCTAAGTTCTGACCCTCTGACAGTGCAGCACTCCCTCAGCACTCCCTCAGTACTGCCCCCTCCGACAGTGCAGCACTCCCTTAGTACTGACCATCCAGAAGTGCGGCACTC